>NC_139585.1:20923448-21425948 GCF_946808225.1 Silurus aristotelis
CCCCAACCTTGTGGGGACCTGCAATCGATAAACAAACAACTTACCGACTGAGCTATCTTTTCTCCCTTGTGCAAGCAGTCAATGGGCCTAATGAACCAAAATGGCTTCTTTTCCTATACTTCAACACCATGTAACTCATATTAAAAGTAGGCCAAACAAGTCTTTCAAAAAGACAAATAAATAAAGCAATCTTTTAAACAGGTCTCTTTAATTAACAAGTAGATTTATAGTTTAATTTTACAAAGTAGACAAACTATTAGATTTGAAAAGAAAATTTAAATATTTTACTTGGCAGTGCCTGGGATTGAACCCCCAACCTTGTGGGGACCTGCTGATCTATAAACCAACACCTTACCGACTGAGCTATCTTTTCTCCCTTGTGCAAGCAGTCAATGGGCCTAATGAACCAAAATGGCTTCTTTTCCTATACTTCAACAAAATGTAATTCATATTAAAAGTAGGAAAAACAAGTCTTTCAAAAAAGACAAAGAAATAAAGCAATCTTTTAAACAGGTCTCTTTAATTAACAAGTAGATTTATAGTTTAATTTTACAAAGTAGACAAACTATTAGATTTTTAAAAAAAAATTTAAACATTTTACTTGGCAATGCCTGGGATTGAAACCCAACCTTGTGGGGACCTGCAATCGATAAACAAACACCTTACCGACTGAGCTATCTTTTCTCCCTTGTGCAAGCAGTCAATGGGCCTAATGAACCAAAATGGCTTCTTTTCCTATACTTCAACAAAATGTAATTCATCTTAAAAGTAGGCCAAACAAGTCTTTCAAAAAAGACAAAGAAATAAAGCAATCTTTTAAACAGGTCTCTTTAATTAACAAGTAGATTTATAGTTTAATTTTACAAAGTAGACAAACTATTAGATTTAAAAAAAAAAATTTAAACATTTTACTTGGCAATGCCTGGGATTGAACCCCAAACCTTGTGGGGACCTGCAATCGATAAACAAACACCTTACCGACTGAGCTATCTTTTCTCCCTTGTGCAAGCAGTCAATGGGCCTAATGAACCACAATGGCTTCTTTTCCTATACTTCAACACCATGTAACTCATATTAAAAGTAGGCCAAACAAGTCTTTCAAAAAGACAAATAAATAAAGCAATCTTTTAAACAGGTCTCTTTAATTAACAAGTAGATTTATAGTTTAATTTTACAAAGAAGACAAACTATTAGATTTGAAAAGAAAATTTAAATATTTTACTTGGCAGTGCCTGGGATTGAACCCCCAACCTTGTGGGGACCTGTTGATCTATAAACCAACACCTTACCGACTGAGCTATCTTTTCTCCCTTGTGCAAGCAGTCAATGGGCCTAATGAACCAAAATGGCTTCTTTTCCTAAATTTCAACACATTGTAACTCATATTAAAAGTAGGCCAAACAAGTCTTTCAAAAAAGACAAAGAAATAAAGCAATCTTTTAAACAGGTCTCTTTAATTAACAAGTAGATTTATAGTTTAATTTTACAAAGTAGACAAACTATTAGATTTAAAAAAAAAAATTAAAAAAATTATACTTGGCATTGACTGGGATTGAACACCAAACCTTGTGGGGACCTGCGATCGATAAACAAACACGTTACCGACTGAGCTATCTTTTCTCCCTTGTGCAAGCAGTCAATGGGCCTAATGAACCAAAATGGCTTCTTTTCCTATACTTCAACAAAATGTAATTCATATTAAAAGTAGGAAAAACAAGTCTTTCAAAAAAGACAAAGAAATAAAGCAATCTTTTAAACAGGTCTCTTTAATTAACAAGTAGATTTATAGTTTAATTTTACAAAGTAGACAAACTATTAGATTTTTAAAAAAAAATTTAAACATTTTACTTGGCAATGCCTGGGATTGAAACCCAACCTTGTGGGGACCTGCAATCGATAAACAAACACCTTACCGACTGAGCTATCTTTTCTCCCTTGTGCAAGCAGTCAATGGGCCTAATGAACCACAATGGCTTCTTTTCCTATACTTCAACAAAATGTAATTCATCTTAAAAGTATGCCAAACAAGTCTTTCAAAAAAGACAAAGAAATAAAGCAATCTTTTAAACAGGTCTCTTTAATTAACAAGTAGATTTATAGTTTAATTTTACAAAGTAGACAAACTATTAGATTTGAAAAGAAAATTAAAATGTTTGACTTGGCAGTGCATGGGATTGAAACCCCAACCTTGTGGGGACCTGCTGATCTATAAACCAACACCTTACCGACTGAGCTATCTTTTCTCCCTTGTGCAAGCAGTCAATGGGAATAATGAACCAAAATGGCTTCTTTTCCTATACTTCAACACCATGTAACTCATATTAAAAGTAGGCCAAACAAGTCTTTCAAATAAGACAAAGAAATAAAGCAATCTTTTAAACAGGTCTCTTTAATTAACAAGTAGATTTATAGTTTAATTTTACAAAGTAGACAAACTATTAGATTTAAAAAAAATAATAAAAAAAATTATACTTGGCAATGACTGGGATTGAATCCCAAACCTTGTGGGGACCTGCGATCGATAAACAAACACCTTATCCGACTGAGCTATCTTTTCTCCCTTGTGCAAGCAGTCAATGGGCCTAATGAACCAAAATGGCTTCTTTTCCTATACTTCAACACCATGTAACTCATATTAAAAGTAGGCCAAACAAGTCTTTCATAAAAGACAAAGAAATAAAGCAATCTTTTAAACAGGTCTCTTTAATTAACAAGTAGATTTATAGTTTAATTTTACAAAGTAGACAAACTATTAGATTTTTTAAAAAAAAATTAAACATTTTACTTGGCAATGCCTGGGATTGAACCCCCAACCTTGTGGGGACCTGCAATCGATAAACAAACACCTTACCGACTGAGCTATCTTTTATCCCTTGTGCAAGCAGTCAATGGGCCTAATGAACCAAAATGGCTTCTTTTCCTATACTTCAACACCATGTAACTCATATTAAAAGTAGGCCAAACAAGTCTTTCAAAAAAGACAAAGAAATAAAGCAATCTTTTAAACAGGTCTCTTTAATTAACAAGTAGATTTATAGTTTAATTTTACAAAGTAGACAAACTATTAGATTTGAAAAGAACATTTAAAAATTTTACTTGGCAGTGCCTGGGATTGAACCCCCAACCTTGTGGGAACCTGCTGATCTATAAACCAACACCTTACCGACTGAGCTATCTTTTCTCCCTTGTGCAAGCAGTCAATGGGCCTAATGAACCAAAATGGCTTCTTTTCCTATACTTCAACAAAATGTAATTCATATTAAAAGTAGGCCAAACAAGTCTTTCAAAAAAGACAAAGAAATAAAGCAATCTTTTAAACAGGTCTCTTTAATTAATAAAGTAGATTTATAGTTTAATTTTACAAAGTAGACAAACTATTATATTTAAAAGAAAAAATTAAAACATTTTAAAATCAATAGGCCTAATGAACCAAAATGGCTTCTTTTCATATACTTCAACACCATGAAACTCATATTAAAAGTAGGCCAAACAAGTCTTTCAAAAAAGACAGAAATAAAGCAGTCTTTCAAATAGGTCTCTTTAATTAACAAGTAGATTTATAGTTCAATTTTACAAAGTAGACAAACTATTAGATTAAAAAAAAAAAAAAAAAAAAAATTTACTTGGCAATGCCTGGGATTGAACCCCCAACCTTGTGGGGACCTGCTAAAAGATAAACCAACAGCTTACCGACTGAGCTATCTTTTCTCCCTTGTGCAAGCAGTCAATGGGCCTAATGAACCAAAATGGCTTCTTTTCCTATACTTCAACAAAATGTAATTCATATTAAAAATAGGCCAAACAAGTCTTTCAAAAAAGACAAAGAAATAAAGCAATCTTTTAAACAGGTCTCTTTAATGAACAAGTAGATTTATAGTTTAATTTTACAAAGAAGACAAACTATTAGATTTGAAAAGAAAATTTAAATATTTCACTTGGCAGTGCCTGGGATTGAACCCCCAACCTTGTGGGGACCTGCAATCGATAAACAAACACCTTACCGACTGAGCTATCTTTTCTCCCTTGTGCAAGCAGTCAATAAGCCTAATGAACCAAAATGGCTTCTTTTCCTATATTTCAACACATTGTAACTCATATTAAAAGTAGGCCAAACAAGTCTTTCAAAAAAGACAAAGAAATAAAGCAATCTTTTAAACAGGTCTCTTTAATTAACAAGTAGATTTATAGTTTAATTTTACAAAGTAGACAAACTATTAGATTAAAAAAAAATAATTAAAAAAATTATACTTGGCAATGACTGGGATTGAACCCCAAACCTTGTGGGGACCTGCGATCGATAAACAAACACCTTACCGACTGAGCTATCTTTTCTCCCTTGTGCAAGCAGTCAATGGGCCTAATGAACCAAAATGGCTTCTTTTCCTATACTTCAACACCATGTAACTCATATTAAAAGTAGGCCAAACAAGTCTTTCAAAAAAGACAAAGAAATAAAGCAATCTTTTAAACAGGTCTCTTTAATTAACAAGTAGATTTATAGTTTAATTTTACAAAGTAGACAAACTATTAGATTTGAAAAGAAAATTTAAATATTTTACTTGGCAGTGCCTGGGATTGAACCCCCAACCTTGTGGGGATCTGCTGATCTATAAACCAACATCTTACCGACTGAGCTATCTTTTCTCCCTTGGTCAAGCAGTCAATGGGCCTAATGAACCAAAATGGCTTCTTTTCATATACTTCAACAAAATGTAATTCATATTAAAAGTAGGCCAAACAAGTCTTTCAAAAAAGACAAAGAAATAAAGCAATCTTTTAAACAGGTCTCTTTAATGAACAAGTAGATTTATAGTTTAATTTTACAAAGAAGACAAACTATTAGATTTGAAAAGAAAATTTAAATATTTCACTTGGCAGTGCCTGGGATTGAACCCCCAACCTTGTGGGGACCTGCAATCTTTTAAACAGGTCTCTTTAATTAACAAGTAGATTTATAGTTTAATTTTACAAAGTAGACAAACTATTAGATTTGAAAAGAAAATTTAAATATTTTACTTGGCAGTGCCTGGGATTGAACCCCCAACCTTGTGGGGACCTGCTGATCTATAAACCAACACCTTACCGACTGAGCTATCTTTTCTCCCTTGTGCAAGCAGTCAATGGGCATAATGAACCAAAATGGCTTCTTTTCCTATACTTCAACAAAATGTAACTCATATTAAAAGTAGGCCAAACAAGTCTTTCAAAAAAGACAAAGAAATAAAGCAATCTTTTAAACAGGTCTCTTTAATTAACAAGTAGATTTATAGTTTAATCTTACAAAGAAGACAAACTATTAGATTTGAAAAGAAAATTTAAATATTTTACTTGGCAGTGCCTGGGATTGAACCCCCAACCTTGTGGGGACCTGCTGATCTATAAACCAACACCTTACCGACTGAGCTATCTTTTCTCCCTTGTGCAAGCAGTCAATGGGCCTAATGAACCAAAATGGCTTCTTTTCCTATACTTCAACAAAATGTAACTCATATTAAAAGTAGGCCAAACAAGTCTTTCAAAAAAGACAAAGAAATAAAGCAATCTTTTAAACAGGTCTCTTTAAGTAACAAGTAGATTTATAGTTTAATTTTACAAAGTAGACAAACTAATAGAATTAAAAAAAAAAATAAAAAAAATTATACTTGGCAATGACTGGGATTGAACCTCAAACCTTGTGGGGACCTGCGATCTATAAACAAACACCTTACCGACTGAGCTATCTTTTCTCCCTTGTGCAAGCAGTCAATGGGCCTAATGAACCAAAATGGCTTCTTTTCCTATACTTCAACACCATGTAACTCATATTAAAAGTAGGCCAAACAAGTCTTTCAAAAAAGACAAAGAAATAAAGCAATCTTTTAAACAGGTCTCTTTAATGAACAAGTAGATTTATAGTTTAATTTTACAAAGAAGACAAACTATTAGATTTGAAAAGAAAATTTAAATATTTCACTTGGCAGTGCCTGGGATTGAACCCCCAACCTTGTGAGGACCTGCAATCGATAAACAAACACCTTACTGACTGAGCTATCTTTTCTCCCGTGTGCAAGCAGTCAATGGGCCTAATGAACCAAAATGGCTTCTTTTCCTATATTTCAACACATTGTAACTCATATTAAAAGTAGGCCAAACAAGTCTTTCAAAAAAGACAAAGAAATAAAGCAATCTTTTAAACAGGTCTCTTTAATTAACAAGTAGATTTATAGTTTAATTTAACAAAGTAGACAAACTATTAGATTAAAAAAAATAAATAAAAAAAATTACACTTGGCAATGACTGGGATTGAACCCCAAACCTTGTGGGGACCTGCGATCGATAAACAAACACCTTACCGACTGAGCTATCTTTTCTCCCTTGTGCAAGCAGTCAATGGGCCTAATGAACCAAAATGGCTTCTTTTCCTATACTTCAACAAAATGTAATTCATATTAAAAGTAGGCCAAACAAGTCTTTCAAAAAAGACAAAGAAATAAAGCAATCTTTTAAACAGGTCTCTTTAATTAACAAGTAGATTTATAGTTTAATTTAACAAAGTAGACAAACTATTAGATTTTTAAAAAAAAATAAAAAAAATTATACTTGGCAATGACTGGGATTGAACCCCAAACCTTGTGGGGACCTGCGATCGATAAACAAACACCTTACCGACTGAGCTATCTTTTCTCCCTTGTGCAAGCAGTCAATGGGCCTAATGAACCAAAATGGCTTCTTTTCCTATACTTCAACAAAATGTAACTCATATTAAAAGTAGGCCAAACAAGTCTTTCAAAAAAGACAAAGAAATAAAGCAAGCTTTTAAACAGGTCTCTTTAAGTAACAAGTAGATTTATAGTTTAATTTTACAAAGTAGACAAACTATTAGAATTAAAAAAAAAAATAAAAAAAAGTATACTTGGCAATGACTGGGATTGAACCCCAAACCTTGTGGGGACCTGCGATCGATAAACAAACACCTTCCCGACTGAGCTATCTTTTCTCCCTTGTGCAAGCAGTCAATGGGCCTAATGAACCAAAATGGCTTCTTTTCCTATACTTCAATAAAATTTAATTCATATTAAAAGTAGGCCAAACAAGTCTTTCAAAAAAGACAAAGAAATAAAGCAATCTTTTAAACAGGTCTCTTTAATTAACAAGTAGATTTATAGTTTAATTTTACAAAGTAGACAAACTATTAGATTTGAAAAGAAAATTTAAATATTTTACTTGGCAGTGCCTGGGATTGAACCCCCAACCTTGTGGGGATCTGCTGATCTATAAACCAACACCTTACCGACTGAGCTATCTTTTCTCCCTTGGTCAAGCAGTCAATGGGCCTAATGAACCAAAATGGCTTCTTTTCATATACTTCAACAAAATGTAATTCATATTAAAAGTAGGCCAAACAAGTCTTTCAAAAAAGACAAAGAAATAAAGCAATCTTTTAAACAGGTCTCTTTAATGAACAAGTAGATTTATAGTTTAATTTTACAAAGAAGACAAACTATTAGATTTGAAAAGAAAATTTAAATATTTCACTTGGCAGTGCCTGGGATTGAACCCCCAACCTTGTGGGGACCTGCAATTTTTTAAACAGGTCTCTTTAATTAACAAGTAGATTTATAGTTTAATTTTACAAAGTAGACAAACTATTAGATTTGAAAAGAAAATTTAAATATTTTACTTGGCAGTGCCTGGGATTGAACCCCCAACCTTGTGGGGACCTGCTGATCTATAAACCAACACCTTACCGACTGAGCTATCTTTTCTCCCTTGTGCAAGCAGTCAATGGGCATAATGAACCAAAATGGCTTCTTTTCCTATACTTCAACAAAATGTAACTCATATTAAAAGTAGGCCAAACAAGTCTTTCAAAAAAGACAAAGAAATAAAGCAATCTTTTAAACAGGTCTCTTTAATTAACAAGTAGATTTATAGTTTAATCTTACAAAGAAGACAAACTATTAGATTTGAAAAGAAAATTTAAATATTTTACTTGGCAGTGCCTGGGATTGAACCCCCAACCTTGTGGGGACCTGCTGATCTATAAACCAACACCTTACCGACTGAGCTATCTTTTCTCCCTTGTGCAAGCAGTCAATGGGCCTAATGAACCAAAATGGCTTCTTTTCCTATACTTCAACAAAATGTAACTCATATTAAAAGTAGGCCAAACAAGTCTTTCAAAAAAGACAAAGAAATAAAGCAATCTTTTAAACAGGTCTCTTTAAGTAACAAGTAGATTTATAGTTTAATTTTACAAAGTAGACAAACTAATAGAATAAAAAAAAAAAATAAAAAAAATTATACTTGGCAATGACTGGGATTGAACCTCAAACCTTGTGGGGACCTGCGATCTATAAACAAACACCTTACCGACTGAGCTATCTTTTCTCCCTTGTGCAAGCAGTCAATGGGCCTAATGAACCAAAATGGCTTCTTTTCCTATACTTCAACACCATGTAACTCATATTAAAAGTAGGCCAAACAAGTCTTTCAAAAAAGACAAAGAAATAAAGCAATCTTTTAAACAGGTCTCTTTAATGAACAAGTAGATTTATAGTTTAATTTTACAAAGAAGACAAACTATTAGATTTGAAAAGAAAATTTAAATATTTCACTTGGCAGTGCCTGGGATTGAACCCCCAACCTTGTGAGGACCTGCAATCGATAAACAAACACCTTACTGACTGAGCTATCTTTTCTCCCTTGTGCAAGCAGTCAATGGGCCTAATGAACCAAAATGGCTTCTTTTCCTATACTTCAACAAAATGTAATTCATATTAAAAGTAGGCCAAACAAGTCTTTCAAAAAAGACAAAGAAATAAAGCAATCTTTTAAACAGGTCTCTTTAATTAACAAGTAGATTTATAGTTTAATTTAACAAAGTAGACAAACTATTAGATTTTTAAAAAAAAATAAAAAAATTATACTTGGCAATGACTGGGATTGAACCCCAAACCTTGTGGGGACCTGCGATCGATAAACAAACACCTTACCGACTGAGCTATCTTTTCTCCCTTGTGCAAGCAGTCAATGGGCCTAATGAACCAAAATGGCTTCTTTTCCTTTACTTCAACAAAATGTAATTCATATTAAAAGTAGGCCAAACAAGTCTTTCAAAAAAGACAAAGAAATAAAGCAATCTTTTAAACAGGTCTCTTTAATTAACAAGTAGATTTATAGTTTAATTTTACAAAGTAGACAAACTATTAGATTTTAAAAAAAAAATGTAAACATTTTACTTGGCAATGCCTGGGATTGAACCCCCAAACTTGTGGGGACCTGCAATCGATAAACAAACACCTTACCGACTAAGCTATCTTTTCTCCCTTGTGCAAGCAGTCAATGGGCCTAATGAACCAAAATGGCTTCTTTTCCTATACTTCAACACCATGTAACTCATATTAAAAGTAGGCCAAACAAGTCTTTCAAAAAGACAAATAAATAAAGCAATCTTTTAAACAGGTCTCTTTAATTAACAAGTAGATTTATAGTTTAATTTTACAAAGTAGACAAACTATTAGATTAAAAAAAAAAAAAAAAATTTTACTTGGCAATGCCTGGGATTGAACCCCAAACCTTGTGGGGACTTGCGATCGATAAACAAACACCTTACCGACTGAGCTATCTTTTCTCCCTTGTGCAAGCAGTCAATGGGCCTAATGAACCAAAATGGCTTCTTTTCCTATACTTCAAAACCATGTAACTCATATTAAAAGAAGGCCAAACAAGTCTTTCAAAAAAGACAAAGAAATAAAGCAATCTTTTAAACAGGTCTCTTTAATGAACAAGTAGATTTATAGTTTAATTTTACAAAGAAGACAAACTATTAGATTTGAAAAGAAAATTTAAATATTTCACTTGGCAGTGCCTGGGATTGAACCCCCAACCTTGTGGGGACCTGCAATCAATAAACAAACACCTTACTGACTGAGCTATCTTTTCTCCCTTGTGCAAGCAGTCAATGGGCCTAATGAACCAAAATGGCTTCTTTTCCTATACTTCAACAAAATGTAACTCATATTAAAAGTAGGCCAAACAAGTCTTTCAAAAAAGACAAAGAAATAAAGCAATCTTTTAAACAGGTCTCTTTAAGTAACAAGTAGATTTATAGTTTAATTTTACAAAGTAGACAAACTATTAGAATTAAAAAAAAAATAAAAAAAATTATACTTGGCAATGACTGGGATTGAACCCCAAACCTTGTGGGGACCTGCGATCGATAAACAAACACCTTACCGACTGAGCTATCTTTTCTCCCTTGTGCAAGCAGTCAATGGGCCTAATGAACCAAAATGGCTTCTTTTCCTATACTTCAACACCATGTAACTCATATTAAAAGTAGGCCAAACAAGTCTTTCAAAAAAGACAAAGAAATAAAGCAATCTTTTAAACAGGTCTCTTTAATGAACAAGTAGATTTATAGTTTAATTTTACAAAGAAGACAAACTATTAGATTTGAAAAGAAAATTTAAATATCTCTCTTGGCAGTGCCTGGGATTGAACCCCCAACCTTGTGGGGACCTGCAATCGATAAACAAACACCTTACTGACTGAGCTATCTTTTCTCCCTTGTGCAAGCAGTCAATGGGCCTAATGAACCAAAATGGCTTCTTTTCCTATACTTCAATAAAATTTAATTCATATTAAAAGTAGGCCAAACAAGTCTTTCAAAAAAGACAAAGAAATAAAGCAATCTTTTAAACAGGTCTCTTTAATTAACAAGTAGATTTATAGTTTAATTTTACAAAGTAGACAAACTATTAGATTAAAAAAAAAATAAAAAAAATAATACTTGGCAATGACTGGGATTGAACCCCAAACCTTGTGGGGACCTGCGATCGATAAACAAACACCTTACCGACTGAGCTATCTTTTCTCCCTTGTGCAAGCAGTCAATGGGCCTAATGAACCAAAATGGCTTCATTTTCCTATACTTCAATAAAATTTAATTCATATTAAAAGTAGGCCAAACAAGTCTTTCAAAAAAGACAAAGAAATAAAGCAATCTTTTAAACAGGTCTCTTTAATTAACAAGTAGATTTATAGTTTAATTTTACAAAGTAGACAAACTATTAGATTAAAAAAAAAAAATTTAAACATTTTACTTGGCAATGACTGGGATTGAACCCCCAACCTTGTGGTAACCTGCAATCGATAAACAAACACCTTACCGACTGAGCTATCTTTTCTCCCTTGTGCAAGCAGTCAATGGGCCTAATGAACCAAAATGGCTTATTTTCCTATATTTCAACACATTGTAACTCATATTAAAAGTAGGCCAAACAAGTCTTTCAAAAAAGACAAAGAAATAAAGCAATCTTTTAAACAGGTCTCTTTAATTAACAAGTAGATTTATAGTTTAATTTTACAAAGTAGACAAACTATTAGATTTGAAAAGAAAATTTAAATATTTTACTTGGCAGTGCCTGGGATTGAACCCCCAACCTTGTGGGGACCTGCTGATCTATAAACCAACACCTTACCGACTGAGCTATCTTTTCCCCCTTGTGCAAGCAGTCAATGGGCCTAATGAACCAAAATGGCTTCTTTTCCTATACTTCAACAAAATGTAACTCATATTAAAAGTAGGCCAAACAAGTCTTTCAAAAAAGACAAAGAAATAAAGCAATCTTTTAAACAGGTCACTTTAATTAACAAGTAGATTTATAGTTTAATTTTACAAAGTAGACAAACTATTAGATTTAAAAAAAAAAATAAAAAAAAATATACTTGGCAATGACTGGGATTGAACCCCAAACCTTGTGGGGACCTGCGATCGATAAACAAACACCTTACCGACTGAGCTATCTTTTCTCCCTTGTGCAAGCAGTCAATGGGCCTAATGAACCAAAATGGCTTCTTTTCCTATACTTCAACAAAATGTAATTCATATTAAAAGTAGGCCAAACAAGTCTTTCAAAAAAGACAAAGAAATAAAGCAATCTTTTAAACAGGTCTCTTTAATTAACAAGTAGATTTATAGTTTAATTTTACAAAGTAGACAAACTATTAGATTTAAAAAAAAAAAAGTAAACATTTTACTTGGCAATGCCTGGGATTGAACCCCCAACCTTGTGGTAACCTGCAATCGATAAACAAACACCTTACCGACTGAGCTATCTTTTTTCCCTTGTGCAAGCAGTCAATGGGCCTAATGAACCAAAATGGCATCTTTTCCTATACTTCAACACCATGTAACTCATATTAAAAGTAGGCCAAACAAGTCTTTCAAAAAGACAAATAAATAAAGCAATCTTTTAAACAGGTCTCTTTAATTAACAAGTAGATTTATAGTTTAATTTTACAAAGTAGACAAACTATTAGATTAAAAAAAAAAAAAAAAAATTTTACTTGGCAATGCCTGGGATTGAACCCCAAACCTTGTGGGGACTTGCGATCGATAAACAAACACCTTACCGACTGAGCTATCTTTTCTCCCTTGTGCAAGCAGTCAATGGGCCTAATGAACCAAAATGGCTTCTTTTCCTATACTTCAAAACCATGTAACTCATATTAAAAGAAGGCCAAACAAGTCTTTCAAAAAAGACAAAGAAATAAAGCAATCTTTTAAACAGGTCTCTTTAATTAACAAGTAGATTTATAGTTTAATTTTACAAAGTAGACAAACTATTAGATTTGAAAAGAAAATTTAAATATTTTACTTGGCAGTGCCTGGGATTGAACCCCCAACCTTGTGGGGACCTGCTGATCTATAAACCAACACCTTACCGACTGAGCTATCTTTTCTCCCTTGTGCAAGCAGTCAATGGGCCTAATGAACCAAAATGGCTTCTTTTCCTATACTTCAACACCATGTAACTCATATTAAAAGTAGGCCAAACAAGTCTTTCAAAAAAGACAAAGAAATAAAGCAATCTTTTAAACAGGTCTCTTTAATTAACAAGTAGATTTATAGTTTAATTTTACAAAGTAGACAAACTATTAGATTTGAAAAGAAAATTTAAATATTTTACTTGGCAGTGCCTGGGACTGAACCCCCAACCTTGTGGGAACCTGCTGATCTATAAACCAACACCTTACCGACTGAGCTATATTTTCTCTCTTGTGCAAGCAGTCAATGGGCCTAATGAACCAAAATGGCTTCTTTTACTATACTTCAACAAAATGTAATTCATATTAAAAGTAGGCCAAACAAGTCTTTCAAAAAAGACAAAGAAATAAAGCAATCTTTTAAACAGGTCTCTTTAATTAACAAGTAGATTTATAGTTTAATTTTACAAATTAGACAAACTATTATATTTAAAAGAAAAAATTTAAACATTTTAAAATCAATAGGCCTAATGAACCAAAATGGCTTCTTTTCATATACTTCAACACCATGTAACTCATATTAAAAGTAGGCCAAACAAGTCTTTCAAAAAATACAGAAATAAAGCAGTCTTTCAAATAGGTCTCTTTAATTAACAAGTAGATTTATAGTTCAATTTTACAAAGTAGACAAACTATTAGATAAAAAAAAAGAAAAAAAAAAAAATTTACTTGGCAATGCCTGGGATTGAACCCCCAACCTTGTGGGGACCTGCTAAAAGATAAACCAACAGCTTACCGAATGAGCTATCTTTTCTCCCTTGTGCAAGCAGTCAATGGGCCTAATGAACCAAAATGGCTTCTTTTCCTATACTTCAACAAAATGTAACTCATATTAAAAGTAGGCCAAACAAGTCTTTCAAAAAAGACAAAGAAATAAAGCAATCTTTTAAACAGGTCTCTTTAATGAACAAGTAGATTTATAGATTAATTTTACAAAGAAGACAAACTATTAGATTTGAAAAGAAAATTTAAATATTTCACTTGGCAGTGCCTGGGATTGAACCCCCAACCTTGTGGGGACCTGCAATCGATAAACAAACACCTTACCGACTGAGCTATCTTTTCTCCCTTGTGCAAGCAGTCAATGGGCCTAATGAACCAAAATGGCTTCTTTTCCTATTCTTCAACACATTGTAACTCATATTAAAAGTAGGCCAAACAAGTCTTTCAAAAAAGACAAAGAAATAAAGCAATCTTTTAAACAGGTCTCTTTAATGAACAAGTAGATTTATAGTTTAATTTTACAAAGAAGACAAACTATTAGATTTGAAAAGAAAATTTAAATATTTCACTTGGCAGTGCCTGGGATTGAACCCCCAACCTTGTGGGGACCTGCAATCGATAAACAAACACCTTACCGACTGAGCTATCTTTTCTCCCTTGTGCAAGCAGTCAATGGGCCTAATTAACCAAAATGGCTTCTTTTCCTATTCTTCAACACATTGTAACTCATATTAAAAGTAGGCCAAACAAGTCTTTCAAAAAAGACAAAGAAATAAAGCAATCTTTTAAACAGGTCTCTTCAATGAACAAGTAGATTTATAGTTTAATTTTACAAAGAAGACAAACTATTAGATTTGAAAAGAAAATTTAAATATTTCACTTGGCAGTGCCTGGGATTAAACCCCCAACCTTGTGTGGACCTGCAATCGATAAACAAACACCTTACCGACTGAGCTATCTTTTCTCCCTTGTGCAAGCATTCAATGGGCCTAATGAACCAAAATGGCTTCTTTTCCTATATTTCAACACATTTTAACTCATATTAAAAGTAGGCCAAACAAGTCTTTCAAAAAAGACAAAGAAATAAAGCAATCTTTTAAACAGGTCTCTTTAATGAACAAGTAGATTTATAGTTTAATTTTACAAAGTAGACAAACTATTAGATTTGAAAAGAAAATTTAAATATTTCACTTGGCAGTGCCTGGGATTGAACCCCCAACCTTGTGGGGACCTGCAATCGATAAACAAACACCTTACCGACTGAGCTATCTTTTCTCCCTTGTGCAAGCAGTCAATGGGCCTAATTAACCAAAATGGCTTCTTTTCCTATTCTTCAACACATTGTAACTCATATTAAAAGTAGGCCAAACAAGTCTTTCAAAAAAGACAAAGAAATAAAGCAATCTTTTAAACAGGTCTCTTTAATGAACAAGTAGATTTATAGTTTAATTTTACAAAGAAGACAAACTATTAGATTTGAAAAGAAAATTTAAATATTTCACTTGGCAGTGCCTGGGATTAAACCCCCAACCTTGTGGGGACCTGCAATCGATAAACAAACACCTTACCGACTGAGCTATCTTTTCTCCCTTGTGCAAGCATTCAATGGGCCTAATGAACCAAAATGGCTTCTTTTCCTATATTTCAACACATTGTAACTCATATTAAAAGTAGGCCAAACAAGTCTTTCAAAAAAGACAAAGAAATAAAGCAATCTTTTAAACAGGTCTCTTTAATTAACAAGTAGATTTATAGTTTAATTTTACAAAGTAGACAAACTATTAGATTTAAAAAAAAAAATAAAAAAAATTATACTTGGCAATGACTGGGATTGAACCCCAAACCTTGTGGGGACCTGCGATCGATAAACAAACAACTTACCGACTGAGCTATCTTTTCTCCCTTGTGCAAGCAGTCAATGGGCCTAATGAACCAAAATAGCTTCTTTTCCTCTACTTCAACAAAATGTAATTCATATTAAAAGTAGGCCAAACAAGTCTTTCAAAAAAGACAAAGAAATAAAGCAATCTTTTAAACAGGTCTCTTTAATTAACAAGTAGATTTATAGTTTAATTTTACAAAGTAGACAAACTATTATATTTAAAAGAAAAAATTAAAACATTTTAAAATCAATAGGCCTAATGAACCAAATTGGCTTCTTTTCATATACTTCAACACCATGTAACTTATATTAAAAGTAGGCCAAACAAGTCTTTCAAAAAAGACAGAAATAAAGCAGTCTTTCAAAGAGGTCTCTTTAATTAACAAGTAGATTTATAGTTCAATTTTACAAAGTAGACAAACTATTAGATAAAAAAAAAAAAAAAAAAATTTACTTGGCAATGCCTGGGATTGAACCACCAACCTTGTGGGGACCTGCTAAAAGATAAACCAACAGCTTACCGACTGAGCTATCTCTTCTTCCTTGTGCAAGCAGTCAATGGGCCTAATGAACGAAAATGGCTTCTTTTCCTCTACTTCAACACCATGTAACTCATATTAAAAGTAGGCCAAACAAGTCTTTCAAAAAAGACAAAGAAATAAAGCAATCTTTTAAACAGGACTCTTTAATTAACAAGTAGATTTATAGTTTAATTTTACAAAGTAGACAAACTATTAGATTTAAAAAAATTTTTTAAATATTTTACTTGGCAATGCCTGGGATTGAAC
The DNA here is from genome assembly GCF_946808225.1 of Silurus aristotelis. Lineage (NCBI taxonomy): Eukaryota > Metazoa > Chordata > Actinopteri > Siluriformes > Siluridae > Silurus > Silurus aristotelis. Next base: position 20,939,655 of record NC_139585.1, read on the forward strand.
CCCCAACCTTGTGGGGACCTGCAATCGATAAACAAACACCTTATCGACTGAGCTATCTTTTCTCCCTTTTGCAAGCTGTCAATGGGCCTAATGAACCAAAATGGCTTCTTTTCCTATATTTCAACACATTGTAACTCATATTAAAAGTAGGCCAAACAAGTCTTTCAAAAAAGACAAAGAAATAAAGCAATCTTTTAAACAGGTCTCTTTAATTAACAAGTAGATTTATAGTTTAATTTTACAAAGTAGACAAACTATTAGATTAAAAAAAAAAAAAAAAAATTTTACTTGGCAATGCCTGGGATTGAACCCCAAACCTTGTGGGGACTTGCGATCGATAAACAAACACCTTACCGACTGAGCTATCTTTTCTCCCTTGTGCAAGCAGTCAATGGGCCTAATGAACCAAAATGGCTACTTTTCCTATACTTCAAAACCATGTAACTCATATTAAAAGAAGGCCAAACAAGTCTTTCAAAAAAGACAAAGAAATAAAGCAATCTTTTAAACAGGTCTCTTTAATTAACAAGTAGATTTATAGTTTAATTTTACAAAGTAGACAAACTATTAGATTTGAAAAGAAAATTTAAATATTTTACTTGGCAGTGCCTGGGATTGAACCCCCAACCTTGTGGGGACCTGCTGATCTATAAACCAACACCTTACCGACTGAGCTATCTTTTCTCCCTTGTGCAAGCAGTCAATGGGCCTAATGAACCAAAATGGCTTCTTTTCCTATACTTCAACACCATGTAACTCATATTAAAAGTAGGCCAAACAAGTCTTTCAAAAAAGACAAAGAAATAAAGCAATCTTTTAAACAGGTCTCTTTAATTAACAAGTAGATTTATAGTTTAATTTTACAAAGTAGACAAACTATTAGATTTGAAAAGAAAATTTAAATATTTTACTTGGCAGTGCCTGGGACTGAACCCCCAACCTTGTGGGAACCTGCTGATCTATAAACCAACACCTTACCGACTGAGCTATATTTTCTCTCTTGTGCAAGCAGTCAATGGGCCTAATGAACCAAAATGGCTTCTTTTACTATACTTCAACAAAATGTAATTCATATTAAAAGTAGGCCAAACAAGTCTTTCAAAAAAGACAAAGAAATAAAGCAATCTTTTAAACAGGTCTCTTTAATTAACAAGTAGATTTATAGTTTAATTTTACAAATTAGACAAACTATTATATTTAAAAGAAAAAATTTAAACATTTTAAAATCAATAGGCCTAATGAACCAAAATGGCTTCTTTTCATATACTTCAACACCATGTAACTCATATTAAAAGTAGGCCAAACAAGTCTTTCAAAAAATACAGAAATAAAGCAGTCTTTCAAATAGGTCTCTATAATTAACAAGTAGATTTATAGTTCAATTTTACAAAGTAGACAAACTATTAGATAAAAAAAAAGAAAAAAAAAAAAATTTACTTGGCAATGCCTGGGATTGAACCCCCAACCTTGTGGGGACCTGCTAAAAGATAAACCAACAGCTTACCGAATGAGCTATCTTTTCTCCCTTGTGCAAGCATTCAATGGGCCTAATGAACCAAAATGGCTTCTTTTCCTATACTTCAACAAAATGTAATTCATATTAAAAGTAGGCCAAACAAGTCTTTCAAAAAAGACAAAGAAATAAAGCAATCTTTTAAACAGGTCTCTTTAATGAACAAGTAGATTTATAGTTTAATTTTACAAAGAAGACAAACTATTAGATTTGAAAAGAAAATTTAAATATTTCACTTGGCAGTGCCTGGGATTGAACCCCCAACCTTGTGGGGACCTGCAAATGGATAAACAAACACCTTACCGACTGAGCTATCTTTTCTCCCTTGTGCAAGCAGTCAATGGGCCTAATGAACCAAAATGGCTTCTTTTCCTATTCTTCAACACACTGTAACTCATATTAAAAGTAGGCCAAACAAGTCTTTCAAAAAAGACAAAGAAATAAAGCAATCTTTTAAACAGGTCTCTTTAATGAACAAGTAGATTTATAGTTTAATTTTACAAAGAAGACAAACTATTAGATTTGAAAAGAAAATTTAAATATTTCACTTGGCAGTGCCTGGGATTGAACCCCCAACCTTGTGGGGACCTGCAATCGATAAACAAACACCTTACCGACTGAGCTATCTTTTCTCCCTTGTGCAAGCAGTCAATGGGCCTAATTAACCAAAATGGCTTCTTTTCCTATTCTTCAACACATTGTAACTCATATTAAAAGTAGGCCAAACAAGTCTTTCAAAAAAGACAAAGAAATAAAGCAATCTTTTAAACAGGTCTCTTTAATGAACAAGTAGATTTATAGTTTAATTTTACAAAGAAGACAAACTATTAGATTTGAAAAGAAAATTTAAATATTTCACTTGGCAGTGCCTGGGATTAAACCCCCAACCTTGTGGGGACCTGCAATCGATAAACAAACACCTTACCGACTGAGCTATCTTTTCTCCCTTGTGCAAGCATTCAATGGGCCTAATGAACCAAAATGGCTTCTTTTCCTATATTTCAACACATTGTAACTCATATTAAAAGTAGGCCAAACAAGTCTTTCAAAAAAGACAAAGAAATAAAGCAATCTTTTAAACAGGTCTCTTTAATTAACAAGTAGATTTATAGTTTAATTTTACAAAGTAGACAAACTATTAGATTTAAAAAAAAAAATAAAAAAAATTATACTTGGCAATGACTGGGATTGAACCCCAAACCTTGTGGGGACCTGCGATCGATAAACAAACAACTTACCGACTGAGCTATCTTTTCTCCCTTGTGCAAGCAGTCAATGGGCCTAATGAACCAAAATAGCTTCTTTTCCTCTACTTCAACAAAATGTAATTCATATTAAAAGTAGGCCAAACAAGTCTTTCAAAAAAGACAAAGAAATAAAGCAATCTTTTAAACAGGTCTCTTTAATTAACAAGTAGATTTATAGTTTAATTTTACAAAGTAGACAAACTATTATATTTAAAAGAAAAAATTAAAACATTTTAAAATCAATAGGCCTAATGAACCAAAATGGCTTCTTTTCATATACTTCAACACCATGTAACTTATATTAAAAGTAGGCCAAACAAGTCTTTCAAAAAAGACAGAAATAAAGCAGTCTTTCAAAGAGGTCTCTTTAATTAACAAGTAGATTTATAGTTCAATTTTACAAAGTAGACAAACTATTAGATAAAAAAAAAAAAAAAAAAATTTACTTGGCAATGCCTGGGATTGAACCACCAACCTTGTGGGGACCTGCTAAAAGATAAACCAACAGCTTACCGACTGAGCTATCTCTTCTTCCTTGTGCAAGCAGTCAATGGGCCTAATGAACGAAAATGGCTTCTTTTCCTCTACTTCAACACCATGTAACTCATATTAAAAGTAGGCCAAACAAGTCTTTCAAAAAAGACAAAGAAATAAAGCAATCTTTTAAACAGGACTCTTTAATTAACAAGTAGATTTATAGTTTAATTTTACAAAGTAGACAAACTATTAGATTTAAAAAATTTTTTTAAAAATTTTACTTGGCAATGCCTGGGATTGAACCCCCAACCTTGTGGGGACCTGCAATCGATAAACAAACACCTTATCGACTGAGCTATCTTTTCTCCCTTTTGCAAGCTGTCAATGGGCCTAATGAACCAAAATGGCTTCTTTTCCTATATTTCAACACATTGTAACTCATATTAAAAGTAGGCCAAACAAGTCTTTCAAAAAAGACAAAGAAATAAAGCAATCTTTTAAACAGGTCTCTTTAATTAACAAGTAGATTTATAGTTTAATTTTACAAAGTAGACAAACTATTAGATTAAAAAAAAAAAAAAAAAATTTTACTTGGCAGTGCCTGGGATTGAACCCCAAACCTTGTGGGGACTTGCGATCGATAAACAAACACCTTACCGACTGAGCTATCTTTTCTCCCTTGTGCAAGCAGTCAATGGGCCTAATGAACCAAAATGGCTACTTTTCCTATACTTCAAAACCATGTAACTCATATTAAAAGAAGGCCAAACAAGTCTTTCAAAAAAGACAAAGAAATAAAGCAATCTTTTAAACAGGTCTCTTTAATTAACAAGTAGATTTATAGTTTAATTTTACAAAGTAGACAAACTATTAGATTTGAAAAGAAAATTTAAATATTTTACTTGGCAGTGCCTGGGATTGAACCCCCAACCTTGTGGGGACCTGCTGATCTATAAACCAACACCTTACCGACTGAGCTATCTTTTCTCCCTTGTGCAAGCAGTCAATGGGCCTAATGAACCAAAATGGCTTCTTTTCCTATACTTCAACACCATGTAACTCATATTAAAAGTAGGCCAAACAAGTCTTTCAAAAAAGACAAAGAAATAAAGCAATCTTTTAAACAGGTCTCTTTAATTAACAAGTAGATTTATAGTTTAATTTTACAAAGTAGACAAACTATTAGATTTGAAAAGAAAATTTAAATATTTTACTTGGCAGTGCCTGGGACTGAACCCCCAACCTTGTGGGAACCTGCTGATCTATAAACCAACACCTTACCGACTGAGCTATATTTTCTCTCTTGTGCAAGCAGTCAATGGGCCTAATGAACCAAAATGGCTTCTTTTACTATACTTCAACAAAATGTAATTCATATTAAAAGTAGGCCAAACAAGTCTTTCAAAAAAGACAAAGAAATAAAGCAATCTTTTAAACAGGTCTCTTTAATTAACAAGTAGATTTATAGTTTAATTTTACAAATTAGACAAACTATTATATTTAAAAGAAAAAATTTAAACATTTTAAAATCAATAGGCCTAATGAACCAAAATGGCTTCTTTTCATATACTTCAACACCATGTAACTCATATTAAAAGTAGGCCAAACAAGTCTTTCAAAAAATACAGAAATAAAGCAGTCTTTCAAATAGGTCTCTTTAATTAACAAGTAGATTTATAGTTCAATTTTACAAAGTAGACAAACTATTAGATAAAAAAAAAGAAAAAAAAAAAATTTTACTTGGCAATGCCTGGGATTGAACCCCCAACCTTGTGGGGACCTGCTAAAAGATAAACCAACAGCTTACCGAATGAGCTATCTTTTCTCCCTTGTGCAAGCAGTCAATGGGCCTAATGAACCAAAATGGCTTCTTTTCCTATACTTCAACAAAATGTAATTCATATTAAAAGTAGGCCAAACAAGTCTTTCAAAAAAGACAAAGAAATAAAGCAATCTTTTAAACAGGTCTCTTTAATGAACAAGTAGATTTATAGTTTAATTTTACAAAGAAGACAAACTATTAGATTTGAAAAGAAAATTTAAATATTTCACTTGGCAGTGCCTGGGATTGAACCCCCAACCTTGTGGGGACCTGCAATCGATAAACAAACACCTTACCGACTGAGCTATCTTTTCTCCCTTGTGCAAGCAGTCAATGGGCCTAATGAACCAAAATGGCTTCTTTTCCTATTCTTCAACACATTGTAACTCATATTAAAAGTAGGCCAAACAAGTCTTTCAAAAAAGACAAAGAAATAAAGCAATCTTTTAAACAGGTCTCTTTAATGAACAAGTAGATTTATAGTTTAATTTTACAAAGAAGACAAACTATTAGATTTGAAAAGAAAATTTAAATATTTCACTTGGCAGTGCCTGGGATTGAACCCCCAACCTTGTGGGGACCTGCAATCGATAAACAAACACCTTACCGACTGAGCTATCTTTTCTCCCTTGTGCAAGCATTCAATGGGCCTAATGAACCAAAATGGCTTCTTTTCCTATATTTCAACACATTGTAACTCATATTAAAAGTAGGCCAAACAAGTCTTTCAAAAAAGACACAGAAATAAAGCAATCTTTTAAACAGGTCTCTTTAATTAACAAGTAGATTTATAGTTTAATTTTACAAAGTAGACAAACTATTAGATTTAAAAAAAAAAATAAAAAAAATTATACTTGGCAATGACTGGGATTGAACCCCAAACCTTGTGGGGACCTGCGATCGATAAACAAACAACTTACCGACTGAGCTATCTTTTCTCCCTTGTGCAAGCAGTCAATGGGCCTAATGAACCAAAATAGCTTCTTTTCCTCTACTTCAACAAAATGTAATTCATATTAAAAGTAGGCCAAACAAGTCTTTCAAAAAAGACAAAGAAATAAAGCAATCTTTTAAACAGGTCTCTTTAATTAACAAGTAGATTTATAGTTTAATTTTACAAAGTAGACAAACTATTATATTTAAAAGAAAAAATTAAAACATTTTAAAATCAATAGGCCTAATGAACCAAAATGGCTTCTTTTCATATACTTCAACACCATGTAACTCATATTAAAAGTAGGCCAAACAAGTCTTTCAAAAAAGACAGAAATAAAGCAGTCTTTCAAAGAGGTCTCTTTAATTAACAAGTAGATTTATAGTTCAATTTTACAAAGTAGACAAACTATTAGATAAAAAAAAAAAAAAAAAAATTTACTTGGCAATGCCTGGGATTGAACCACCAACCTTGTGGGGACCTGCTAAAAGATAAACCAACAGCTTACCGACTGAGCTATCTCTTCTTCCTTGTGCAAGCAGTCAATGGGCCTAATGAACCAAAATGGCTTCTTTTCCTATACTTCAACACCATGTAACTCATATTAAAAGTAGGCCAAACAAGTCTTTCAAAAAAGACAAAGAAATAAAGCAATCTTTTAAACAGGACTCTTTAATTAACAAGTAGATTTATAGTTTAATTTTACAAAGTAGACAAACTATTAGATTTAAAAAAAATTTTTAAATATTTTACTTGGCAATGCCTGGGATTGAACCCCCAACCTTGTGGGGACCTGCAATCGATAAACAAACACCTTACCGACTGAGCTATCTTTTCTCCCTTTTGCAAGCTGTCAATGGGCCTAATGAACCAAAATGGCTTCTTTTCCTATATTTCAACACATTGTAACTCATATTAAAAGTAGGCCAAACAAGTCTTTCAAAAAAGACAAAGAAATAAAGCAATCTTTTAAACAGGTCTCTTTAATTAACAAGTAGATTTATAGTTTAATTTTACAAAGTAGACAAACTATTAGATTTGAAAAGAAAATTTTAATATTTTACTTGGCAGTGACTGGGATTGAACCCCCAACCTTGTGGGGACCTGCTGATCTATAAACCAACACCTTACCGACTGAGCTATCTTTTCTCCCTTGCGCAAGCAGTCAATGGGCCTAATGAACCAAAATGGCTTCTTTTCCTATACTTCAACACCATGTAACTCATATTAAAAGTAGGCCAAACAAGTCTTTCAAAAAGACAAATAAATAAAGCAATATTTTAAACAGGTCTCTTTAATTAACAAGTGGATTTATAGTTTAATTTTACAAAGTAGACAAACTATTAGATTTAAAAAAAAAAAAAAAAAAAAAATTTTACTTGGCAATGCCTGGGATTGAACAACAAATATTGTAGGGACTTGCGATCGATAAACAAACAACTTACCGACTGAGCTATCTTTTCTCCCTTGTGCAAGCAGTCAATGGGCCTAATGAACCAAAATGGCTTCTTTTCCTATACTTCAACACCATGTAACTCATATTAAAAATAGGCCAAACAAGTCTTTCAAAAAAGACAAAGAAATAAAGCAATCTTTTAAACAGGTCTCTTTAATTAACAAGTAGATTTATAGTTTAATTTTACAAAGTAGACAAACTATTAGATTTGAAAAGAAAATTTAAATATTTTACTTGGCAGTGCCTGGGATTGAACCCCCAACCTTGTGGGGACCTGCTGATCTATAAACCAACACCTTACCGACTGAGCTATCTTTTCTCCCTTGTGCACGCAGTCAATGGGCCTAATGAACCAAAATGGCTTCTTTTCCTCTACTTCAACAAAATGTAATTCATATTAAAAGTAGGCCAAACAAGTCTTTCAAAAAAGACAAAGAAATAAAGCAATCTTTTAAACAGGTCTCTTTAATTAACAAGTAGATTTATAGTTTAATTTTACAAAGTAGACAAACTATTATATTTAAAAGAAAAAATTAAAACATTTTAAAATCAATAGGCCTAATGAACCAAAATGGCTTCTTTTCATATACTTCAACACCATGTAACTCATATTAAAAGTAGGCCAAACAAGTCTTTCAAAAAAGACAGAAATAAAGCAGTCTTTCAAAGAGGTCTCTTTAATTAACAAGTAGATTTATAGTTCAATTTTACAAAGTAGACAAACTATTAGATAAAAAAAAATAAATAAAAAATTTACTTGGCAATGCCTGGGATTGAACCCCCAACCTTGTGGGGACCTGCTAAAAGATAAACCAACAGCTTACCGACTGAGCTATCTCTTCTCCCTTGTGCAAGCAGTCAATGGGCCTAATGAACGAAAATGGCTTCTTTTCCTCTACTTCAACACCATGTAACTCATATTAAAAGTAGGCCAAACAAGTCTTTCAAAAAAGACAAAGAAATAAAGCAATCTTTTAAACAGGACTCTTTAATTAACAAGTAGATTTATAGTTTAATTTTACAAAGTAGACAAACTATTAGATTTAAAAAATGTTTTTAAATATTTTACTTGGCAATGCCTGGGATTGAACCCCCAACCTTGTGGGGACCTGCAATCGATAAACAAACACCTTACCGACTGAGCTATCTTTTCTCCCTTTTGCAAGCTGTCAATGGGCCTAATGAACCAAAATGGCTTCTTTTCCTATATTTCAACACATTGTAACTCATATTAAAAGTAGGCCAAACAAGTCTTTCAAAAAAGACAAAGAAATAAAGCAATCTTTTAAACAGGTCTCTTTAATTAACAAGTAGATTAATAGTTTAATTTTACAAAGTAGACAAACTATTAGATTTAAAAAAAAAAATAAAAAAAATTATTCTTGGCAATGACTGGGATTGAACCCCAAACCTTGTGGGGACCTGCAATCGATAAACAAACACCTTACCGACTGAGCTATCTTTTCTTCCTTGTGCAAGCAGTCAATGGGCCTAATGAACCAAAATGGCTTCTTTTCCTATACTTCAACACCATGTAACTCATATTAAAAGTAGGCCAAACAAGTCTTTCAAAAAAGACAAAGAAATAAAGCAATCTTTTAAACAGGTCTCTTTAATTAACAAGTAGATTTATAGTTTAATTTTACAAAGTAGACAAACTATTAGATTTGAAAAGAAAATTTTAATATTTTACTTGGCAGTGACTGGGATTGAACCCCCAACCTTGTGGGGACCTGCTGATCTATAAACCAACACCTTACCGACTGAGCTATCTTTTCTCCCTTGCGCAAGCAGTCAATGGGCCTAATGAACCAAAATGGCTTCTTTTCCTATACTTCAACACCATGTAACTCATATTAAAAGTAGGCCAAACAAGTCTTTCAAAAAGACAAATAAATAAAGCAATATTTTAAACAGGTCTCTTTAATTAACAAGTGGATTTATAGTTTAATTTTACAAAGTAGACAAACTATTAGATTTAAAAAAAAAAAAAAAAAATTTTACTTGGCAATGCCTGGGATTGAACAACAAATATTGTAGGGACTTGCGATCGATAAACAAACACCTTACCGACTGAGCTATCTTTTCTCCCTTGTGCAAGCAGTCAATGGGCCTAATGAACCAAAATGGCTTCTTTTCCTATACTTCAACACCATGTAACTCATATTAAAAATAGGCCAAACAAGTCTTTCAAAAAAGACAAAGAAATAAAGCAATCTTTTAAACAGGTCTCTTTAATTAACAAGTAGATTTATAGTTTAATTTTACAAAGTAGACAAACTATTAGATTTGAAAAGAAAATTTTAATATTTTACTTGGCAGTGCCTGGGATTGAACCCCCAACCTTGTGGGGACCTGCTGATCTATAAACCAACACCTTACCGACTGAGCTATCTTTTCTCCCTTGTGCACGCAGTCAATGGGCCTAATGAACCAAAATGGCTTCTTTTCCTATACTTCAACAAAATGTAATTCATATTAAAAGTAGGCCAAACAAGTCTTTCAAAAAAGACAAAGAAATAAAGCAATCTTTTAAACAGGTCTCTTTAAATAACAAGTAGATTTATAGTTTAATTTTACAAAGTAGACAAACTATTATATTTAAAAGAAAAAATTAAAACATTTTAAAATCAATAGGCCTAATGAACCAAAATGGCTTCTTTTCATATACTTCAACACCATGTAACTCATATTAAAAGTAGGCCAAACAAGTCTTTCAAAAAAGACAGAAATAAAGCAGTCTTTCAAAGAGGTCTCTTTAATTAACAAGTAGATTTATAGTTCAATTTTACAAAGTAGACAAACTATTAGATAAAAAAAAAAAAAAAAAAAATTTACTTGGCAATGCCTGGGATTGAACCCCCAACCTTGTGGGGACCTGCTAAAAGATAAACCAACAGCTTACCGACTGAGCTATCTCTTCTCCCTTGTGCAAGCAGTCAATGGGCCTAATGAACGAAAATGGCTTCTTTTCCTCTACTTCAACACCATGTAACTCATATTAAAAGTAGGCCAAACAAGTCTTTCAAAAAAGACAAAGAAATAAAGCAATCTTTTAAACAGGACTCTTTAATTAACAAGTAGATTTATAGTTTAATTTTACAAAGTAGACAAACTATTAGATTTAAAAATTTTTTTTAAATATTTTACTTGGCAATGCCTGGGATTGAACCCCCAACCTTGTGGGGACCTGCGATCGATAAACAAACACCTTACCGACTGAGCTATCTTTTCTCCCTTGTGCAAGCAGTCAATGGGCCTAATGAACCAAAATGGCTTCTTTTCCTCTACTTCAACAAAATGTAATTCATATTAAAAGTAGGCCAAACAAGTCTTTCAAAAAAGACAAAGAAATAAAGCAATCTTTTAAACAGGTCTCTTTAATTAACAAGTAGATTTATCGTTTAATTTTACAAAGTAGACAAACTATTATATTTAAAAGAAAAAATTAAAACATTTTAAAATCAATAGGCCTAATGAACCAAAATGGCTTCTTTTCATATACTTCAACACCATGTAACTCATATTAAAAGTAGGCCAAACAAGTCTTTCAAAAAAGACAGAAATAAAGCAGTCTTTCAAAGAGGTCTCTTTAATTAACAAGTAGATTTATAGTTCAATTTTACAAAGTAGACAAACTATTAGATAAAAAAAAAAAAAAAAAAATTTACTTGGCAATGCCTGGGATTGAACCCCCAACCTTGTGGGGACCTGCTAAAAGATAAACCAACAGCTTACCGACTGAGCTATCTCTTCTCCCTTGTGCAAGCAGTCAATGGGCCTAATGAACGAAAATGGCTTCTTTTCCTCTACTTCAACACCATGTAACTCATATTAAAAGTAGGCCAAACAAGTCTTTCAAAAAAGACAAAGAAATAAAGCAATCTTTTAAACAGGACTCTTTAATTAACAAGTAGATTTATAGTTTAATTTTACAAAGTAGACAAACTATTAGATTTAAATTTTTTTTTTAAATATTTTACTTGGCAATGCCTGGGATTGAACCCCCAACCTTGTGGGGACCTGCAATCGATAAACAAACACCTTAACGACTGAGCTATCTTTTCTCCCTTTTGCAAGCTGTCAATGGGCCTAATGAACCAAAATGGCTTCTTTTCCTATATTTCAACACATTGTAACTCATATTAAAAGTAGGCCAAACAAGTCTTTCAAAAAAGACAAAGAAATAAAGCAATCTTTTAAACAGGTCTCTTTAATTAACAAGTAGATTAATAGTTTAATTTTACAAAGTAGACAAACTATTAGATTTAAAAAAAATAATAAAAAAAATTATTCTTGGCAATGACTGGGATTGAACCCCAAACCTTGTGGGGACCTGCAATCGATAAACAAATACCTTACCGACTGAGCTATCTTTTCTTCCTTGTGCAAGCAGTCAATGGGCCTAATGAACCAAAATGGCTTCTTTTCCTATACTTCAACACCATGTAACTCATATTAAAAGTAGGCCAAACAAGTCTTTCAAAAAAGACAAAGAAATAAAGCAATCTTTTAAACAGGTCTCTTTAATTAACAAGTAGATTTATAGTTTAATTTTACAAAGTAGACAAACTATTAGATTTGAAAAGAAAATTTTAATATTTTACTTGGCAGTGCCTGGGATTGAACCCCCAACCTTGTGGGGACCTGCTGATCTATAAACCAACACCTTACCGACTGAGCTATCTTTTCTCCCTTGTGCACGCAGTCAATGGGCCTAATGAACCAAAATGGCTTCTTTTCCTATACTTCAACAAAATGTAATTCATATTAAAAGTAGGCCAAACAAGTCTTTCAAAAAAGACAAAGAAATAAAGCAATCTTTTAAACAGGTCTCTTTAAATAACAAGTAGATTTATAGTTTAATTTTACAAAGTAGACAAACTATTATATTTAAAAGAAAAAATTAAAACATTTTAAAATCAATAGGCCTAATGAACCAAAATGGCTTCTTTTCATATACTTCAACACCATGTAACTCATATTAAAAGTAGGCCAAACAAGTCTTTCAAAAAAGACAGAAATAAAGCAGTCTTTCAAAGAGGTCTCTTTAATTAACAAGTAGATTTATAGTTCAATTTTACAAAGTAGACAAACTATTAGATAAAAAAAAAAAAAAAAAAAATTTACTTGGCAATGCCTGGGATTGAACCCCCAACCTTGTGGGGACCTGCTAAAAGATAAACCAACAGCTTACCGACTGAGCTATCTCTTCTCCCTTGTGCAAGCAGTCAATGGGCCTAATGAACGAAAATGGCTTCTTTTCCTCTACTTCAACACCATGTAACTCATATTAAAAGTAGGCCAAACAAGTCTTTCAAAAAAGACAAAGAAATAAAGCAATCTTTTAAACAGGACTCTTTAATTAACAAGTAGATTTATAGTTTAATTTTACAAAGTAGACAAACTATTAGATTTAAAAATTTTTTTTAAATATTTTACTTGGCAATGCCTGGGATTGAACCCCCAACCTTGTGGGGACCTGCGATCGATAAACAAACACCTTACCGACTGAGCTATCTTTTCTCCCTTGTGCAAGCAGTCAATGGGCCTAATGAACCAAAATGGCTTCTTTTCCTCTACTTCAACAAAATGTAATTCATATTAAAAGTAGGCCAAACAAGTCTTTCAAAAAAGACAAAGAAATAAAGCAATCTTTTAAACAGGTCTCTTTAATTAACAAGTAGATTTATCGTTTAATTTTACAAAGTAGACAAACTATTATATTTAAAAGAAAAAATTAAAACATTTTAAAATCAATAGGCCTAATGAACCAAAATGGCTTCTTTTCATATACTTCAACACCATGTAACTCATATTAAAAGTAGGCCAAACAAGTCTTTCAAAAAAGACAGAAATAAAGCAGTCTTTCAAAGAGGTCTCTTTAATTAACAAGTAGATTTATAGTTCAATTTTACAAAGTAGACAAACTATTAGATAAAAAAAAAAAAAAAAAAATTTACTTGGCAATGCCTGGGATTGAACCCCCAACCTTGTGGGGACCTGCTAAAAGATAAACCAACAGCTTACCGACTGAGCTATCTCTTCTCCCTTGTGCAAGCAGTCAATGGGCCTAATGAACGAAAATGGCTTCTTTTCCTCTACTTCAACACCATGTAACTCATATTAAAAGTAGGCCAAACAAGTCTTTCAAAAAAGACAAAGAAATAAAGCAATCTTTTAAACAGGACTCTTTAATTAACAAGTAGATTTATAGTTTAATTTTACAAAGTAGACAAACTATTAGATTTAAATTTTTTTTTTAAATATTTTACTTGGCAATGCCTGGGATTGAACCCCCAACCTTGTGGGGACCTGCAATCGATAAACAAACACCTTAACGACTGAGCTATCTTTTCTCCCTTTTGCAAGCTGTCAATGGGCCTAATGAACCAAAATGGCTTCTTTTCCTATATTTCAACACATTGTAACTCATATTAAAAGTAGGCCAAACAAGTCTTTCAAAAAAGACAAAGAAATAAAGCAATCTTTTAAACAGGTCTCTTTAATTAACAAGTAGATTAATAGTTTAATTTTACAAAGTAGACAAACTATTAGATTTAAAAAAAATAATAAAAAAAATTATTCTTGGCAATGACTGGGATTGAACCCCAAACCTTGTGGGGACCTGCAATCGATAAACAAATACCTTACCGACTGAGCTATCTTTTCTTCCTTGTGCAAGCAGTCAATGGGCCTAATGAACCAAAATGGCTTCTTTTCCTATACTTCAACACCATGTAACTCATATTAAAAGTAGGCCAAACAAGTCTTTCAAAAAAGACAAAGAAATAAAGCAATCTTTTAAACAGGTCTCTTTAATTAACAAGTAGATTTATAGTTTAATTTTACAAAGTAGACAAACTATTAGATTTGAAAAGAAAATTTTAATATTTTACTTGGCAGTGACTGGGATTGAACCCCCAACCTTGTGGGGACCTGCTGATCTATAAACCAACACCTTACCGACTGAGCTATCTTTTCTCCCTTGCGCAAGCAGTCAATGGGCCTAATGAACCAAAATGGCTTCTTTTCCTATACTTCAACACCATGTAACTCATATTAAAAGTAGGCCAAACAAGTCTTTCAAAAAGACAAATAAATAAAGCAATATTTTAAACAGGTCTCTTTAATTAACAAGTGGATTTATAGTTTAATTTTACAAAGTAGACAAACTATTAGATTTAAAAAAAAAAAAAAAAAAATTTTACTTGGCAATGCCTGGGATTGAACAACAAACCTTGTAGGGACTTGCGATCGATAAACAAACACCTTACCGACTGAGCTATCTTTTCTCCCTTGTGCAAGCAGTCAATGGGCCTAATGAACCAAAATGGCTTCTTTTCCTATACTTCAACACCATGTAACTCATATTAAAAATAGGCCAAACAAGTCTTTCAAAAAAGACAAAGAAATAAAGCAATCTTTTAAACAGGTCTCTTTAATTAACAAGTAGATTTATAGTTTAATTTTACAAAGTAGACAAACTATTAGATTTGAAAAGAAAATTTAAATATTTTACTTGGCAGTGCCTGGGATTGAACCACCAACCTTGTGGGGACCTGCTGATCTATAAACCAACACCTTACCGACTGAGCTATCTTTTCTCCCTTGTGCACGCAGTCAATGGGCCTAATGAACCAAAATGGCTTCTTTTCCTATACTCCAACAAAATGTAATTCATATTAAAAGTAGGCCAAACAAGTCTTTCAAAAAAGACAAAGAAATAAAGCAATCTTTTAAACAGGTCTCTTTAATTAACAAGTAGATTTATAGTTTGATTTTACAAAGTAGACAAACTATTAGATTTAAAAAAAAAAATGTAAACATTTTACTTGGCAATGACTGGGATTGAACCCCCAACCTTGTGGTAACCTGCAATCGATAAACAAACACCTTACCGACTGAGCTATCTTTTCTCCCTTGTGCAAGCAGTCAATGGGCCTAATGAACCAAAATGGCATCTTTTCCTATACTTCAACACCATGTAACTCATATTAAAAGTAGGCCAAACAAGTCTTTCAAAAAGACAAATAAATAAAGCAATCTTTTAAACAGGTCTCTTTAATTAACAAGTAGATTTATAGTTTAATTTTACAAAGTAGACAAACTATTAGATTAAAAAAAAAAAAAAAAATTTTACTTGGCAATGCCTGGGATTGAACCTCAAACCTTGTGGGGACTTGCGATCGATAAACAAACACCTTACCGACTGAGCTATCTTTTCTCCCTTGTGCAAGCAGTCAATGGGCCTAATGAACCAAAATGGCTTCTTTTCCTATACTTCAAAACCATGTAACTCATATTAAAAGAAGGCCAAACAAGTCTTTCAAAAAAGACAAAGAAATAAAGCAATCTTTTAAACAGGTCTCTTTAATTAACAAGTAGATTTATAGTTTAATTTTACAAAGTAGACAAACTATTAGATTTGAAAAGAAAATTTAAATATTTTACTTGGCAGTGCCTGGGATTGAACCCCCAACCTTGTGGGGACCTGCTGATCTATAAACCAACACCTTACCGACTGAGCTATCTTTTCTCCCTTGTGCAAGCAGTCAATGGGCCTAATGAACCAAAATGGCTTCTTTTCCTATACTTCAACAAAATGTAACTCATATTAAAAGTAGGCCAAACAAGTCTTTCAAAAAAGACAAAGAAATAAAGCAATCTTTTAAACAGGTCTCTTTAAGTAACAAGTAGATTTATAGTTTAATTTTACAAAGTAGACAAACTATTAGAATTAAAAAAATAAATAAAAAAAATTATACTTGGCAATGACTGAACCCAAAACCTTGTGGGGACCTGCGATTGATAAACAAACACCTTACCGACTGAGCTATCTTTTCTCCCTTGTGCAAGCAGTCAATGGGCCTAATGAACCAAAATGGCTTCTTTTCCTATACTTCAACACCATGTAACTCATATTAAAAGTAGGCCAAACAAGTCTTTCAAAAAAGACAAAGAAATAAAGCAATCTTTTAAACAGGTCTCTTTAATTAAC
The DNA here is from genome assembly GCF_946808225.1 of Silurus aristotelis. NCBI lineage: Eukaryota > Metazoa > Chordata > Actinopteri > Siluriformes > Siluridae > Silurus > Silurus aristotelis. The sequence goes on from NC_139585.1 coordinate 20,956,105, forward strand.
AAGTAGATTTATAGTTTAATTTTACAAAGTAGACAAACTATTAGATTTAAAAAAAAAATAAAAAAAATTATACTTGGCAATGACTGGGATTGAACCCCAAACCTTGTGGGGACCTGGGATCGATAAACAAACACCTTACCGACTGAGCTATCTTTTCTCCCTTGTGCAAGCAGTCAATGGGCCTAATGAACCAAAATGGCTTCTTTTCCTCTACTTCAACAAAATGTAATTCATATTAAACGTAGGCCAAACAAGTCTTTCAAAAAAGACAAAGAAATAAAGCAATCTTTTAAACAGGTCTCTTTAATTAACAAGTAGATTTATAGTTTAATTTTACAAAGTAGAAAAACTATTATATTTAAAAGAAAAAATTAAAACATTTTAAAATCAATAGGCCTAATGAACCAAAATGGCTTCTTTTCATATACTTCAACACCATGTAACTCATATTAAAAGTAGGCCAAACAAGTCTTTCAAAAAAGACAGAAATAAAGCAGTCTTTCAAAGAGGTCTCTTTAATTAACAAGTAGATTTATAGTTCAATTTTACAAAGTAGACAAACTATTAGATAAAAAAAAAAAAAAAAATTTACTTGGCAATGCCTGGGATTGAACCCCCAACCTTGTGGGGACCTGCTAAAAGATAAACCAACAGCTTACCGACTGAGCTATCTCTTCTCCCTTGTGCAAGCAGTCAATGGGCCTAATGAACGAAAATGGCTTCTTTTCCTCTACTTCAACACCATGTAACTCATATTAAAAGTAGGCCAAACAAGTCTTTCAAAAAAGACAAAGAAATAAAGCAATCTTTTAAACAGGACTCTTTAATTAACAAGTAGATTTATAGTTTAATTTTACAAAGTAGACAAACTATTAGATTTAAAAAAAATTTTACTTGGCAATGCCTGGGATTGAACCCCCAACCTTGTGGGGACCTGCAATCGATAAACAAACACCTTACCGACTGAGCTATCTTTTCTCCCTTTTGCAAGCTGTTAATGGGCCTAATGAACCAAAATGGCTTCTTTTCCTATATTTCAACACATTGTAACTCATATTAAAAGTAGGCCAAACAAGTCTTTCAAAAAAGACAAAGAAATAAAGCAATCTTTTAAACAGGTCTCTTTAATTAACAAGTAGATTAATAGTTTAATTTTACAAAGTAGACAAACTATTAGATTTTAAAAAAAAAATAAAAAAAATTATTCTTGGCAATGACTGGGATTGAACCCCAAACCTTGTGGGGACCTGCAATCGATAAACAAACACCTTACCGACTGAGCTATCTTTTCTTCCTTGTGCAAGCAGTCAATGGGCCTAATGAACCAAAATGGCTTCTTTTCCTATACTTCATATTAAAAGTAGGCCAAACAAGTCTTTCAAAAAAGACAAAGAAATAAAGCAATCTTTTAAACAGGTCTCTTTAATTAACAAGTAGATTTATAGTTTAATTTTACAAAGTAGACAAACTATTAGATTTGAAAAGAAAATTTTAATATTTTACTTGGCAGTGACTGGGATTGAACCCCCAACCTTGTGGGGACCTGCTGATCTATAAACCAACACCTTACCAACTGAGCTATCTTTTCTCCCTTGCGCAAGCAGTCAATGGGCCTAATGAACCAAAATGGCTTCTTTTCCTATACTTCAACACCATGTAACTCATATTAAAAGTAGGCCAAACAAGTCTTTCAAAAAGACAAATAAATAAAGCAATATTTTAAACAGGTCTCTTTAATTAACAAGTGGATTTATAGTTTAATTTTACAAAGTAGACAAACTATTAGATTTAAAAAAAAAAAAAAAAAAATTTTACTTGGCAATGCCTGGGATTGAACAACAAACCTTGTAGGGACTTGCGATCGATAAACAAACACCTTACCGACTGAGCTATCTTTTCTCCCTTGTGCAAGCAGTCAATGGGCCTAATGAACCAAAATGGCTTCTTTTCCTATACTTCAACAAAATGTAATTCATATTAAAAATAGGCCAAACAAGTCTTTCAAAAAAGACAAAGAAATAAAGCAATCTTTTAAACAGGTCTCTTTAATTAACAAGTAGATTTATAGTTTAATTTTACAAAGTAGACAAACTATTAGATTTAAAAAAAAAAAATGTAAACATTTTACTTGGCAATGCCTGGGATTGAACCCCCAACCTTGTGGGGACCTGCAATCGATAAACAAACACCTTACCGACTGAGCTATCTTTTCTCCCTTGTGCAAGCAGTCAATGGGCCTAATGAACCAAAATGGCTTCTTTTCCTATACTTCAAAACCATGTAACTCATATTAAAAGAAGGCCAAACAAGTCTTTCAAAAAAGACAAAGAAATAAAGCAATCTTTTAAACAGGTCTCTTTAATGAACAAGTAGATTTATAGTTTAATTTTACAAAGAAGACAAACTATTAGATTTGAAAAGAAAATTTAAATATTTCACTTGGCAGTGCCTGGGATTGAACCCCCAACCTTGTGGGGACCTGCAATCGATAAACAAACACCTTACCGACTGAGCTATCTTTTCTCCCTTGTGCAAGCATTCAATGGGCCTAATGAACCAAAATGGCTTCTTTTCCTATATTTCAACACATTGTAACTCATATTAAAAGTAGGCCAAATAAGTCTTTCAAAAAAGACAAAGAAATAAAGCAATCTTTTAAACAGGTGTCTTTAATTAACAAGTAGATTTATAGTTTAATTTTACAAAGTAGACAAACTATTAGATTTTTAAAAAAAAATAAAAAAAATTATACTTGGCAATGACTTGGATTGAACCCCCAACCTTGTGGGGACCTGCTGATCTATAAACCAACACCTTACCGACTGAGCTATCTTTTCTCCCTTATGCAAGCAGTCAATGGGCCTAATGAACCAAAATGGCTTCTTTTCCTCTACTTCAACAAAATGTAATTCATATTAAAAGTAGGCCAAACAAGTCTTTCAAAAAAGACAAAGAAATAAAGCAATCTTTTAAAAAGGTCTCTTTAATTAACAAGTAGATTTATAGTTTAATTTTACAAAGTAGACAAACTATTATATTTAAAAGAAAAAATTAAAACATTTTAAAATCAATAGGCCTAATGAACCAAAATGGCTTCTTTTCATATACTTCAACACCATGTAACTCACATTAAAAGTAGGCCAAACAAGTCTTTCAAAAAAGACAGAAATAAAGCAGTCTTTCAAAGAGGTCTCTTTAATTAACAAGTAGATTTATAGTTCAATTTTACAAAGTAGACAAACTATTAGATAAAAAAAAAAAAAAAAAAAAATTTACTTGGCAATGCCTGGGATTGAACCCCCAACCTTGTGGGGACCTGCTAAAAGATAAACCAACAGCTTACCGACTGAGCTATCTTTTCTCCCTTGTGCAAGCAGTCAATGGGCCTAATGAACCAAAATGGCTTATTTTCCTATATTTCAACACATTGTAACTCATATTAAAAGTAGGCCAAACAAGTCTTTCAAAAAAGACAAAGAAATAAAGCAATCTTTTAAACAGGTCTCTTTAATTAACAAGTAGATTTATAGTTTAATTTTACAAAGTAGACAAACTATTAGATTTGAAAAGAAAATTTAAATATTTTACTTGGCAGTGCCTGGGATTGAACCCCCAACCTTCTGGGGACCTGCTGATCTATAAACCAACACCTTACCGACTGAGCTATCTTTTCTCCCTTGTGCAAGCAGTCAATGGGCCTAATGAACCAAAATGGCTTCTTTTCCTATACTTCAACAAAATGTAACTCATATTAAAAGTAGGCCAAACAAGTCTTTCAAAAAGACAAAGAAATAAAGCAATCTTTTAAACAGGTCTCTTTAAGTAACAAGTAGATTTATAGTTGAATTTTACAAAGTAGACAAACTATTAGAATTTAAAAAAAAAATAAAAAAAATTATACTTGGCAATGACTGGGATTGAACCCCAAACCTTGTGGGAACCTGCGATCGATAAACAAACACCTTACCGACTGAGCTATCTTTTCTCCCTTGTGCAAGCAGTCAATGGGCCTAATGAACCAAAATGGCTTCTTTTCCTATACTTCAACACCATGTAACTCATATTAAAAGTAGGCCAAACAAGTCTTTCAAAAAAGACAAAGAAATAAAGCAATCTTTTAAACAGGTCTCTTTAAGTAACAAGTAGATTTATAGTTTAATTTTACAAAGTAGACAAACTATTAGAATTAAAAAAATAAATAAAAAAAATTATACTTGGCAATGACTGAACCCAAAACCTTGTGGGGACCTGCGATTGATAAACAAACACCTTACCGACTGAGCTATCTTTTCCCCCTTATGCAAGCAGTCAATGGGCATAATGAACCAAAATGGCTTCTTTTCCTATACTTCAACAAAATGTAATTCATATTAAAAGTAGGCCAAACAAGTCTTTCAAAAAAGACAAAGAAATAAAGCAATCTTTTAAACAGGTCTCTTTAATGAACAAGTAGATTTATAGTTTAATTTTACAAAGAAGACAAACTATTAGATTTGAAAAGAAAATTTAAATATTTCACTTGGCAGTGCCTGGGATTGAACCCCCAACCTTGTGGGGACCTGCAATCGATAAACAAACACCTTACCGACTGAGCTATCTTTTCTCCCTTGTGCAAGCAGTCAATGGGCCTAATGAACCAAAATGGCTTCTTTTCCTATTCTTCAACACATTGTAACTCATATTAAAAGTAGGCCAAACAAGTTTTCAAAAAAGACAAAGAAATAAAGCAATCTTTTAAACAGGTCTCTTTAATGAACAAGTAGATTTATAGTTTAATTTTACAAAGAAGACAAACTATTAGATTTGAAAAGAAAATTTAAATATTTCACTTGGCAGTGCCTGGGATTGAACCCCCAACCTTGTGGGGACCTGCAATCGATAAACAAACACCTTACCGACTGAGCTATCTTTTCTCCCTTGTGCAAGCATTCAATGGGCCTAATGAACCAAAATGGCTTCTTTTCCTATATTTCAACACATTGTAACTCATATTAAAAGTAGGCCAAACAAGTCTTTCAAAAAAGACAAAGAAATAAAGCAATCTTTTAAACAGGTCTCTTTAATTAACAAGTAGATTTATAGTTTAATTTTACAAAGTAGACAAACTATTAGATTTTTAAAAAAAAAATAAAAAAAATTATACTTGGCAATGACTTGGATTGAACCCCCAACCTTGTGGGGACCTGCTGATCTATAAACCAACACCTTACCGACTGAGCTATCTTTTCTCCCTTATGCAAGCAGTCAATGGGCCTAATGAACCAAAATGGCTTCTTTTCCTCTACTTCAACAAAATGTAATTCATATTAAAAGTAGGCCAAACAAGTCTTTCAAAAAAGACAAAGAAATAAAGCAATCTTTTAAAAAGGTCTCTTTAATTAACAAGTAGATTTATAGTTTAATTTTACAAAGTAGACAAACTATTATATTTAAAAGAAAAAATTAAAACATTTTAAAATCAATAGGCCTAATGAACCAAAATGGCTTCTTTTCATATACTTCAACACCATGTAACTCACATTAAAAGTAGGCCAAACAAGTCTTTCAAAAAAGACAGAAATAAAGCAGTCTTTCAAAGAGGTCTCTTTAATTAACAAGTAGATTTATAGTTCAATTTTACAAAGTAGACAAACTATTAGATAAAAAAAAAAAAAAAAAAAAATTTACTTGGCAATGCCTGGGATTGAACCCCCAACCTTGTGGGGACCTGCTAAAAGATAAACCAACAGCTTACCGACTGAGCTATCTTTTCTCCCTTGTGCAAGCAGTCAATGGGCCTAATGAACCAAAATGGCTTCTTTTCCTCTACTTCAACACCATGTAACTCATATTAAAAGTAGGCCAAACAAGTCTTTCAAAAAAGACAAAGAAATAAAGCAATCTTTTAAACAGGTCTCTTTAATTAACAAGTAGATTTATAGTTTAATTTTACAAAGTAGACAAACTATTAGATTTAAAAAAAAAATTTAAACATTTTACTTGGCAATGCCTGGGAATGAACCCCCAACCTTGTGGGGACCTGCAATCGATAAACAAACACCTTACCGACTGAGCTATCTTTTCTCCCTTGTGCAAGCAGTCAATGGGCCTAATGAACCAAAATGGCTTCTTTTCCTATATTTCAACACATTGTAACTCATATTAAAAGTAGGCCAAACAAGTCTTTCAAAAAAGACAAAGAAATAAAGCAATCTTTTAAACAGGTCTCTTTAATTAACAAGTAGATTTATAGTTTAATTTTACAAAGTAGACAAACTATTATATTTAAAAGAAAAAATTAAAACATTTTAAAATCAATAGGCCTAATGAACCAAAATGGCTTCTTTTCATATACTTCAACACCATGTAACTCATATTAAAAGTAGGCCAAACAAGTCTTTCAAAAAAGACAGAAATAAAGCAGTCTTTCAAAGAGGTCTCTTTAATTAACAAGTAGATTTATAGTTTAATTTTACAAAGTAGACAAACTATTAGATAAAAAAAAAAAAAAAAAAAATTTACTTGGCAATGCCTGGGATTGAACCCCCAACCTTGTGGGGACCTGCGATCGATAAACAAACACCTTACCGACTGAGCTATCTTTTCTCCCATGTGCAAGCAGTCAATGGGCCTAATGAACCAAAATGGCTTCTTTTCCTCTACTTCAACAAAATGTAATTCATATTAAAAGTAGGCCAAACAAGTCTTTCAAAAAAGACAAAGAAATAAAGCAATCTTTTAAACAGGTCTCTTTAATTAACAAGTAGATTTATAGTTTAATTTTACAAAGTAGACAAACTATTAGATTTAAAAAAAAAAATAAAAAAAATTATACTTGGCAATGACTGGGATTGAACCCCAAACCTTGTGGGGACCTGCGATCGATAAACAAACACCTTACCGACTGAGCTATCTTTTCTCCCTTGTGCAAGCAGTCAATGGGCCTAATGAACCAAAATGGCTTCTTTTCCTCTACTTCCACAAAATGTAATTCATATTAAAAGTAGGCCAAACAAGTCTTTCAAAAAAGACAAAGAAATAAAGCAATCTTTTAAACAGGTCTCTTTAATTAACAAGTAGATTTATAGTTTAATTTTACAAAGTAGACAAACTATTAGATTTAAAAAAAAAATTTAAACATTTTACTTGGCAATGCCTGGGAATGAACCCCCAACCTTGTGGGGACCTGCAATCGATAAACAAACACCTTACCGACTGAGCTATCTTTTCTCCCTTGTGCAAGCAGTCAATGGGCCTAATGAACCAAAATGGCTTCTTTTCCTATATTTCAACACATTGTAACTCATATTAAAAGTAGGCCAAACAAGTCTTTCAAAAAAGACAAAGAAATAAAGCAATCTTTTAAACAGGTCTCTTTAATTAACAAGTAGATTTATAGTTTAATTTTACAAAGTAGACAAACTATTATATTTAAAAGAAAAAATTAAAACATTTTAAAATCAATAGGCCTAATGAACCAAAATGGCTTCTTTTCATATACTTCAACACCATGTAACTCATATTAAAAGTAGGCCAAACAAGTCTTTCAAAAAAGACAGAAATAAAGCAGTCTTTCAAAGAGGTCTCTTTAATTAACAAGTAGATTTATAGTTTAATTTTACAAAGTAGACAAACTATTAGATAAAAAAAAAAAAAAAAAAAATTTACTTGGCAATGCCTGGGATTGAACCCCCAACCTTGTGGGGACCTGCGATCGATAAACAAACACCTTACCGACTGAGCTATCTTTTCTCCCATGTGCAAGCAGTCAATGGGCCTAATGAACCAAAATGGCTTCTTTTCCTCTACTTCAACAAAATGTAATTCATATTAAAAGTAGGCCAAACAAGTCTTTCAAAAAAGACAAAGAAATAAAGCAATCTTTTAAACAGGTCTCTTTAATTAACAAGTAGATTTATAGTTTAATTTTACAAAGTAGACAAACTATTAGATTTAAAAAAAAAAATAAAAAAAATTATACTTGGCAATGACTGGGATTGAACCCCAAACCTTGTGGGGACCTGCGATCGATAAACAAACACCTTACCGACTGAGCTATCTTTTCTCCCTTGTGCAAGCAGTCAATGGGCCTAATGAACCAAAATGGCTTCTTTTCCTCTACTTCAACAAAATGTAATTCATATTAAAAGTAGGCCAAACAAGTCTTTCAAAAAAGACAAAGAAATAAAGCAATCTTTTAAACAGGTCTCTTTAATTAACAAGTAGATTTATAGTTTAATTTGACAAAGTAGACAAACTATTATATTTAAAAGAAAAAATTAAAACATTTTAAAATCAATAGGCCTAATGAACCAAAATGGCTTCTTTTCATATACTTCAACACCATGTAACTCATATTAAAAGTAGGCCAAACAAGTCTTTCAAAAAAGACAGAAATAAAGCAGTCTTTCAAAGAGGTCTCTTTAATTAACAAGTAGATTTATAGTTCAATTTTACAAAGTAGACAAACTATTAGATAAAAAAAAAAAAAAAAAAATTTACTTGGCAATGCCTGGGATTGAACCCCCAACCTTGTGGGGACCTGCTAAAAGATAAACCAACATCTTACCGACTGAGCTATCTCTTCTCCCTTGTGCAAGCAGTCAATGGGCCTAATGAACGAAAATGGCTTCTTTTCCTCTACTTCAACACCATGTAACTCATATTAAAAGTAGGCCAAACAAGTCTTTCAAAAAAGACAAAGAAATAAAGCAATCTTTTAAACAGGACTCTTTAATTAACAAGTAGATTTATAGTTTAATTTTACAAAGTAGACAAACTATTAGATTTAAAAATTTTTTTTAAATATTTTACTTGGCAATGCCTGGGATTGAACCCCCAACCTTGTGGGGACCTGCAATCGATAAACAAACACCTTACCGACTGAGCTATCTTTTCTCCCTTTTGCAAGCTGTCAATGGGCCTAATGAACCAAAATGGCTTCTTTTCCTATATTTCAACACATTGTAACTCATATTAAAAGTAGGCCAAACAAGTCTTTCAAAAAAGACAAAGAAATAAAGCAATCTTTTAAACAGGTCTCTTTAATTAACAAGTAGATTAATAGTTTAATTTTACAAAGTAGACAAACTATTAGATTTAAAAAAAAAAATAAAAAAAATAATTCTTGGCAATGACTGGGATTGAACCCCAAACCTTGTGGGGACCTGCAATCGATAAACAAACACCTTACCGACTGAGCTATCTTTTCTTCCTTGTGCAAGCAGTCAATGGGCCTAATGAACCAAAATGGCTTCTTTTCCTATACTTCAACACCATGTAACTCATATTAAAAGTAGGCCAAACAAGTCTTTCAAAAAAGACAAAGAAATAAAGCAATCTTTTAAACAGGTCTCTTTAATTAACAAGTAGATTTATAGTTTAATTTTACAAAGTAGACAAACTATTAGATTTGAAAAGAAAATTTTAATATTTTACTTGGCAGTGACTGGGATTGAACCCCCAACCTTGTGGGGACCTGCTGATCTATAAACCAACACCTTACCGACTGAGCTATCTTTTCTCCCTTGCGCAAGCAGTCAATGGGCCTAATGAACCAAAATGGCTTCTTTTCCTATACTTCAACACCATGTAACTCATATTAAAAGTAGGCCAAACAAATCTTTCAAAAAGACAAATAAATAAAGCAATCTTTTAAACAGGTCTCTTTAATTAACAAGTGGATTTATAGTTTAATTTTACAAAGTAGACAAACTATTAGATTTAAAAAAAAAAAAAAAAAAATTTTACTTGGCAATGCCTGGGATTGAACAACAAACCTTGTAGGGACTTGCGATCGATAAACAAACACCTTACCGACTGAGCTATCTTTTCTCCCTTGTGCAAGCAGTCAATGGGCCTAATGAACCAAAATGGCTTCTTTTCCTATACTTCAACACCATGTAACTCATATTAAAAATAGGCCAAACAAGTCTTTCAAAAAAGACAAAGAAATAAAGCAATCTTTTAAACAGGTCTCTTTAATTAACAAGTAGATTTATAGTTTAATTTTACAAAGTAGACAAACTATTAGATTTGAAAAGAAAATTTAAATATTTTACTTGGCAGTGCCTGGGATTGAACCCCCAACCTTGTGGGGACCTGCAATCGATAAACAAACACCTTACTGACTGAGCTATCTTTTCTCCCTTGTGCAAGCAGTCAATGGGCCTAATGAACCAAAATGGCTTCTTTTCCTATATTTCAACACATTGTAACTCATATTAAAAGTAGGCCAAACAAGTCTTTCAAAAAAGACAAAGAAATAAAGCAACCTTTTAAACAGGTCTCTTTAATTAACAAGTAGATTTATAGTTTAATTTTACAAAGTAGACAAACTATTAGATTTTAAAAAATAAATAAAAAAAATTATACTTGGCAATGACTGGGATTGAACCCCAAACCTTGTGGGGACCTGCGATCGATAAACAAACACCTTACCGACTGAGCTATCTTTTCTCCCTTGTGCAAGCAGTCAATGGGCCTAATGAACCAAAATGGCTTCTTTTCCTATACTTCAACAAAATGTAATTCATATTAAAAGTAGGCCAAACAAGTCTTTCAAAAAAGACAAAGAAATAAAGCAATCTTTTAAACAGGTCTCTTTAATTAACAAGTAGATTTATAGTTTAATTTTACAAAGTAGACAAACTATTAGATTTAAAAAAAAAAAATTAAACATTTTACTTGGCAATGCCTGGGATTGAACCCCCAACCTTGTGGGGACCTGCAATCGATAAACAAACACCTTACCGACTGAGCTATCTTTTCTCCCTTGTGCAAGCAGTCAATGGGCCTAATGAACCAAAATGGCTTCTTTTCCTATACTTCAACACCATGTAACTCATATTAAAAGTAGGCCAAACAAGTCTTTCAAAAAGACAAATAAATAAAGCAATCTTTTAAACAGGTCTCTTTAATTAACAAGTAGATTTATAGTTTAATTTTACAAAGTAAAATTACCCCCAACCTTGTGGGGACCTGCAATCGATAAACAAACACCTTACCGACTGAGCTATCTTTTCTCCCTTGTGCAAGCAGTCAATGGGCCTAATGAACCAAAATGGCTTCTTTTCCTATACTTCAACACCATGTAACTCATATTAAAAGTAGGCCAAACAAGTCTTTCAAAAAAGACAAAGAAATAAAGCAATCTTTTAAACAGGTCTCTTTAATGAACAAGTAGATTTATAGTTTAATTTTACAAAGAAGACAAACTATTAGATTTGAAAAGAAAATTTAAATATTTTACTTGGCAGTGCCTGGGATTGAACCCCCAACCTTGTGGGGACCTGCAATCGATAAACAAACACCTTACTGACTGAGCTATCTTTTCTCCCTTGTGCAAGCAGTCAATGGGCCTAATGAACCAAAATGGCTTCTTTTCCTATATTTCAACACATTGTAACTCATATTAAAAGTAGGCCAAACAAGTCTTTCAAAAAAGACAAAGAAATAAAGCAATCTTTTAAACAGGTCTCTTTAATTAACAAGTAGATTTATAGTTTAATTTTACAAAGTAGACAAACTATTAGATTTAAAAAAAAAAATAAAAAAAATTATACTTGGCAATGACTGGGATTGAACCCCAAACCTTGTGGGGACCTGCGAGCGATAAACAAACACCTTACCGACTGAGCTATCTTTTCTCCCTTGTGCAAGCAGTCAATGGGCCTAATGAACCAAAATGGCTTCTTTTCCTATACTTCAACAAAATGTAACTCATATTAAAAGTAGGCCAAACAAGTCTTTTAAAAAAGACAAAGAAATAAAGCAATCTTTTAAACAGGTCTCTTTAAGTAACAAGTAGATTTATAGTTTAATTTTACAAAGTAGACAAACTATTAGATTTGAAAAGAAAATTTAAATATTTCACTTGGCAGTGCCTGGGATTGAACCCCCAACCTTGTGGGGACCTGCTGATCTATAAACCAACACCTTACCGACTGAGCTATCTTTTCTCCCTTGTGCAAGCAGTCAATGGGCCTAATGAACCAAAATGGCTTCTTTTCCTATACTTCAACAAAATGTAACTCATATTAAAAGTAGGCCAAACAAGTCTTTCAAAAAGACAAAGAAATAAAGCAATCTTTTAAACAGGTCTCTTTAAGTAACAAGTAGATTTATAGTTGAATTTTACAAAGTAGACAAACTATTAGAATTTAAAAAAAAAATAAAAAAAATTATACTTGGCAATGACTGGGATTGAACCCCAAACCTTGTGGGAACCTGCGATCGATAAACAAACACCTTACCCACTGAGCTATCTTTTCTCCCATGTGCAAGCAGTCAATGGGCCTAATGAACCAAAATGGCTTCTTTTCCTATACTTCAACACCATGTAACTCATATTAAAAGTAGGCCAAACAAGTCTTTCAAAAAAGACAAAGAAATAAAGCAATCTTTTAAACAGGTCTCTATAATGAACAAGTAGATTTATAGTTTAATTTTACAAAGTAGACAAACTATTAGATTTAAAAGAAAAAATACAAAAAATTATACTTGGCAATGACTGGGATTGAACCCCAAACCTTGTGGGGACCTGCGATCGATAAACAAACACCTTACCGACTGAGCTATCTTTTCTCCCTTGTGCAAGCAGTCAATGGGCCTAATGAACCAAAATGGCTTCTTTTCCTATACTTCAACAAAATGTAATTCATATTAAAAGTAGGCCAAACAAGTCTTTCAAAAAGACAAATAAATAAAGCAATCTTTTAAACAGGTCTCTTTAATTAACAAGTAGATTTATAGTTTAATTTTACAAAGAAGACAAACTACTAGATTTGAAAAGAAAATTTAAATATTTTACTTGGCAGTGCCTGGGATTGAACCCCCAACCTTGTGGGGACCTGCTGATCTATAAACCAACACCTTACCGACTGAGCTATCTTTTCTCCCTTGTGCAAGCAGTCAATGGGCCTAATGAACCAAAATGGCTTCTTTTCCTATACTTCAACAAAATGTAACTCATATTAAAAGTAGGCCAAACAAGTCTTTCAAAAAGACAAAGAAATAAAGCAATCTTTTAAACAGGTCTCTTTAAGTAACAAGTAGATTTATAGTTGAATTTTACAAAGTAGACAAACTATTAGAATTTAAAAAAAAAATAAAAAAAATTATACTTGGCAATGACTGGGATTGAACCCCAAACCTTGTGGGAACCTGCGATCGATAAACAAACACCTTACCCACTGAGCTATCTTTTCTCCCATGTGCAAGCAGTCAATGGGCCTAATGAACCAAAATGGCTTCTTTTCCTATATTTCAACACCATGTAACTCATATTAAAAGTAGGCCAAACAAGTCTTTCAAAAAAGACAAAGAAATAAAGCAATCTTTTAAACAGGTCTCTTTAATTAACAAGTAGATTTATAGTTTAATTTTACAAAGTAGACAAACTATTAGATTTAAAAAAAAAAATTTAAACAATTTACTTGGCAATGCCTGGGATTGAACCCCAAACCTTGTGGGGACCTGCAATCGATAAACAAACACCTTACCGACTGAGCTATCTTTTCTCCCTTGTGCAAGCAGTCAATGGGCCTAATGAACCAAAATGGCTTCTTTTCCTATACTTCAACACCATGTAACTCATATTAAAAGTAGGCCAAACAAGTCTTTCAAAAAGACAAATAAATAAAGCAATCTTTTAAACAGGTCTCTTTAATTAACAAGTAGATTTATAGTTTAATTTTACAAAGTAGACAAACTATTAGATTTGAAAAGAAAATTTAAATATTTTACTTGGCAGTGCCTGGGATTGAACCCCCAACCTTGTGGGGACCTGCTGATCTATAAACCAACACCTTACCGACTGAGCTATCTTTTCTCCCTTGTGCAAGCAGTCAATGGGCCTAATGAACCAAAATGGCTTCTTTTCCTATACTTCAACAAAATGTAATTCATATTAAAAGTAGGCCAAACAAGTCTTTCAAAAAAGACAAAGAAATAAAGCAATCTTTTAAACAGGTCTCTTTAATTAACAAGTAGATTTATAGTTTAATTTTACAAAGTAGACAAACTATTAGATTTAAAAAAAAAATTTAAACATTTTACTTGGCAATGCCTGGGATTGAACCCCCAACCTTGTGGGGACCTGCAATCGATAAACAAACACCTTACCGACTGAGCTATCTTTTCTCCCTTGTGCAAGCAGTCAATGGGCCTAATGAACCAAAATGGCTTCTTTTCCTATACTTCAACACCATGTAACTCATATTAAAAGTAGGCCGAACAAGTCTTTCAAAAAGACAAAGAAATAAAGCAATCTTTTAAACAGGTCTCTTTAATTAACAAGTAGATTTATAGTTTAATTTTACAAAAAAGACAAACTATTAGATTTGAAAAGAAAATTTTAATATTTTACTTGGCAGTGCCTGGGATTGAACCCCCAACTTTGTGGGGACCTGCTGATCTATAAACCAACACCTTACCTACTGAGCTATCTTTTCTCCCTTGTGCAAGCAGTCAATGGGCCTAATGAACCAAAATGGCTTCTTTTCCTATACTTCAACAAAATGTAACTCATATTAAAAGTAGGCCAAACAAGTCTTTCAAAAAAGACAAAGAAATAAAGCAATCTTTTAAACAGGTCTCTTTAAGTAACAAGTAGATTTATAGTTTAATTTTACAAAGTAGACAAACTATTAGAATTTAAAAAAAAAATAAAAAAAATAATACTTGGCAATGACTGGGATTGAACCCCAAACAATGTGGGGACCTGCGATCGATAAACAAACACCTTACCGACTGAGCTATCTTTTCTCCCTTGTGCAAGCAGTCAATTGGCCTAATGAACCAAAATGGCTTCTTTTCCTATACTTCAACACCATGTAACTCATATTAAAAGTAGGCCAAACAAGTCTTTCAAAAAAGACAAAGAAATAAAGCAATCTTTTAAACAGGTCTCTTTAATGAACAAGTAGATTTATAGTTTAATTTTACAAAGAAGACAAACTATTAGATTTGAAAAGAAAATTTAAATATTTCACTTGGCAGTGCCTGGGATTGAACCCCCAACCTTGTGGGGACCTGCAATCAATAAACAAACACCTTACTGACTGAGCTATCTTTTCTCCCTTGTGCAAGCAGTCAATGGGCCTAATGAACCAAAATGGCTTCTTTTCCTATACTTCAACAAAATGTAACTCATATTAAAAGTAGGCCAAACAAGTCTTTTAAAAAAGACAAAGAAATAAAGCAATCTTTTAAACAGGTCTCTTTAAGTAACAAGTAGATTTATAGTTTAATTTTACAAAGTAGACAAACTATTAGAATTTTAAAAAAAAATAAAAAAAATTATACTTGGCAATGACTGGGATTGAACCCCAAACCTTGTGGGGACCTGCGATCGATAAACAAACACCTTACCGACTGAGCTATCTTTTCTCCCTTGTGCGAGCAGTCAATGGGCCTGATGAACCAAAATGGCTTCTTTTCCTATACTTCAACACCATGTAACTCATATTAAAAGTAGGCCAAACAAGTCTTTCAAAAAAGACAAAGAAATAAAGCAACCTTTTAAACAGGTCTCTTTAATTAACAAGTAGATTTATAGTTTAATTTTACAAAGTAGACAAACTATTAGATTTTAAAAAATAAATAAAAAAAATTATACTTGGCAATGACTGGGATTGAACCCCAAACCTTGTGGGGACCTGCGATCGATAAACAAACACCTTACCGACTGAGCTATCTTTTCTCCCTTGTGCAAGCAGTCAATGGGCCTAATGAACCAAAATGGCTTCTTTTCCTATACTTCAACAAAATGTAATTCATATTAAAAGTAGGCCAAACAAGTCTTTCAAAAAAGACAAAGAAATAAAGCAATCTTTTAAACAGGTCTCTTTAATTAACAAGTAGATTTATAGTTTAATTTTACAAAGTAGACAAACTATTAGATTTAAAAAAAAAAAATTAAACATTTTACTTGGCAATGCCTGGGATTGAACCCCCAACCTTGTGGGGACCTGCAATCGATAAACAAACACCTTACCGACTGAGCTATCTTTTCTCCCTTGTGCAAGCAGTCAATGGGCCTAATGAACCAAAATGGCTTCTTTTCCTATACTTCAACACCATGTAACTCATATTAAAAGTAGGCCAAACAAGTCTTTCAAAAAGACAAATAAATAAAGCAATCTTTTAAACAGGTCTCTTTAATTAACAAGTAGATTTATAGTTTAATTTTACAAAGTAAAATTACCCCCAACCTTGTGGGGACCTGCAATCGATAAACAAACACCTTACCGACTGAGCTATCTTTTCTCCCTTGTGCAAGCAGTCAATGGGCCTAATGAACCAAAATGGCTTCTTTTCCTATACTTCAACACCATGTAACTCATATTAAAAGTAGGCCAAACAAGTCTTTCAAAAAAGACAAAGAAATAAAGCAATCTTTTAAACAGGTCTCTTTAATGAACAAGTAGATTTATAGTTTAATTTTACAAAGAAGACAAACTATTAGATTTGAAAAGAAAATTTAAATATTTTACTTGGCAGTGCCTGGGATTGAACCCCCAACCTTGTGGGGACCTGCAATCGATAAACAAACACCTTACTGACTGAGCTATCTTTTCTCCCTTGTGCAAGCAGTCAATGGGCCTAATGAACCAAAATGGCTTCTTTTCCTATATTTCAACACATTGTAACTCATATTAAAAGTAGGCCAAACAAGTCTTTCAAAAAAGACAAAGAAATAAAGCAATCTTTTAAACAGGTCTCTTTAATTAACAAGTAGATTTATAGTTTAATTTTACAAAGTAGACAAACTATTAGATTTAAAAAAAAAAATAAAAAAAATTATACTTGGCAATGACTGGGATTGAACCCCAAACCTTGTGGGGACCTGCGAGCGATAAACAAACACCTTACCGACTGAGCTATCTTTTCTCCCTTGTGCAAGCAGTCAATGGGCCTAATGAACCAAAATGGCTTCTTTTCCTATACTTCAACAAAATGTAACTCATATTAAAAGTAGGCCAAACAAGTCTTTTAAAAAAGACAAAGAAATAAAGCAATCTTTTAAACAGGTCTCTTTAAGTAACAAGTAGATTTATAGTTTAATTTTACAAAGTAGACAAACTATTAGATTTGAAAAGAAAATTTAAATATTTCACTTGGCAGTGCCTGGGATTGAACCCCCAACCTTGTGGGGACCTGCTGATCTATAAACCAACACCTTACCGACTGAGCTATCTTTTCTCCCTTGTGCAAGCAGTCAATGGGCCTAATGAACCAAAATGGCTTCTTTTCCTATACTTCAACAAAATGTAACTCATATTAAAAGTAGGCCAAACAAGTCTTTCAAAAAGACAAAGAAATAAAGCAATCTTTTAAACAGGTCTCTTTAAGTAACAAGTAGATTTATAGTTGAATTTTACAAAGTAGACAAACTATTAGAATTTAAAAAAAAAATAAAAAAAATTATACTTGGCAATGACTGGGATTGAACCCCAAACCTTGTGGGAACCTGCGATCGATAAACAAACACCTTACCCACTGAGCTATCTTTTCTCCCATGTGCAAGCAGTCAATGGGCCTAATGAACCAAAATGGCTTCTTTTCCTATACTTCAACACCATGTAACTCATATTAAAAGTAGGCCAAACAAGTCTTTCAAAAAAGACAAAGAAATAAAGCAATCTTTTAAACAGGTCTCTATAATGAACAAGTAGATTTATAGTTTAATTTTACAAAGTAGACAAACTATTAGATTTAAAAGAAAAAATACAAAAAATTATACTTGGCAATGACTGGGATTGAACCCCAAACCTTGTGGGGACCTGCGATCGATAAACAAACACCTTACCGACTGAGCTATCTTTTCTCCCTTGTGCAAGCAGTCAATGGGCCTAATGAACCAAAATGGCTTCTTTTCCTATACTTCAACAAAATGTAATTCATATTAAAAGTAGGCCAAACAAGTCTTTCAAAAAGACAAATAAATAAAGCAATCTTTTAAACAGGTCTCTTTAATTAACAAGTAGATTTATAGTTTAATTTTACAAAGAAGACAAACTACTAGATTTGAAAAGAAAATTTAAATATTTTACTTGGCAGTGCCTGGGATTGAACCCCCAACCTTGTGGGGACCTGCTGATCTATAAACCAACACCTTACCGACTGAGCTATCTTTTCTCCCTTGTGCAAGCAGTCAATGGGCCTAATGAACCAAAATGGCTTCTTTTCCTATACTTCAACAAAATGTAACTCATATTAAAAGTAGGCCAAACAAGTCTTTCAAAAAGACAAAGAAATAAAGCAATCTTTTAAACAGGTCTCTTTAAGTAACAAGTAGATTTATAGTTGAATTTTACAAAGTAGACAAACTATTAGAATTTAAAAAAAAAATAAAAAAAATTATACTTGGCAATGACTGGGATTGAACCCCAAACCTTGTGGGAACCTGCGATCGATAAACAAACACCTTACCCACTGAGCTATCTTTTCTCCCATGTGCAAGCAGTCAATGGGCCTAATGAACCAAAATGGCTTCTTTTCCTATATTTCAACACCATGTAACTCATATTAAAAGTAGGCCAAACAAGTCTTTCAAAAAAGACAAAGAAATAAAGCAATCTTTTAAACAGGTCTCTTTAATTAACAAGTAGATTTATAGTTTAATTTTACAAAGTAGACAAACTATTAGATTTTTAAAAAAAAATTTAAACAATTTACTTGGCAATGCCTGGGATTGAACCCCAAACCTTGTGGGGACCTGCAATCGATAAACAAACACCTTACCGACTGAGCTATCTTTTCTCCCTTGTGCAAGCAGTCAATGGGCCTAATGAACCAAAATGGCTTCTTTTCCTATACTTCAACACCATGTAACTCATATTAAAAGTAGGCCAAACAAGTCTTTCAAAAAGACAAATAAATAAAGCAATCTTTTAAACAGGTCTCTTTAATTAACAAGTAGATTTATAGTTTAATTTTACAAAGTAGACAAACTATTAGATTTGAAAAGAAAATTTAAATATTTTACTTGGCAGTGCCTGGGATTGAACCCCCAACCTTGTGGGGACCTGCTGATCTATAAACCAACACCTTACCGACTGAGCTATCTTTTCTCCCTTGTGCAAGCAGTCAATGGGCCTAATGAACCAAAATGGCTTCTTTTCCTATACTTCAACAAAATGTAATTCATATTAAAAGTAGGCCAAACAAGTCTTTCAAAAAAGACAAAGAAATAAAGCAATCTTTTAAACAGGTCTCTTTAATTAACAAGTAGATTTATAGTTTAATTTTACAAAGTAGACAAACTATTAGATTTAAAAAAAAAATTTAAACATTTTACTTGGCAATGCCTGGGATTGAACCCCCAACCTTGTGGGGACCTGCAATCGATAAACAAACACCTTACCGACTGAGCTATCTTTTCTCCCTTGTGCAAGCAGTCAATGGGCCTAATGAACCAAAATGGCTTCTTTTCCTATACTTCAACACCATGTAACTCATATTAAAAGTAGGCCGAACAAGTCTTTCAAAAAGACAAAGAAATAAAGCAATCTTTTAAACAGGTCTCTTTAATTAACAAGTAGATTTATAGTTTAATTTTACAAAAAAGACAAACTATTAGATTTGAAAAGAAAATTTTAATATTTTACTTGGCAGTGCCTGGGATTGAACCCCCAACTTTGTGGGGACCTGCTGATCTATAAACCAACACCTTACCTACTGAGCTATCTTTTCTCCCTTGTGCAAGCAGTCAATGGGCCTAATGAACCAAAATGGCTTCTTTTCCTATACTTCAACAAAATGTAACTCATATTAAAAGTAGGCCAAACAAGTCTTTCAAAAAAGACAAAGAAATAAAGCAATCTTTTAAACAGGTCTCTTTAAGTAACAAGTAGATTTATAGTTTAATTTTACAAAGTAGACAAACTATTAGAATTTAAAAAAAAAATAAAAAAAATAATACTTGGCAATGACTGGGATTGAACCCCAAACAATGTGGGGACCTGCGATCGATAAACAAACACCTTACCGACTGAGCTATCTTTTCTCCCTTGTGCAAGCAGTCAATTGGCCTAATGAACCAAAATGGCTTCTTTTCCTATACTTCAACACCATGTAACTCATATTAAAAGTAGGCCAAACAAGTCTTTCAAAAAAGACAAAGAAATAAAGCAATCTTTTAAACAGGTCTCTTTAATGAACAAGTAGATTTATAGTTTAATTTTACAAAGAAGACAAACTATTAGATTTGAAAAGAAAATTTAAATATTTCACTTGGCAGTGCCTGGGATTGAACCCCCAACCTTGTGGGGACCTGCAATCAATAAACAAACACCTTACTGACTGAGCTATCTTTTCTCCCTTGTGCAAGCAGTCAATGGGCCTAATGAACCAAAATGGCTTCTTTTCCTATACTTCAACAAAATGTAACTCATATTAAAAGTAGGCCAAACAAGTCTTTTAAAAAAGACAAAGAAATAAAGCAATCTTTTAAACAGGTCTCTTTAAGTAACAAGTAGATTTATAGTTTAATTTTACAAAGTAGACAAACTATTAGAATTTTAAAAAAAAATAAAAAAAATTATACTTGGCAATGACTGGGATTGAACCCCAAACCTTGTGGGGACCTGCGATCGATAAACAAACACCTTACCGACTGAGCTATCTTTTCTCCCTTGTGCGAGCAGTCAATGGGCCTGATGAACCAAAATGGCTTCTTTTCCTATACTTCAACACCATGTAACTCATATTAAAAGTAGGCCAAACAAGTCTTTCAAAAAAGACAAAGAAATAAAGCAATCTTTTAAACAGGTCTCTTTAATGAACAAGTAGATTTATAGTTTAATTTTACAAAGTAGACAAACTATTAGATTTAAAAAAAAAAATACAAAAAAGTATACTTGGCAATGAACCCCAAACCTTGTGGGGACCTGCGATCGATAAACAAACACCTTACCGACTGAGCTATCTTTTCTCCCTTGTGCAAGCAGTCAATGGGCCTAATGAACCAAAATGGCTTCTTTTCCTATACTTCAACAAAATTTAATTCATATTAAAAGTAGGCCAAACAAGTCTTTCAAAAAAGACAAAGAAATAAAGCAATCTTTTAAACAGGTCTCTTTAATTAACAAGTAGATTTATAGTTTAATTTTACAAAGTAGACAAACTATTAGATTTAAAAAAAAAAATTTAAACATTTTACTTGGCAATGCCTGGGATTGAACCCCCAACCTTGTGGGGACCTGCAATCGATAAACAAACAACTTACCGACTGAGCTATCTTTTCTCCCTTGTGCAAGCAGTCAATGGGCCTAATGAACCAAAATGGCTTCTTTTCCTATACTTCAACACCATGTAACTCATATTAAAAGTAGGCCAAACAAGTCTTTCAAAAAGACAAATAAATAAAGCAATCTTTTAAACAGGTCTCTTTAATTAACAAGTAGATTTATAGTTTAATTTTACAAAGTAGACAAACTATTAGATTTGAAAAGAAAATTTAAATATTTTACTTGGCAGTGCCTGGGATTGAACCCCCAACCTTGTGGGGACCTGCTGATCTATAAACCAACACCTTACCGACTGAGCTATCTTTTCTCCCTTGTGCAAGCAGTCAATGGGCCTAATGAACCAAAATGGCTTCTTTTCCTATACTTCAACAAAATGTAATTCATATTCAAAGTAGGCCAAACAAGTCTTTCAAAAAAGACAAAGAAATAAAGCAATCTTTTAAACAGGTCTCTTTAATTAACAAGTAGATTTATAGTTTAATTTTACAAAGTAGACAAACTATTAGATTTAAAAAAAAAAATTTAAACATTTTACTTGGCAATGCCTGGGATTGAACCCCCAACCTTGTGGGGACCTGCAATCGATAAACAAACACCTTACCGACTGAGCTATCTTTTCTCCCTTATGCAAGCAGTCAATGGGCCTAATGAACCAAAATGGCTTCTTTTCCTATACTTCAACACCATGTAACTCATATTAAAAGTAGGCCAAACAAGTCTTTCAAAAAAGACAAAGAAATAAAGCAATCTTTTAAACAGGTCTCTTTAATGAACAAGTAGATTTATAGTTTAATTTTACAAAGAAGACAAACTATTAGATTTGAAAAGAAAATTTAAATATTTCACTTGGCAGTGCCTGGGATTGAACCCCCAACCTTGTGGGGACCTGCAATCGATAAACAAACACCTTACTGACTGAGCTATCTTTTCTCCCTTGTGCAAGCAGTCAATAGGCCTAATGAACCAAAATGGCTTCTTTTTCTATATTTCAACACATTGTAACTCATATTAAAAGTAGGCCAAACAAGTCTTTCAAAAAAGACAAAGAAATAAAGCAATCTTTTAAACAGGTCTCTTTAATTAACAAGTAGATTTATAGTTTAATTTTACAAAGTAGACAAACTATTAGAATTTAAAAAAAAAATAAAAAAAATAATACTTGGCAATGACTGGGATTGAACCCCAAACCATGTGGGGACCTGCGATCGATAAACAAACACCTTACCGACTGAGCTATCTTTTCTCCCTTGTGCAAGCAGTCAATGGGCCTAATGAACCAAAATGGCTTCTTTTCCTATACTTCAACAAAATGTAACTCATATTAAAAGTAGGCCAAACAAGTCTTTCAAAAAAGACAAAGAAATAAAGCAATCTTTTAAACAGGTCTCTTTAAGTAACAAGTAGATTTATAGTTTAATTTTACAAAGTAGACAAACTATTAGAATTTAAAAAAAAAATAAAAAAAATAATACTTGGCAATGACTGGGATTGAACCCCAAACCATGTGGGGACCTGCGATCGATAAACAAACACCTTACCGACTGAGCTATCTTTTCTCCCTTGTGCAAGCAGTCAATTGGCCTAATGAACCAAAATGGCTTCTTTTCCTATACTTCAACACCATGTAACTCATATTAAAAGTAGGCCAAACAAGTCTTTCAAAAAAGACAAAGAAATAAAGCAATCTTTTAAACAGGTCTCTTTAATGAACAAGTAGATTTATAGTTTAATTTTACAAAGAAGACAAACTATTAGATTTGAATAGAAAATTTAAATATTTCACTTGGCAGTGCCTGGGATTGAACCCCCAACCTTGTGGGGACCTGCAATCAATAAACAAACACCTTACTGACTGAGCTATCTTTTCTCCCTTGTGCAAGCAGTCAATGGGCCTAATGAACCAAAATGGCTTCTTTTCCTATACTTCAACAAAATGTAACTCATATTAAAAGTAGGCCAAACAAGTCTTTTAAAAAAGACAAAGAAATAAAGCAATCTTTTAAACAGGTCTCTTTAAGTAACAAGTAGATTTATAGTTTAATTTTACAAAGTAGACAAACTATTAGAATTTAAAAAAAAAATAAAAAAAATTATACTTGGCAATGACTGGGATTGAACCCCAAACCTTGTGGGGACCTGCGATCGATAAACAAACACCTTACCGACTGAGCTATCTTTTCTCCCTTGTGCGAGCAGTCAATGGGCCTGATGAACCAAAATGGCTTCTTTTCCTATACTTCAACACCATGTAACTCATATTAAAAGTAGGCCAAACAAGTCTTTCAAAAAAGACAAAGAAATAAAGCAATCTTTTAAACAGGTCTCTATAATGAACAAGTAGATTTATAGTTTAATTTTACAAAGTAGACAAACTATTAGATTTAAAAAAAAAAATACAAAAAATTATACTTGGCAATGACTGGGATTGAACCCCAAACCTTGTGGGGACCTGCGATCGATAAACAAACACCTTACCGACTGAGCTATCTTTTCTCCCTTGTGCAAGCAGTCAATGGGCCTAATGAACCAAAATGGCTTCTTTTCCTATACTTCAACACCATGTATCTCATATTAAAAGTAGGCCAAACAAGTCTTTCAAAAAGACAAATAAATAAAGCAATCTTTTAAACAGGTCTCTTTAATTAACAAGTAGATTTATAGTTTAATTTTACAAAGAAGACAAACTACTAGATTTGAAAAGAAAATTTAAATATTTTACTTGGCAGTGCCTGGGATTGAACCCCCAACCTTGTGGGGACCTGCTGATCTATAAACCAACACCTTACCGACTGAGCTATCTTTTCTCCCTTGTGCAAGCAGTCAATGGGCCTAATGAACCAAAATGGCTTCTTTTCCTATACTTCAACAAAATGTAACTCATATTAAAAGTAGGCCAAACAAGTCTTTCAAAAGGACAAAGAAATAAAGCAATCTTTTAAACAGGTCTCTTTAAGTAACAAGTAGATTTATAGTTGAATTTTACAAAGTAGACAAACTATTAGAATTTAAAAAAAAAATAAAAAAAATTATACTTGGCAATGACTGGGATTGAACCCCAAACCTTGTGGGAACCTGCGATCGATAAACAAACACCTTACCGACTGAGCTATCTTTTCTGCCTTGTGCAAGCAGTCAATGGGCCTAATGAACCAAAATGGCTTCTTTTCCTATACTTCAACACCATGTAACTCATATTAAAAGTAGGCCAAACAAGTCTTTCAAAAAAGACAAAGAAATAAAGCAATCTTTTAAACAGGTCTCTTTAATGAACAAGTAGATTTATAGTTTAATTTTACAAAGAAGACAAACTATTAGATTTGAAAAGAAAATTTAAATATTTTACTTGGCAGTGCCTGGGATTGAACCCCCAACCTTGTGGGGACCTGCAATCGATAAACAAACACCTTACTGACTGAGCTATCTTTTCTCCCTTGTGCAAGCAGTCAATGGGCCTAATGAACCAAAATGGCTTCTTTTCCTATACTTCAACACCATGTAACTCATATTAAAAGTAGGCCAAACAAGTCTTTCAAAAAAGACAAAGAAATAAAGCAATCTTTTAAACAGGTCTCTTTAATTAACAAGTAGATTTATAGTTTAATTTTACAAAGTAGACAAACTATTAGATTTAAAAAAAAAAATAAAAAAAATAATACTTGGCAATGACTGGGATTGAACCCCAAACCTTGTGGGGACCTGCGATCGATAAACAAACACCTTACCGACTGAGCTATCTTTTCTCCCTTGTGCAAGCAGTCAATGGGCCTAATGAACCAAAATGGCTTCTTTTCCTATACTTCAACAAAATGTAATTCATATTAAAAGTAGGCCAAACAAGTCTTTCAAAAAAGACAAAGAAATAAAGCAATCTTTTAAACAGGTCTCTTTAATTAACAAGTAGATTTATAGTTTAATTTTACAAAGTAGACAAACTATTAGATTTAAAAAAAAAAATTTAAACAATTTACTTGGCAATGCCTGGGATTGAACCCCAAACCTTGTGGGGACCTGCAATCGATAAACAAACACCTTACCGACTGAGCTATCTTTTCTCCCTTGTGCAAGCAGTCAATGGGCCTAATGAACCAAAATGGCTTCTTTTCCTATACTTCAACACCATGTAACTCATATTAAAAGTAGGCCAAACAAGTCTTTCAAAAAGACAAATAAATAAAGCAATCTTTTAAACAGGTCTCTTTAATTAACAAGTAGATTTATAGTTTAATTTTACAAAGTAGACAAACTATTAGATTTGAAAAGAAAATTTAAATATTTTACTTGGCAGTGCCTGGGATTGAACCCCCAACCTTGTGGGGACCTGCTGATCTATAAACCAACACCTTACCGACTGAGCTATCTTTTCTCCCTTGTGCAAGCAGTCAATGGGCCTAATGAACCAAAATGGCTTCTTTTCCTATACTTCAACAAAATGTAATTCATATTAAAAGTAGGCCAAACAAGTCTTTCAAAAAAGACAAAGAAATAAAGCAATCTTTTAAACAGGTCTTTTTAATTAACAAGTAGATTTATAGTTTAATTTTACAAAGTAGACAAACTATTAGATTTAAAAAAAAAATTTAAACATTTTACTTGGCAATGCCTGGGATTGAACCCCCAACCTTGTGGGGACCTGCAATCGATAACCAAACACCTTACCGACTGAGCTATCTTTTCTCCCTTGTGCAAGCAGTCAATGGGCCTAATGAACCAAAATGGCTTCTTTTCCTATACTTCAACACCATGTAACTCATATTAAAAGTAGGCCGAACAAGTCTTTCAAAAAGACAAAGAAATAAAGCAATCTTTTAAACAGGTCTCTTTAATTAACAAGTAGATTTATAGTTTAATTTTACAAAGAAGACAAACTATTAGATTTGAAAAGAAAATTTTAATATTTTACTTGGCAGTGCCTGGGATTGAACCCCCAACTTTGTGGGGACCTGCTGATCTATAAACCAACACCTTACCTACTGAGCTATCTTTTCTCCCTTGTGCAAGCAGTCAATGGGCCTAATGAACCAAAATGGCTTCTTTTCCTATACTTCAACAAAATGTAACTCATATTAAAAGTAGGCCAAACAAGTCTTTCAAAAAAGACAAAGAAATAAAGCAATCTTTTAAACAGGTCTCTTTAAGTAACAAGTAGATTTATAGTTTAATTTTACAAAGTAGACAAACTATTAGAATTTAAAAAAAAAATAAAAAAAATAATACTTTGCAATGACTGGGATTGAACCCCAAACCATGTGGGGACCTGCGATCGATAAACAAACACCTTACCGACTGAGCTATCTTTTCTCCCTTGTGCAAGCAGTCAATTGGCCTAATGAACCAAAATGGCTTCTTTTCCTATACTTCAACACCATGTAACTCATATTAAAAGTAGGCCAAACAAGTCTTTCAAAAAAGACAAAGAAATAAAGCAATCTTTTAAACAGGTCTCTTTAATGAACAAGTAGATTTATAGTTTAATTTTACAAAGAAGACAAACTATTAGATTTGAAAAGAAAATTTAAATATTTCACTTGGCAGTGCCTGGGATTGAACCCCCAACCTTGTGGGGACCTGCAATCAATAAACAAACACCTTACTGACTGAGCTATCTTTTCTCCCTTGTGCAAGCAGTCAATGGGCCTAATGAACCAAAATGGCTTCTTTTCCTATACTTCAACAAAATGTAACTCATATTAAAAGTAGGCCAAACAAGTCTTTTAAAAAAGACAAAGAAATAAAGCAATCTTTTAAACAGGTCTCTTTAAGTAACAAGTAGATTTATAGTTTAATTTTACAAAGTAGACAAACTATTAGAATTTAAAAAAAAAATAAAAAAAATTATACTTGGCAATGACTGGGATTGAACCCCAAACCTTGTGGGGACCTGCGATCGATAAACAAACACCTTACCGACTGAGCTATCTTTTCTCCCTTGTGTGAGCAGTCAATGGGCCTGATGAACCAAAATGGCTTCTTTTCCTATACTTCAACACCATGTAACTCATATTAAAAGTAGGCAAAACAAGTCTTTCAAAAAAGACAAAGAAATAAAGCAATCTTTTAAACAGGTCTCTTTAATGAACAAGTAGATTTATAGTTTAATTTTACAAAGTAGACAAACTATTAGATTTAAAAAAAAAAATACAAAAAATTATACTTGGCAATGACTGGGATTGAACCCCAAACCTTGTGGGGACCTGCGATCGATAAACAAACACCTTACCGACTGAGCTATCTTTTCTCCCTTGTGCAAGCAGTCAATGGGCCTAATGAACCAAAATGGCTTCTTTTCCTATACTTCAACAAAATTTAATTCATATTAAAAGTAGGCCAAACAAGTCTTTCAAAAAAGACAAAGAAATAAAGCAATCTTTTAAACAGGTCTCTTTAATTAACAAGTAGATTTATAGTTTAATTTTACAAAGTAGACAAACTATTAGATTTAAAAAAAAAAATTTAAACATTTTACTTGGCAATGCCTGAGATTGAACCCCCAACCTTGTGGGGACCTGCGATCGATAAACAAACAACTTACCGACTGAGCTATCTTTTCTCCCTTGTGCAAGCAGTCAATGGGCCTAATGAACCAAAATGGCTTTTTTTCCTATACTTCAACACCATGTAACTCATATTAAAAGTAGGCCAAACAAGTCTTTCAAAAAGACAAATAAATAAAGCAATCTTTTAAACAGGTCTCTTTAATTAACAAGTAGATTTATAGTTTAATTTTACAAAGTAGACAAACTATTAGATTTGAAAAGAAAATTTAAATATTTTACTTGGCAGTGCCTGGGATTGAACCCCCAACCTTGTGGGGACCTGCTGATCTATAAACCAACACCTTACCGACTGAGCTATCTTTTCTCCCTTGTGCAAGCAGTCAATGGGCCTAATGAACCAAAATGGCTTCTTTTCCTATACTTCAACAAAATGTAATTCATATTCAAAGTAGGCCAAACAAGTCTTTCAAAAAAGACAAAGAAATAAAGCAATCTTTTAAACAGGTCTCTTTAATTAACAAGTAGATTTATAGTTTAATTTTACAAAGTAGACAAACTATTAGATTTAAAAAAAAAAATTTAAACATTTTACTTGGCAATGCCTGGGATGGAACCCCCAACCTTGTGGGGACCTGCAATCGATAAACAAACACCTTACCGACTGAGCTATCTTTTCTCCCTTGTGCAAGCAGTCAATGGGCCTAATGAACCAAAATGGCTTCTTTTCCTATACTTCAACACCATGTAACTCATATTAAAAGTAGGCCAAACAAGTCTTTCAAAAAAGACAAAGAAATAAAGCAATCTTTTAAACAGGTCTCTTTAATGAACAAGTAGATTTATAGTTTAATTTTACAAAGAAGACAAACTATTAGATTTGAAAAGAAAATTTAAATATTTCACTTGGCAGTGCCTGGGATTGAACCCCCAACCTTGTGGGGACCTGCAATCGATAAACAAACACCTTACTGACTGAGCTATCTTTTCTCCCTTGTGCAAGCAGTCAATAGGCCTAATGAACCAAAATAGCTTCTTTTCCTATATTTCAACACATTGTAACTCATATTAAAAGTAGGCCAAACAAGTCTTTCAAAAAAGACAAAGAAATAAAGCAATCTTTTAAACAGGTCTCTTTAATTAACAAGTAGATTTATAGTTTAATTTTACAAAGTAGACAAACTATTAGAATTTTAAAAAAAAATAAAAAAAATAATACTTGGCAATGACTGGGATTGAACCCCAAACCATGTGGGGACCTGCGATCGATAAACAAACACCTTACCGACTGAGCTATCTTTTCTCCCTTGTGCAAGCAGTCAATTGGCCTAATGAACCAAAATGGCTTCTTTTCCTATACTTCAACAAAATGTAACTCATATTAAAAGTAGGCCAAACAAGTCTTTTAAAAAAGACAAAGAAATAAAGCAATCTTTTAAACAGGTCTCTTTAAGTAACAAGTAGATTTATAGTTTAATTTTACAAAGTAGACAAACTATTAGAATTAAAAAAAAAAATAAAAAAAATTATACTTGGCAGTGACTGGGATTGAACCCCAAACCTTGTGGGGACCTGCGATCGATAAACAAACACCTTACCGACTGAGCTATCTTTTCTCCCTTGTGCGAGCAGTCAATGGGCCTGATGAACCAAAATGGCTTCTTTTCCTATACTTCAACACCATGTAACTCATATTAAAAGTAGGCCAAACAAGTCTTTCAAAAAAGACAAAGAAATAAAGCAATCTTTTAAACAGGTCTCTTTAATGAACAAGTAGATTTATAGTTTAATTTTACAAAGAAGACAAACTATTAGATTTGAAAAGAAAATTTTAATATTTCACTTGGCAGTGCCTGGGATTGAACCCCCAACCTTGTGGGGACCTGCAATCGATAAACAAACACCTTACTGACTGAGCTATCTTTTCTCCCTTGTGCAAGCAGTCAATAGGCCTAATGAACCAAAATGGATTCTTTTCCTATATTTCAACACATTGTAACTCATATTAAAAGTAGGCCAAACAAGTCTTTCAAAAAAGACAAAGAAATAAAGCAATCTTTTAAACAGGTCTCTTTAATTAACAAGTAGATTTATAGTTTAATTTTACAAAGTAGACAAACTATTAGATTTAAAAAAAAAAATACAAAAAATTATACTTGGCAATGACTGGGATTGAACCCCAAACCTTGTGGGACCTGCGATCGATAAACAAACACCTTACCGACTGAGCTATCTTTTCTCCCTTGTGCAAGCAGTCAATGGGCCTAATGAACCAAAATGGCTTCTTTTCCTATACTTCAACAAAATTTAATTCATATTAAAAGTAGGCCAAACAAGTCTTTCAAAAAAGACAAAGAAATAAAGCAATCTTTTAAACAGGTCTCTTTAATTAACAAGTAGATTTATAGTTTAATTTTACAAAGTAGACAAACTATTAGATTTAAAAAAAAAAATTTAAACATTTTACTTGGCAATGCCTGGGATTGAACCCCCAACCTTGTGGGGACCTGCAATCGATAAACAAACAACTTACCGACTGAGCTATCTTTTCTCCCTTGTGCAAGCAGTCAATGGGCCTAATGAACCAAAATGGCTTCTTTTCCTATACTTCAACACCATGTAACTCATATTAAAAGTAGGCCAAACAAGTCTTTCAAAAAGACAAATAAATAAAGCAATCTTTTAAACAGGTCTCTTTAATTAACAAGTAGATTTATAGTTTAATTTTACAAAGTAGACAAACTATTAGATTTAAAAAAAAAAATTTAAACATTTTACTTGGCAATGCCTGGGATGGAACCCCCAACCTTGTGGGGACCTGCAATCGATAAACAAACACCTTACCGACTGAGCTATCTTTTCTCCCTTGTGCAAGCAGTCAATGGGCCTAATGAACCAAAATGGCTTCTTTTCCTATACTTCAACACCATGTAACTCATATTAAAAGTAGGCCAAACAAGTCTTTCAAAAAAGACAAAGAAATAAAGCAATCTTTTAAACAGGTCTCTTTAATGAACAAGTAGATTTATAGTTTAATTTTACAAAGAAGACAAACTATTAGATTTGAAAAGAAAATTTAAATATTTCACTTGGCAGTGCCTGGGATTGAACCCCCAACCTTGTGGGGACCTGCAATCGATAAACAAACACCTTACTGACTGAGCTATCTTTTCTCCCTTGTGCAAGCAGTCAATAGGCCTAATGAACCAAAATAGCTTCTTTTCCTATATTTCAACACATTGTAACTCATATTAAAAGTAGGCCAAACAAGTCTTTCAAAAAAGACAAAGAAATAAAGCAATCTTTTAAACAGGTCTCTTTAATTAACAAGTAGATTTATAGTTTAATTTTACAAAGTAGACAAACTATTAGAATTTTAAAAAAAAATAAAAAAAATAATACTTGGCAATGACTGGGATTGAACCCCAAACCATGTGGGGACCTGCGATCGATAAACAAACACCTTACCGACTGAGCTATCTTTTCTCCCTTGTGCAAGCAGTCAATTGGCCTAATGAACCAAAATGGCTTCTTTTCCTATACTTCAACAAAATGTAACTCATATTAAAAGTAGGCCAAACAAGTCTTTTAAAAAAGACAAAGAAATAAAGCAATCTTTTAAACAGGTCTCTTTAAGTAACAAGTAGATTTATAGTTTAATTTTACAAAGTAGACAAACTATTAGAATTAAAAAAAAAAATAAAAAAAATTATACTTGGCAGTGACTGGGATTGAACCCCAAACCTTGTGGGGACCTGCGATCGATAAACAAACACCTTACCGACTGAGCTATCTTTTCTCCCTTGTGCGAGCAGTCAATGGGCCTGATGAACCAAAATGGCTTCTTTTCCTATACTTCAACACCATGTAACTCATATTAAAAGTAGGCCAAACAAGTCTTTCAAAAAAGACAAAGAAATAAAGCAATCTTTTAAACAGGTCTCTTTAATGAACAAGTAGATTTATAGTTTAATTTTACAAAGAAGACAAACTATTAGATTTGAAAAGAAAATTTTAATATTTCACTTGGCAGTGCCTGGGATTGAACCCCCAACCTTGTGGGGACCTGCAATCGATAAACAAACACCTTACTGACTGAGCTATCTTTTCTCCCTTGTGCAAGCAGTCAATAGGCCTAATGAACCAAAATGGATTCTTTTCCTATATTTCAACACATTGTAACTCATATTAAAAGTAGGCCAAACAAGTCTTTCAAAAAAGACAAAGAAATAAAGCAATCTTTTAAACAGGTCTCTTTAATTAACAAGTAGATTTATAGTTTAATTTTACAAAGTAGACAAACTATTAGATTTAAAAAAAAAAATACAAAAAATTATACTTGGCAATGACTGGGATTGAACCCCAAACCTTGTGGGACCTGCGATCGATAAACAAACACCTTACCGACTGAGCTATCTTTTCTCCCTTGTGCAAGCAGTCAATGGGCCTAATGAACCAAAATGGCTTCTTTTCCTATACTTCAACAAAATTTAATTCATATTAAAAGTAGGCCAAACAAGTCTTTCAAAAAAGACAAAGAAATAAAGCAATCTTTTAAACAGGTCTCTTTAATTAACAAGTAGATTTATAGTTTAATTTTACAAAGTAGACAAACTATTAGATTTAAAAAAAAAAATTTAAACATTTTACTTGGCAATGCCTGGGATTGAACCCCCAACCTTGTGGGGACCTGCAATCGATAAACAAACAACTTACCGACTGAGCTATCTTTTCTCCCTTGTGCAAGCAGTCAATGGGCCTAATGAACCAAAATGGCTTCTTTTCCTATACTTCAACACCATGTAACTCATATTAAAAGTAGGCCAAACAAGTCTTTCAAAAAGACAAATAAATAAAGCAATCTTTTAAACAGGTCTCTTTAATTAACAAGTAGATTTATAGTTTAATTTTACAAAGTAGACAAACTATTAGATTTGAAAAGAAAATTTAAATATTTTACTTGGCAGTGCCTGGGATTGAACCCCCAACCTTGTGGGGACCTGCTGCTCTATAAACCAACACCTTACCGACTGAGCTATCTTTTCTCCCTTGTGCAAGCAGTCAATGGGCCTAATGAACCAAAATGGCTTCTTTTCCTATACTTCAACAAAATGTAATTCATATTCAAAGTAGGCCAAACAAGTCTTTCAAAAAAGACAAAGAAATAAAGCAATCTTTTAAACAGGTCTCTTTAATTAACAAGTAGATTTATAGTTTAATTTTACAAAGTAGACAAACTATTAGATTTAAAAAAAAAAATTTAAACATTTTACTTGGCAATGCCTGGGATTGAACCCCCAACCTTGTGGGGACCTGCAATCGATAAACAAACACCTTACCGACTGAGCTATCTTTTCTCCCTTGTGCAAGCAGTCAATGGGCCTAATGAACCAAAATGGCTTCTTTTCCTATACTTCAACACCATGTAACTCATATTAAAAGTAGGCCAAACAAGTCTTTCAAAAAAGACAAAGAAATAAAGCAATCTTTTAAACAGGTCTCTTTAATTAACAAGTAGATTTATAGTTTAATTTTACAAAGTAGACAAACCATTAGATTTAAAAAAAAAAAAAAAAATGTTACTTGGCAATGACTGGGATTGAACCCCAAAACTTGTGGGGACTTGCGATCGATAAACAAACACTTTACCGACTGAGCTATCTTTTCTCCCTTGTGCAAGCAGTCAATGGGCCTAATGAACCAAAATGGCTTCTTTTCCTATATTTCAACACATTGTAACTCATATTAAAAGTAGGCCAAACAAGTCTTTCAAAAAGACAAAGAAATAAAGCAATCTTTTAAACAGGTCTCTTTAAGTAACAAGTAGATTTATAGTTTAATTTTACAAAGTAGACAAACTATTAGAATTAAAAAAAAAAAAAAAAAAAATTATACTTGGCAATGACTGGGATTGAACCCCAAACCTTGTGGGTACCTGCGATCGATAAACAAACACCTTACCGACTGAGCTATCTTTTCTCCCTTGTGCAAGCAGTCAATGGGCCTAATGAACCAAAATGGCTTCTTTTCCTATACTTCAACACCATGTAACTCATATTAAAAGTAGGCCAAACAAGTCTTCAAAAAAGACAAAGAAATAAAGCAATCTTTTAAACAGGTCTCTTTAATGAACAAGTAGATTTATAGTTTAATTTTACAAAGAAGACAAACTATTAGATTTGAAAAGAAAATTTAAATATTTTACTTGGCAGTGCCTGGGATTGAACCCCCAACCTTGTGGGGACCTGCTGATCTATAAACCAACACCTTACCGACTGAGCTATCTTTTCTCCCTTGTGCAAGCAGTCAATGGGCCTAATGAACCAAAATGGCTTCTTTTCCTATACTTCAACAAAATGTAATTCATATTAAAAGTAGGCCAAACAAGTCTTTCAAAAAAGACAAAGAAATAAAGCAATCTTTTAAACAGGTCTCTTTAATTAACAAGTAGATTTATAGTTTAATTTTACAAAGTAGACAAACTATTATATTTAAAAAAAAAAAATTAAAACATTTTAAAATCAATAGGCCTAATGAACCAAAATGGCTTCTTTTCATATACTTCAACACCATGTAACTCATATTAAAAGTAGGCCAAACAAGTCTTTCAAAAAAGACAGAAATAAAGCAGTCTTTCAAAGAGGTCTCTTTAATTAACAAGTAGATTTATAGTTTAATTTTACAAAGAAGACAAACTATTAGATTTGAAAAGAAAATTTAAATATTTCACTTGGCAGTGCCTGGGATTGAACCCCCAACCTTGTGGGGACCTGCAATCGATAAACAAACACCTTACCGACTGAGCTATCTTTTCTCCCTTGTGCAAGCAGTCAATGGGCCTAATGAACCAAAATGGCTTCTTTTCCTATACTTCAACACCATGTAACTCATATTAAAAGTAGGCCAAACAAGTCTTTCAAAAAGACAAAGAAATAAAGCAATCTTTTAAACAGGTCTCTTTAATTAACAAGTAGATTTATAGTTTAATTTTACAAAGTAGACAAACTATTAGATTTAAAAAAAAAATACAAAAATTTTACTTGGCAATGCCTGGGATTGAACCCCCAACCTTGTGGGGACCTGCAATCGATAAACAAACACCTTACCGACTGAGCTATCTTTTCTCCCTTGTGCAAGCAGTCAATGGGCCTAATGAACCAAAATGGCTTCTTTTCCTATACTTCAACACCATGTAACTCATATTAAAAGTAGGCCAAACAAGTCTTTCAAAAAGACAAAGAAATAAAGCAATCTTTTAAACAGGTCTCTTTAATTAACAAGTAGATTTATAGTTTAATTTTACAAAGTAGACAAACTATTAGATTTAAAAAAAAAATACAAAAATGTTACTTGGCAATGACTGGGATTGAACCCCAAAACTTGTGGGGACTTGCGATCGATAAACAAACACCTTACCGACTGAGCTATCTTTTCTCCCTTGTGCAAGCAGTCAATGGGCCTAATGAACCAAAATGGCTTCTTTTCCTATATTTCAACACATTGTAACTCATATTAAAAGTAGGCCAAACAAGTCTTTCAAAAAAGACAAAGAAATAAAGCAATCTTTTAAACAGGTCTCTTTAATTAACAAGTAGATTTATAGTTTAATTTTACAAAGAAGACAAACTATTAGATTTGAAAAGAAAATTTAAATATTTTACTTGGCAGTGCCTGGTATTGAACCCCCAACCTTGTGGGGACCTGCTGATCTATAAACCAACACCTTACCGACTGAGCTATCTTTTCTCCCTTGTGCAAGCAGTCAATGGGCCTAATGAACCAAAATGGCTTCTTTTCCTATACTTCAACAAAATGTAACTCATATTAAAAGTAGGCCAAACAAGTCTTTCAAAAAAGACAAAGAAATAAAGCAATCTTTTAAACAGGTCTCTTTAAGTAACAAGTAGATTTATAGTTTAATTTTACAAAGTAGACAAACTATTAGATTAAAAAAAAAAATTAAAACATTTTACTTGGCATTGCACCCCCAACCTTGTGGGGACCTGCAATCGATTAACAAACACCTTACCGACTGAGCTATCTTTTCTCCCTTGTGCAAGCAGTCAATGGGCCTAATGAACCAAAATGGCTTCTTTTCCTATACTTCAACAAAATGTAACTCATATTAAAAGTAGGCCAAACAAGTCTTTTAAAAAAGACAAAGAAATAAAGCAATCTTTTAAACAGGTCTCTTTAATGAACAAGTAGATTTATAGTTTAATTTTACAAAGTAGACAAACTATTAGATTAAAAAAAAAAATTTAAACATTTTACTTGGCAATGCCTGGGATTGAACCCCCAACCTTGTGGGGACCTGCAATCGATAAACAAACACCTTACCGACTGAGCTATCTTTTCTCCCTTGTGCAAGCAGTCAATGGGCCTAATGAACCAAAATGGCTTCTTTTCCTATATTTCAACACATTGTAACTCATATTAAAAGTAGGCCAAACAAGTCTTTCAAAAAGACAAAGAAATAAAGCAATCTTTTAAACAGGTCTCTTTAATTAACAAGTAGATTTATAGTTTAATTTTACAAAGAAGACAAACTATTAGATTTGAAAAGAAAATTTAAATATTTTACTTGGCAGTGCCTGGGATTGAACCCCCAACCTTGTGGGGACCTGCTGATCTATAAACCAACACCTTACCGACTGAGCTATCTTTTCTCCCTTGTGCAAGCAGTCAATGGGCCTAATGAACCAAAATGGCTTCTTTTCCTATACTTCAACACCATGTAACTCATATTAAAAGTAGGCCAAACAAGTCTTTCAAAAAAGACAAAGAAATAAAGCAATCTTTTAAACAGGTCTCTTTAATTAACAAGTAGATTTATAGTTTAATTTTACAAAGTAGACAAACTATTATATTTAAAAAAAAAAAATTAAAACATTTTAAAATCAATAGGCCTAATGAACCAAAATGGCTTCTTTTCATATACTTCAACACCATGTAACTCATATTAAAAGTAGGCCAAACAAGTCTTTCAAAAAAGACAGAAATAAAGCAGTCTTTCAAAGAGGTCTCTTTAATTAACAAGTAGATTTATAGTTTAATTTTACAAAGAAGACAAACTATTAGATTTGAAAAGAAAATTTAAATATTTCACTTGGCAGTGCCTGGGATTGAACCCCCAACCTTGTGGGGACCTGCAATCGATAAACAAACACCTTACCGACTGAGCTATCTTTTCTCCCTTGTGCAAGCAGTCAATGGGCCTAATGAACCAAAATGGCTTCTTTTCCTATATTTCAACACATTGTAACTCATATTAAAAGTAGGCCAAACAAGTCTTTCAAAAAAGACAAAGAAATAAAGCAATCTTTTAAACAGGTCTCTTTAATTAACAAGTAGATTTATAGTTTAATTTTACAAAGTAGACAAACTATTAGTTTTGAAAAGAAAATTTAAATATTTCACTTGGCAGTGCCTGGGATTGAACCCCCAACCTTGTGGGGACCTGCAATCGATAAACAAACACCTTACCGACTGAGCTATCTTTTCTCCCTTGTGCAAGCAGTCAATGGGCCTAATGAACCAAAATGGCTTCTTTTAATATATTTCAACACATTGTAACTCATATTAAAAGTAGGCCAAACAAGTCTTTCAAAAAAGACAAAGAAATAAAGCAATCTTTTAAACAGGTCTCTTTAATTAACAAGTAGATTTATAGTTTAATTTTACAAAGTAGACAAACTATTAGATTTGAAAAGAAAATTTAAATATTTTAGTTGGCAGTGCCTGGGATTGAACCCCCAACCTTGTGGGGACCTGCTGATCTATAAACCAACACCTTACCGACTGAGCTATCTTTTCTCCCTTGTGCAAGCAGTCAATGGGCCTAATGAACCAAAATGGCTTCTTTTCATATACTTCAACAAAATGTAATTCATATTAAAAGTAGGCCAAACAAGTCTTTTAAAAAAGACAAAGAAATAAAGCAATCTTTTAAACAGGTCTCTTTAATGAACAAGTAGATTTATAGTTTAATTTTACAAAGTAGACAAACTATTAGATTAAAAAAAAAAATTAAAACATTTTACTTGGCAATGCCTGGGATTGAACCCCCAACCTTGTGGGGACCTGCAATCGATAAACAAACACCTTACCGACTGAGCTATCTTTTCTCCCTTGTGCAAGCAGTCAATGGGCCTAATGAACCAAAATGGCTTCTTTTCCTATACTTCAACAAAATGTAACATATTAAAAGTAGGCCAAACAAGTCTTTTAAAAAAGACAAAGAAATAAAGCAATCTTTTAAACAGGTCTCTTTAATGAACAAGTAGATTTATAGTTTAATTTTACAAAGTAGACAAACTATTAGATTAAAAAAAAAAATTAAAACATTTTACTTGGCAATGCCTGGGATTGAACCCCCAACCTTGTGGGGACCTGCAATCGATAAACAAACACCTTACCGACTGAGCTATCTTTTCTCCCTTGTGCAAGCAGTCAATGGGCCTAATGAACCAAAATGGCTTCTTTTCCTATACTTCAACACCATGTAACTCATATTAAAAGTAGGCCAAACAAGTCTTTCAAAAAGACAAAGAAATAAAGCAATCTTTTAAACAGGTCTCTTTAATTAACAAGTAGATTTATAGTTTAATTTTACAAAGTAGACAAACCATTAGATTTAAAAAAAAAATAAAAAAATGTTACTTGGCAATGACTGGGATTGAACCCCAAACCTTGTGGGGACTTGCGATCGATAAACAAACACCTTACCGACTGAGCTATCTTTTCTCCCTTGTGCAAGCAGTCAATGGGCCTAATGAACCAAAATGGCTTCTTTTCCTATACTTCAACAAAATGTAACATATTAAAAGTAGGCCAAACAAGTCTTTTAAAAAAGACAAAGAAATAAAGCAATCTTTTAAACAGGTCTCTTTAATGAACAAGTAGATTTATAGTTTAATTTTACAAAGTAGACAAACTATTAGATTAAAAAAAAAAATTAAAACATTTTACTTGCCAATGCCTGGGATTGAACCCCCAACCTTGTGGGGACCTGCAATCGATAAACAAACACCTTACCGACTGAGCTATCTTTTCTCCCTTGTGCAAGCAGTCAATGGGCCTAATGAACCAAAATGGCTTCTTTTCCTATACTTCAACACCATGTAACTCATATTAAAAGTAGGCCAAACAAGTCTTTCAAAAAGACAAAGAAATAAAGCAATCTTTTAAACAGGTCTCTTTAATTAACAAGTAGATTTATAGTTTAATTTTACAAAGTAGACAAACCATTAGATTTAAAAAAAAAATAAAAAAATGTTACTTGGCAATGACTGGGATTGAACCCCAAACCTTGTGGGGACTTGCGATCGATAAACAAACACCTTACCGACTGAGCTATCTTTTCTCCCTTGTGCAAGCAGTCAATGGGCCTAATGAACCAAAATGGCTTCTTTTCCTATATTTCAACACATTGTAACTCATATTAAAAGTAGGCCAAACAAGTCTTTCAAAAAGACAAAGAAATAAAGCAATCTTTTAAACAGGTCTCTTTAATTAACAAGTAGATTTATAGTTTAATTTTACAAAGAAGACAAACTATTAGATTTGAAAAGAAAATTTAAATATTTTACTTGGCAGTGCCTGGGATTGAACCCCCAACCTTGTGGGGACCTGCTGATCTATAAACCAACACCTTACCGACTGAGCTATCTTTTCTCCCTTGTGCAAGCAGTCAATGGGCCTAATGAACCAAAATGGCTTCTTTTCCTATACTTTAACAAAATGTAACTCATATTAAAAGTAGGCCAAACAAGTCTTTCAAAAAAGACAAAGAAATAAAGCAATCTTTTAAACAGGTCTCTTTAAGTAACAAGTAGATTTATAGTTTAATTTTACAAAGTAGACAAACTATTAGAATTTAAAAAAAAAATAAAAAAAATTATACTTGGCAATGCCTGGGATTGAACCCCCAACCTTGTGGGGACCTGCAATCGATAAACAAACACCTTACCGACTGAGCTATCTTTTCTCCCTTGTGCAAGCAGTCAATGGGCCTAATGAACCAAAATGGCTTCTTTTCCTATACTTCAACAAAATGTAACATATTAAAAGTAGGCCAAACAAGTCTTTTAAAAAAGACAAAGAAATAAAGCAATCTTTTAAACAGGTCTCTTTAATGAACAAGTAGATTTATAGTTTAATTTTACAAAGTAGACAAACTATTAGATTAAAAAAAAAAATTAAAACATTTTACTTGGCAATGCCTGGGATTGAACCCCCAACCTTGTGGGGACCTGCAATCGATAAACAAACACCTTACCGACTGAGCTATCTTTTCTCCCTTGTGCAAGCAGTC
This sequence comes from Silurus aristotelis, assembly GCF_946808225.1. Classification (NCBI taxonomy): domain Eukaryota; kingdom Metazoa; phylum Chordata; class Actinopteri; order Siluriformes; family Siluridae; genus Silurus; species Silurus aristotelis. The sequence goes on from NC_139585.1 coordinate 20,996,145, forward strand.
AATGGGCCTAATGAACCAAAATGGCTTCTTTTCCTATACTTCAACACCATGTAACTCATATTAAAAGTAGGCCAAACAAGTCTTTCAAAAAGACAAAGAAATAAAGCAATCTTTTAAACAGGTCTCTTTAATTAACAAGTAGATTTATAGTTTAATTTTACAAAGTAGACAAACCATTAGATTTAAAAAAAAAATAAAAAAATGTTACTTGGCAATGACTGGGATTGAACCCCAAACCTTGTGGGGACTTGCGATCGATAAACAAACACCCTACCGACTGAGCTATTTTTTCTCCCTTGTGCAAGCAGTCAATGGGCCTAATGAACCAAAATGGCTTCTTTTCCTATATTTCAACACATTGTAACTCATATTAAAAGTAGGCCAAACAAGTCTTTCAAAAAGACAAAGAAATAAAGCAATCTTTTAAACAGGTCTCTTTGATTAACAAGTAGATTTATAGTTTAATTTTACAAAGAAGACAAACTATTAGATTTGAAAAGAAAATTTAAATATTTTACTTGGCAGTGCCTGGGATTGAACCCCCAACCTTGTGGGGACCTGCTGATCTATAAACCAACACCTTACCGACTGAGCTATCTTTTCTCCCTTGTGCAAGCAGTCAATGGGCCTAATGAACCAAAATGGCTTCTTTTCCTATACTTTAACAAAATGTAACTCATATTAAAAGTAGGCCAAACAAGTCTTTCAAAAAAGACAAAGAAATAAAGCAATCTTTTAAACAGGTCTCTTTAAGTAACAAGTAGATTTATAGTTTAATTTTACAAAGTAGACAAACTATTAGAATTTAAAAAAAAAATAAAAAAAATTATACTTGGCAATGCCTGGGATTGAACCCCCAACCTTGTGGGGACCTGCAATCGATAAACAAACACCTTACCGACTGAGCTATCTTTTCTCCCTTGTGCAAGCAGTCAATGGGCCTAATGAACCAAAATGGCTTCTTTTCCTATACTTCAACAAAATGTAACATATTAAAAGTAGGCCAAACAAGTCTTTTAAAAAAGACAAAGAAATAAAGCAATCTTTTAAACAGGTCTCTTTAATGAACAAGTAGATTTATAGTTTAATTTTACAAAGTAGACAAACTATTAGATAAAAAAAAAAAATTAAAACATTTTACTTGGCAATGCCTGGGATTGAACCCCCAACCTTGTGGGGACCTGCAATCGATAAACAAACACCTTACCGACTGAGCTATCTTTTCTCCCTTGTGCAAGCAGTCAATGGGCCTAATGAACCAAAATGGCTTCTTTTCCTATACTTCAACACCATGTAACTCATATTAAAAGTAGGCCAAACAAGTCTTTCAAAAAGACAAAGAAATAAAGCAATCTTTTAAACAGGTCTCTTTAATTAACAAGTAGATTTATAGTTTAATTTTGCAAAGTAGACAAACCATTAGATTTAAAAAAAAAATAAAAAAATGTTACTTGGCAATGACTGGGATTGAACCCCAAACCTTGTGGGGACTTGCGATCGATAAACAAACACCTTACCGACTGAGCTATCTTTTCTCCCTTGTGCAAGCAGTCAATGGGCCTAATGAACCAAAATGGCTTCTTTTCCTATATTTCAACACATTGTAACTCATATTAAAAGTAGGCCAAACAAGTCTTTCAAAAAGACAAAGAAATAAAGCAATCTTTTAAACAGGTCTCTTTAATTAACAAGTAGATTTATAGTTTAATTTTACAAAGAAGACAAACTATTAGATTTGAAAAGAAAATTTAAATATTTTACTTGGCAGTGCCTGGGATTGAACCCCCAACCTTGTGGGGACCTGCTGATCTATAAACCAACACCTTACCGACTGAGCTATCTTTTCTCCCGTGTGCAAGCAGTCAATGGGCCTAATGAACCAAAATGGCTTCTTTTCCTATACTTTAACAAAATGTAACTCATATTAAAAGTAGGCCAAACAAGTCTTTCAAAAAGACAAAGAAATAAAGCAATCTTTTAAACAGGTCTCTTTAAGTAACAAGTAGATTTATAGTTTAATTTTACAAAGTAGACAAACTATTAGAATTTAAAAAAAAAATAAAAAAAATTATACTTGGCAATGACTGGGATTGAACCCCAAACCTTGTGGGGACCTGCGATCCATAAACAAACACCTTACCGACTGAGCTATCTTTTCTCCCTTGTGCAAGCAGTCAATGGGCCTAATGAACCAAAATGGCTTCTTTTCCTATACTTCAACAAAATGTAATTCATATTAAAAGTAGGCCAAACAAGTCTTTCAAAAAAGACAAAGAAATAAAGCAATCTTTTAAACAGGTCTCTTTAATTAACAAGTAGATTTATAGTTTAATTTTACAAAGTAGACAAACTATTAGATTAAAAAAAAAAATTAAAACATTTTAAAATCAATAGGCCTAATGAACCAAAATGGCTTCTTTTCATATACTTCAACACCATGTAACTCATATTAAAAGTAGGCCAAACAAGTCTTTCAAAAAAGACAGAAATAAAGCAGTCTTTCAAAGAGGTCTCTTTAATTAACAAGTAGATTTATAGTTTAATTTTACAAAGAAGACAAACTATTAGATTTGAAAAGAAAATTTAAATATTTCACTTGGCAGTGCCTGGGATTGAACCCCCAACCTTGTGGGGACCTGCAATCGATAAACAAACACCTTACCGACTGAGCTATCTTTTCTCCCTTGTGCAAGCAGTCAATGGGCCTAATGAACCAAAATGGCTTCTTTTCCTATATTTCAACACATTGTAACTCATATTAAAAGTAGGCCAAACAAGTCTTTCAAAAAAGACAAAGAAATAAAGCAATCTTTTAAACAGGTCTCTTTAATTAACAAGTAGATTGATAGTTTAATTTTACAAAGTAGACAAACTATTAGATTTGAAAAGAAAATTTAAATATTTTAGTTGGCAGTGCCTGGGATTGAACCCCCAACCTTGTGGGGACCTGCTGATCTATAAACCAACACCTTACCGACTGAGCTATCTTTTCTCCCTTGTGCAAGCAGTCAATGGGCCTAATGAACCAAAATGGCTTCTTTTCATATACTTCAACAAAATGTAATTCATATTAAAAGTAGGCCAAACAAGTCTTTTAAAAAAGACAAAGAAATAAAGCAATCTTTTAAACAGGTCTCTTTAATGAACAAGTAGATTTATAGTTTAATTTTACAAAGTAGACAAACTATTAGATTTAAAAAAAAAAATTTAAACATTTTACTTGGCAATGCCTGGGATTGAACCCCCAACCTTGTGGGGACCTGCAATCGATAAACAAACACCTTACCGACTGAGCTATCTTTTCTCCCTTGTGCAAGCAGTCAATGGGCCTAATGAACCAAAATGGCTTCTTTTCCTATACTTCAACAAAATGTAATTCATATTAAAAGTAGGCCAAACAAGTCTTTCAAAAAAGACAAAGAAATAAAGCAATCTTTTAAACAGGTCTCTTTAATGAACAAGTAGATTTATAGTTTAATTTGACAAAGTAGACAAACTATTAGATTTAAAAAAAAAAATTAAAACATTTTACTTGGCAATGCCTGGGATTGAACCCCCAACCTTGTGGGGACCTGCAATCGATAAACAAACACCTTACTGACTGAGCTATCTTTTCTCCCTTGTGCAAGCAGTCAATGGGCCTAATGAACCAAAATGGCTTCTTTTCCTATACTTCAACACCATGTAACTCATATTAAAAGTAGGCCAAACAAGTCTTTCAAAAAGACAAAGAAATAAAGCAATCTTTTAAACAGGTCTCTTTAATGAACAAGTAGATTTATAGTTTAATTTTACAAAGTAGACAAACTATTAGATTTAAAAAAAAAAATTAAAACATTTTACTTGGCAATGCCTGGGATTGAACCCCCAACCTTGTGGGGACCTGCAATCGATAAACAAACACCTTACCGACTGAGCTATCTTTTCTCCCTTGTGCAAGCAGTCAATGGGCCTAATGAACCAAAATGGCTTCTTTTCCTATACTTCAACACCATGTAACTCATATTAAAAGTAGGCCAAACAAGTCTTTCAAAAAGACAAAGAAATAAAGCAATCTTTTAAACAGGTCTCTTTAATTAACAAGTAGATTTATAGTTTAATTTTACAAAGTAGACAAACTATTAGATTTAAAAAAAAAATACAAAAATTTTACTTGGCAATGCCTGGGATTGAACCCCAAACCTTGTGGGGACCTGCAATCGATAAACAAACACCTTACCGACTGAGCTATCTTTTCTCCCTTGTGCAAGCAGTCAATGGGCCTAATGAACCAAAATGGCTTCTTTTCCTATATTTCAACACATTGTAACTCATATTAAAAGTAGGCCAAACAAGTCTTTCAAAAAAGACAAAGAAATAAAGCAATCTTTTAAACAGGTCTCTTTAATTAACAAGTAGATTTATAGTTTAATTTTACAAAGTAAACAAACTATTAGATTTGAAAAGAAAATTTAAATATTTTACTTGGCAGTGCCTGGGATTGAACCCCCAAACTTGTGGGGACTTGCGATCGATAAACAACCACCTTACCGACTGAGCTATCTTTTCTCCCTTGTGCAAGCAGTCAATGGGCCTAATGAACCAAAATGGCTTCTTTTCCTATATTTCAACACATTGTAACTCATATTAAAAGTAGGCCAAACAAGTCTTTCAAAAAAGACAAAGAAATAAAGCAATCTTTTAAACAGGTCTCTTTAATTAACAAGTAGATTTATAGTTTAATTTTACAAAGTAGACAAACTATTAGATTTGAAAAGAAAATTTAAAAATTTCACTTGGCAGTGCCTGGGATTGAACCCCCAACCTTGTGGGGACCTGCAATCGATAAACAAACACCTTACCGACTGAGCTATCTTTTCTCCCTTGTGCAAGCAGTCAATGGGCCTAATGAACCAAAATGGCTTCTTTTCCTATATTTCAACACATTGTAACTCATATTAAAAGTAGGCCAAACAAGTCTTTCAAAAAAGACAAAGAAATAAAGCAATCTTTTAAACAGGTCTCTTTAATTAACAAGTAGATTTATAGTTTAATTTTACAAAGTAGACAAACTATTAGATGTGAAAAGAAAATTTAAATATTTTACTTGGCAGTGCCTGGGATTGAACCCCCAACCTTGTGGGGACCTGCTGATCTATAAACCAACACCTTACCAACTGAGCTATCTTTTCTCCCTTGTGCAAGCAGTCAATGGGCCTAATGAACCAAAATGGCTTCTTTTCCTATACTTCAACAAAATGTAACATATTAAAAGTAGGCCAAACAAGTCTTTTAAAAAAGACAAAGAAATAAAGCAATCTTTTAAACAGGTCTCTTTAATGAACAAGTAGATTTATAGTTTAATTTTACAAAGTAGACAAACTATTAGATTAAAAAAAAAAATTAAAACATTTTACTTGGCAATGCCTGGGATTGAACCCCCAACCTTGTGGGGACCTGCAATCGATAAACAAACACCTTACCGACTGAGCTATCTTTTCTCCCTTGTGCAAGCAGTCAATGGGCCTAATGAACCAAAATGGCTTCTTTTCCTATACTTCAACACCATGTAACTCATATTAAAAGTAGGCCAAACAAGTCTTTCAAAAAGACAAAGAAATAAAGCAATCTTTTAAACAGGTCTCTTTAATTAACAAGTAGATTTATAGTTTAATTTTACAAAGTAGACAAACCATTAGATTTAAAAAAAAAATAAAAAAATGTTACTTGGCAATGACTGGGATTGAACCCCAAACCTTGTGGGGACTTGCGATCGATAAACAAACACCTTAACGACTGAGCTATCTTTTCTCCCTTGTGCAAGCAGTCAATGGGCCTAATGAACCAAAATGGCTTCTTTTCCTATATTTCAACACATTGTAACTCATATTAAAAGTAGGCCAAACAAGTCTTTCAAAAAGACAAAGAAATAAAGCAATCTTTTAAACAGGTCTCTTTAATTAACAAGTAGATTTATAGTTTAATTTTACAAAGAAGACAAACTATTAGATTTGAAAAGAAAATTTAAATATTTTACTTGGCAGTGCCTGGGATTGAACCCCCAACCTTGTGGGGACCTGCTGATCTATAAACCAACACCTTACCGACTGAGCTATCTTTTCTCCCTTGTGCAAGCAGTCAATGGGCCTAATGAACCAAAATGGCTTCTTTTCCTATACTTTAACAAAATGTAACTCATATTAAAAGTAGGCCAAACAAGTCTTTCAAAAAAGACAAAGAAATAAAGCAATCTTTTAAACAGGTCTCTTTAAGTAACAAGTAGATTTATAGTTTAATTTTACAAAGTAGACAAACTATTAGAATTTAAAAAAAAAATAAAAAAAATTATACTTGGCAATGACTGGGATTGAACCCCAAACCTTGTGGGGACCTGCGATCGATAAACAAACACCTTACCGACTGAGCTATCTTTTCTCCCTTGTGCAAGCAGTCAATGGGCCTAATGAACCAAAATGGCTTCTTTTCCTATACTTCAACAAAATGTAATTCATATTAAAAGTAGGCCAAACAAGTCTTTCAAAAAAGACAAAGAAATAAAGCAATCTTTTAAACAGGTCTCTTTAATTAACAAGTAGATTTATAGTTTAATTTTACAAAGTAGACAAACTATTATATTTAAAAAAAAAAATTAAAACATTTTAAAATCAATAGGCCTAATGAACCAAAATGGCTTCTTTTCATATACTTCAACACCATGTAACTCATATTAAAAGTAGGCCAAACAAGTCTTTCAAAAAAGACAGAAATAAAGCAGTCTTTCAAAGAGGTCTCTTTAATTAACAAGTAGATTTATAGTTTAATTTTACAAAGAAGACAAACTATTAGATTTGAAAAGAAAATTTAAATATTTCACTTGGCAGTGCCTGGGATTGAACCCCCAACCTTGTGGGGACCTGCAATCGATAAACAAACACCTTACCGACTGAGCTATCTTTTCTCCCTTGTGCAAGCAGTCAATGGGCCTAATGAACCAAAATGGCTTCTTTTCCTATATTTCAACACATTGTAACTCATATTAAAAGTAGGCCAAACAAGTCTTTCAAAAAAGACAAAGAAATAAAGCAATCTTTTAAACAGGTCTCTTTAATTAACAAGTAGATTTATAGTTTAATTTTACAAAGTAGACAAACTATTAGTTTTGAAAAGAAAATTTAAATATTTCACTTGGCAGTGCCTGGGATTGAACCCCCAACCTTGTGGGGACCTGCAATCGATAAACAAACACCTTACCGACTGAGCTATCTTTTCTCCCTTGTGCAAGCAGTCAATGGGCCTAATGAACCAAAATGGCTTCTTTTCCTATATTTCAACACATTGTAACTCATATTAAAAGTAGGCCAAACAAGTCTTTCAAAAAAGACAAAGAAATAAAGCAATCTTTTAAACAGGTCTCTTTAATTAACAAGTAGATTTATAGTTTAATTTTACAAAGTAGACAAACTATTAGATTTGAAAAGAAAATTTAAATATTTTAGTTGGCAGTGCCTGGGATTGAACCCCCAACCTTGTGGGGACCTGCTGATCTATAAACCAACACCTTACCGACTGAGCTATCTTTTCTCCCTTGTGCAAGCAGTCAATGGGCCTAATGAACCAAAATGGCTTCTTTTCATATACTTCAACAAAATGTAATTCATATTAAAAGTAGGCCAAACAAGTCTTTTAAAAAAGACAAAGAAATAAAGCAATCTTTTAAACAGGTCTCTTTAATGAACAAGTAGATTTATAGTTTAATTTTACAAAGTAGACAAACTATTAGATTTAAAAAAAAAAATTTAAACATTTTACTTGGCAATGCCTGGGATTGAACCCCCAACCTTGTGGGGACCTGCAATCGATAAACAAACACCTTACCGACTGAGCTATCTTTTCTCCCTTGTGCAAGCAGTCAATGGGCCTAATGAACCAAAATGGCTTCTTTTCCTATACTTCAACAAAATGTAATTCATATTAAAAGTAGGCCAAACAAGTCTTTCAAAAAAGACAAAGAAATAAAGCAATCTTTTAAACAGGTCTCTTTAATGAACAAGTAGATTTATAGTTTAATTTGACAAAGTAGACAAACTATTAGATTTAAAAAAAAAAATTAAAACATTTTACTTGGCAATGCCTGGGATTGAACCCCCAACCTTGTGGGGACCTGCAATCGATAAACAAACACCTTACCGACTGAGCTATCTTTTCTCCCTTGTGCAAGCAGTCAATGGGCCTAATGAACCAAAATGGCTTCTTTTCCTATATTTCAACACATTGTAACTCATATTAAAAGTAGGCCAAACAAGTCTTTCAAAAAAGACAAAGAAATAAAGCAATCTTTTAAACAGGTCTCTTTAATTAACAAGTAGATTTATAGTTTAATTTTACAAAGTAGACAAACTATTAGATTTGAAAAGAAAATTTAAATATTTTAGTTGGCAGTGCCTGGGATTGAACCCCCAACCTTGTGGGGACCTGCAATCGATAAACAAACACCTTACCGACTGAGCTATCTTTTCTCCCTTGTGCAAGCAGTCAATGGGCCTAATGAACCAAAATGGCTTCTTTTCCTATACTTCAACAAAATGTAATTCATATTAAAAGTAGGCCAAACAAGTCTTTCAAAAAAGACAAAGAAATAAAGCAATCTTTTAAACAGGTCTCTTTAATGAACAAGTAGATTTATAGTTTAATTTGACAAAGTAGACAAACTATTAGATTTAAAAAAAAAAATTAAAACATTTTACTTGGCAATGCCTGGGATTGAACCCCCAACCTTGTGGGGACCTGCAATCGATAAACAAACACCTTACCGACTGAGCTATCTTTTCTCCCTTGTGCAAGCAGTCAATGGGCCTAATGAACCAAAATGGCTTCTTTTCCTATACTTCAACACCATGTAACTCATATTAAAAGTAGGCCAAACAAGTCTTTCAAAAAGACAAAGAAATAAAGCAATCTTTTAAACAGGTCTCTTTAATGAACAAGTAGATTTATAGTTTAATTTTACAAAGTAGACAAACTATTAGATTTAAAAAAAAAAATTAAAACATTTTACTTGGCAATGCCTGGGATTGAACCCCCAACCTTGTGGGGACCTGCAATCGATAAACAAACACCTTACCGACTGAGCTATCTTTTCTCCCTTGTGCAAGCAGTCAATGGGCCTAATGAACCAAAATGGCTTCTTTTCCTATACTTCAACACCATGTAACTCATATTAAAAGTAGGCCAAACAAGTCTTTCAAAAAGACAAAGAAATAAAGCAATCTTTTAAACAGGTCTCTTTAATTAACAAGTAGATTTATAGTTTAATTTTACAAAGTAGACAAACTATTAGATTTAAAAAAAAAATACAAAAATTTTACTTGGCAATGCCTGGGATTGAACCCCAAACCTTGTGGGGACCTGCAATCGATAAACAAACACCTTACCGACTGAGCTATCTTTTCTCCCTTGTGCAAGCAGTCAATGGGCCTAATGAACCAAAATGGCTTCTTTTCCTATATTTCAACACATTGTAACTCATATTAAAAGTAGGCCAAACAAGTCTTTCAAAAAGACAAAGAAATAAAGCAATCTTTTAAACAGGTCTCTTTAATTAACAAGTAGATTTATAGTTTAATTTTACAAAGTAAACAAACTATTAGATTTGAAAAGAAAATTTAAATATTTTACTTGGCAGTGCCTGGGATTGAACCCCCAAACTTGTGGGGACTTGCGATCGATAAACAACCACCTTACCGACTGAGCTATCTTTTCTCCCTTGTGCAAGCAGTCAATGGGCCTAATGAACCAAAATGGCTTCTTTTCCTATATTTCAACACATTGTAACTCATATTAAAAGTAGGCCAAACAAGTCTTTCAAAAAAGACAAAGAAATAAAGCAATCTTTTAAACAGGTCTCTTTAATTAACAAGTAGATTTATAGTTTAATTTTACAAAGTAGACAAACTATTAGTTTTGAAAAGAAAATTTAAATATTTCACTTGGCAGTGCCTGGGATTGAACCCCCAACCTTGTGGGGACCTGCAATCGATAAACAAACACCTTACCGACTGAGCTATCTTTTCTCCCTTGTGCAAGCAGTCAATGGGCCTAATGAACCAAAATGGCTTCTTTTCCTATATTTCAACACATTGTAACTCATATTAAAAGTAGGCCAAACAAGTCTTTCAAAAAAGACAAAGAAATAAAGCAATCTTTTAAACAGGTCTCTTTAATTAACAAGTAGATTTATAGTTTAATTTTACAAAGTAGACAAACTATTAGATTTGAAAAGAAAATTTAAATATTTTAGTTGGCAGTGCCTGGGATTGAACCCCCAACCTTGTGGGGACCTGCTGATCTATAAACCAACACCTTACCGACTGAGCTATCTTTTCTCCCTTGTGCAAGCAGTCAATGGGCCTAATGAACCAAAATGGCTTCTTTTCATATACTTCAACAAAATGTAATTCATATTAAAAGTAGGCCAAACAAGTCTTTAAAAAAGACAAAGATATAAAGCAATCTTTTAAACAGGTCTCTTTAATGAACAAGTAGATTTATAGTTTAATTTTACAAAGTAGACAAACTATTAGATTTAAAAAAAAAAATTAAAACATTTTACTTGGCAATGCCTGGGATTGAACCCCCAACCTTGTGGGGACCTGCAATCGATAAACAAACACCTTACCGACTGAGCTATCTTTTCTCCTTTGTGCAAGCAGTCAATGGGCCTAATGAACCAAAATGGCTTCTTTTCCTATACTTCAACACCATGTAACTCATATTAAAAGTAGGCCAAACAAGTCTTTCAAAAAGACAAAGAAATAAAGCAATCTTTTAAACAGGTCTCTTTAATGAACAAGTAGATTTATAGTTTAATTTTACAAAGTAGACAAACTATTAGATTTAAAAAAAAAAATTAAAACATTTTACTTGGCAATGCCTGGGATTGAACCCCCAACCTTGTGGGGACCTGCAATCGATAAACAAACACCTTACCGACTGAGCTATCTTTTCTCCCTTGTGCAAGCAGTCAATGGGCCTAATGAACCAAAATGGCTTCTTTTCCTATACTTCAACACCATGTAACTCATATTAAAAGTAGGCCAAACAAGTCTTTCAAAAAGACAAAGAAATAAAGCAATCTTTTAAACAGGTCTCTTTAATTAACAAGTAGATTTATAGTTTAATTTTACAAAGTAGACAAACTATTAGATTTAAAAAAAAAATACAAAAATTTTACTTGGCAATGCCTGGGATTGAACCCCAAACCTTGTGGGGACCTGCAATCGATAAACAAACACCTTACCGACTGAGCTATCTTTTCTCCCTTGTGCAAGCAGTCAATGGGCCTAATGAACCAAAATGGCTTCTTTTCCTATATTTCAACACATTGTAACTCATATTAAAAGTAGGCCAAACAAGTCTTTCAAAAAAGACAAAGAAATAAAGCAATCTTTTAAACAGGTCTCTTTAATTAACAAGTAGATTTATAGTTTAATTTTACAAAGTAAACAAACTATTAGATTTGAAAAGAAAATTTAAATATTTTACTTGGCAGTGCCTGGGATTGAACCCCCAAACTTGTGGGGACTTGCGATCGATAAACAACCACCTTACCGACTGAGCTATCTTTTCTCCCTTGTGCAAGCAGTCAATGGGCCTAATGAACCAAAATGGCTTCTTTTCCTATATTTCAACACATTGTAACTCATATTAAAAGTAGGCCAAACAAGTCTTTCAAAAAAGACAAAGAAATAAAGCAATCTTTTAAACAGGTCTCTTTAATTAACAAGTAGATTTATAGTTTAATTTTACAAAGTAGACAAACTATTAGATTTGAAAAGAAAATTTAAATATTTCACTTGGCAGTGCCTGGGATTGAACCCCCAACCTTGTGGGGACCTGCAATCGATAAACAAACACCTTACCGACTGAGCTATCTTTTCTCCCTTGTGCAAGCAGTCAATGGGCCTAATGAACCAAAATGGCTTCTTTTCCTATACTTCAACAAAATGTAATTCATATTAAAAGTAGGCCAAACAAGTCTTTTAAAAAAGACAAAGAAATAAAGCAATCTTTTAAACAGGTCTCTTTAATGAACAAGTAGATTTATAGTTTAATTTTACAAAGTAGACAAACTATTAGATTTAAAAAAAAAAATTTAAACATTTTACTTGGCAATGCCTGGGATTGAACCCCCAACCTTGTGGGGACCTGCAATCGATAAACAAACACCTTACCGACTGAGCTATCTTTTCTCCCTTGTGCAAGCAGTCAATGGGCCTAATGAACCAAAATGGCTTCTTTTCCTATACTTCAACACATTGTAACTCATATTAAAAGTAGGCCAAACAAGTCTTTCAAAAAGACAAAGAAATAAAGCAATCTTTTAAACAGGTCTCTTTAATTAACAAGTAGATTTATAGTTTAATTTTACAAAGAAGACAAACTATTAGATTTAAAAAAAAAATACAAAAATGTTACTTGGCAATGCCTGGGATTGAACCCCAAAACTTGTGGGGACTTGCGATCGATAAACAAACACCTTACCGACTGAGCTATCTTTTCTCCCTTGTGCAAGCAGTCAATGGGCCTAATGAACCAAAATGGCTTCTTTTCCTATATTTCAACACATTGTAACTCATATTATAAGTAGGCCAAACAAGTCTTTCAAAAAAGACAAAGAAATAAAGCAATCTTTTAAACAGGTCTCTTTAATTAACAAGTAGATTTATAGTTTAATTTTACAAAGTAGACAAACTATTAGATTTGAAAAGAAAATTTAAATATTTTAGTTGGCAGTGCCTGGGATTGAACCCCCAACCTTGTGGGGACCTGCTGATCTATAAACCAACACCTTACCGACTGAGCTATCTTTTCTCCCTTGTGCAAGCAGTCAATGGGCCTAATGAACCAAAATGGCTTCTTTTCATATACTTCAACAAAATGTAATTCATATTAAAAGTAGGCCAAACAAGTCTTTTAAAAAAGACAAAGAAATAAAGCAATCTTTTAAACAGGTCTCTTTAATGAACAAGTAGATTTATAGTTTAATTTTACAAAGTAGACAAACTATTAGATTAAAAAAAAAAATTAAAACATTTTACTTGGCAATGCCTGGGATTGAACCCCCAACCTTGTGGGGACCTGCAATCGATAAACAAACACCTTACCGACTGAGCTATCTTTTCTCCCTTGTGCAAGCAGTCAATTGGCCTAATGAACCAAAATGGCTTCTTTTCCTATACTTCAACAAAATGTAACATATTAAAAGTAGGCCAAACAAGTCTTTTAAAAAAGACAAAGAAATAAAGCAATCTTTTAAACAGGTCTCTTTAATGAACAAGTAGATTTATAGTTTAATTTTACAAAGTAGACAAACTATTAGATTAAAAAAAAAAATTAAAACATTTTACTTGGCAATGCCTGGGATTGAACCCCAAACCTTGTGGGGACCTGCGATCGATAAACAAACACCTTACCGACTGAGCTATCTTTTCTCCCTTGTGCAAGCAGTCAATGGGCCTAATGAACCAAAATGGCTTCTTTTCCTATACTTCAACAAAATGTAATTCATATTAAAAGTAGGCCAAACAAGTCTTTTAAAAAAGACAAAGAAATAAAGCAATCTTTTAAACAGGTCTCTTTAATGAACAAGTAGATTTATAGTTTAATTTTACAAAGTAGACAAACTATTAGATTTAAAAAAAAAATTTGAACATTTTACTTGGCAATGCCTGGGATTGAACCCCCAACCTTGTGGGGACCTGCAATCGATAAACAAACACCTTACCGACTGAGCTATCTTTTCTCCCTTGTGCAAGCAGTCAATGGGCCTAATGAACCAAAATGGCTTCTTTTCCTATATTTCAACACATTGTAACTCATATTAAAAGTAGGCCAAACAAGTCTTTCAAAAAAGACAAAGAAATAAAGCAATCTTTTAAACAGGTCTCTTTAATTAACAAGTAGATTTATAGTTTAATTTTACAAAGTAGACAAACTATTAGATTTGAAAAGAAAATTTAAATATTTTACTTGGCAGTGCCTGGGATTGAACCCCCAAACTTGTGGGGACCTGTTGATCTTTAAACCAACACCTTACGGACTGAGCTATCTTTTCTCCTTTGTGCAAGCAGTCAATGGGCCTAATGAACCAAAATGGCTTCTTTTCCTATACTTCAACAAAATGTAATTCATATTAAAAGTAGGCCAAACAAGTCTTTTAAAAAAGACAAAGAAATAAAGCAATCTTTTAAACAGGTCTCTTTAATGAACAAGTAGATTTATAGTTTAATTTTACAAAGTAGACAAACTATTAGATTTAAAAAAATTAAAACATTTTACTTGGCAATGCCTGGGATTGAACCCCCAACCTTGTGGGGACCTGCAATCGATAAACAAACACCTTATCGACTGAGCTATCTTTTCTCCCTTTTGCAAGCTGTCAATGGGCCTAATGAACCAAAATGGCTTCTTTTCCTATATTTCAACACATTGTAACTCATATTAAAAGTAGGCCAAACAAGTCTTTCAAAAAAGACAAAGAAATAAAGCAATCTTTTAAACAGGTCTCTTTAATTAACAAGTAGATTTATAGTTTAATTTTACAAAGTAGACAAACTATTAGATTAAAAAAAAAAAAAAAAATTTTACTTGGCAATGCCTGGGATTGAACCCCAAACCTTGTGGGGACTTGCGATCGATAAACAAACACCTTACCGACTGAGCTATCTTTTCTCCCTTGTGCAAGCAGTCAATGGGCCTAATGAACCAAAATGGCTACTTTTCCTATACTTCAAAACCATGTAACTCATATTAAAAGAAGGCCAAACAAGTCTTTCAAAAAAGACAAAGAAATAAAGCAATCTTTTAAACAGGTCTCTTTAATTAACAAGTAGATTTATAGTTTAATTTTACAAAGTAGACAAACTATTAGATTTGAAAAGAAAATTTAAATATTTTACTTGGCAGTGCCTGGGATTGAACCCCCAACCTTGTGGGGACCTGCTGATCTATAAACCAACACCTTACCGACTGAGCTATCTTTTCTCCCTTGTGCAAGCAGTCAATGGGCCTAATGAACCAAAATGGCTTCTTTTCCTATACTTTAACAAAATGTAACTCATATTAAAAGTAGGCCAAACAAGTCTTTCAAAAAAGACAAAGAAATAAAGCAATCTTTTAAACAGGTCTCTTTAAGTAACAAGTAGATTTATAGTTTAATTTTACAAAGTAGACAAACTATTAGAATTTAAAAAAAAAATAAAACAAATTATACTTGGCAATGCCTGGGATTGAACCCCCAACCTTGTGGGGACCTGCAATCGATAAACAAACACCTTACGGACTGAGCTATCTTTTCTCCTTTGTGCAAGCAGTCAATGGGCCTAATGAACCAAAATGGCTTCTTTTCCTATACTTCAACAAAATGTTACATATTAAAAGTAGGCCAAACAAGTCTTTTAAAAAAGACAAAGAAATAAAGCAATCTTTTAAACAGGTCTCTTTAATGAACAAGTAGATTTATAGTTTAATTTTACAAAGTAGACAAACTATTAGATTAAAAAAAAAAATTAAAACATTTTACTTGGCAATGCCTGGGATTGAACCCCCAACCTTGTGGGAACCTGCAATCGATAAACAAACACCTTACCGACTGAGCTATCTTTTCTCCCTTGTGCAAGCAGTCAATGGGCCTAATGAACCAAAATGGCTTCTTTTCCTATACTTCAACACCATGTAACTCATATTAAAAGTAGGCCAAACAAGTCTTTCAAAAAGACAAAGAAATAAAGCAATCTTTTAAACAGGTCTCTTTAATTAACAAGTAGATTTATAGTTTAATTTTACAAAGTAGACAAACCATTAGATTTAAAAAAAAAATAAAAAAATGTTACTTGGCAATGACTGGGATTGAACCCCAAACCTTGTGGGGACTTGCGATCGATAAACAAACACCTTACCGACTGAGCTATCTTTTCTCCCTTGTGCAAGCAGTCAATGGGCCTAATGAACCAAAATGGCTTCTTTTCCTATATTTCAACACATTGTAACTCATATTAAAAGTAGGCCAAACAAGTCTTTCAAAAAGACAAAGAAATAAAGCAATCTTTTAAACAGGTCTCTTTAATTAACAAGTAGATTTATAGTTTAATTTTACAAAGAAGACAAACTATTAGATTTGAAAAGAAAATTTAAATATTTTACTTGGCAGTGCCTGGGATTGAACCCCCAACCTTGTGGGGACCTGCTGATCTATAAACCAACACCTTACCGACTGAGCTATCTTTTCTCCCTTGTGCAAACAGTCAATGGGCCTAATGAACCAAAATGGCTTCTTTTCCTATACTTTAACAAAATGTAACTCATATTAAAAGTAGGCCAAACAAGTCTTTCAAAAAAGACAAAGAAATAAAGCAATCTTTTAAACAGGTCTCTTTAAGTAACAAGTAGATTTATAGTTTAATTTTACAAAGTAGACAAACTATTAGAATTTAAAAAAAAAATTAAAAAAATTATACTTGGCAATGACTGGGATTGAACCCCAAACCTTGTGGGGACCTGCGATCGATAAACAAACACCTTACCGACTGAGCTATCTTTTCTCCCTTGTGCAAGCAGTCAATGGGCCTAATGAACCAAAATGGCTTCTTTTCCTATACTTCAACAAAATGTAATTCATATTAAAAGTAGGCCAAACAAGTCTTTCAAAAAAGACAAAGAAATAAAGCAATCTTTTAAACAGGTCTCTTTAATTAACAAGTAGATTTATAGTTTAATTTTACAAAGTAGACAAACTATTATATTTAAAAAAAAAAATTAAAACATTTTAAAATCAATAGGCCTAATGAACCAAAATGGCTTCTTTTCATATACTTCAACACCATGTAACTCATATTAAAAGTAGGCCAAACAAGTCTTTCAAAAAAGACAGAAATAAAGCAGTCTTTCAAAGAGGTCTCTTTAATTAACAAGTAGATTTATAGTTTAATTTTACAAAGAAGACAAACTATTAGATTTGAAAAGAAAATTTAAATATTTCACTTGGCAGTGCCTGGGATTGAACCCCCAACCTTGTGGGGACCTGCAATCGATAAACAAACACCTTACCGACTGAGCTATCTTTTCTCCCTTGTGCAAGCAGTCAATGGGCCTAATGAACCAAAATGGCTTCTTTTCCTATATTTCAACACATTGTAACTCATATTAAAAGTAGGCCAAACAAGTCTTTCAAAAAAGACAAAGAAATAAAGCAATCTTTTAAACAGGTCTCTTTAATTAACAAGTAGATTTATAGTTTAATTTTACAAAGTAGACAAACTATTAGTTTTGAAAAGAAAATTTAAATATTTCACTTGGCAGTGCCTGGGATTGAACCCCCAACCTTGTGGGGACCTGCAATCGATAAACAAACACCTTACCGACTGAGCTATCTTTTCTCCCTTGTGCAAGCAGTCAATGGGCCTAATGAACCAAAATGGCTTCTTTTCCTATATTTCAACACATTGTAACTCATATTAAAAGTAGGCCAAACAAGTCTTTCAAAAAAGACAAAGAAATAAAGCAATCTTTTAAACAGGTCTCTTTAATTAACAAGTAGATTTATAGTTTAATTTTACAAAGTAGACAAACTATTAGATTTGAAAAGAAAATTTAAATATTTTAGTTGGCAGTGCCTGGGATTGAACCCCCAACCTTGTGGGGACCTGCTGATCTATAAACCAACACCTTACCGACTGAGCTATCTTTTCTCCCTTGTTCAAGCAGTCAATGGGCCTAATGAACCAAAATGGCTTCTTTTCATATACTTCAACAAAATGTAATTCATATTAAAAGTAGGCCAAACAAGTCTTTTAAAAAAGACAAAGAAATAAAGCAATCTTTTAAACAGGTCTCTTTAATGAACAAGTAGATTTATAGTTTAATTTTACAAAGTAGACAAACTATTAGATTTAAAAAAAAAAATTTAAACATTTTACTTGGCAATGCCTGGGATTGAACCCCCAAGCTTGTGGGGACCTGCAATCGATAAACAAACACCTTACCGACTGAGCTATCTTTTCTCCCTTGTGCAAGCAGTCAATGGGCCTAATGAACCAAAATGGCTTCTTTTCCTATACTTCAACAAAATGTAATTCATATTAAAAGTAGGCCAAACAAGTCTTTCAAAAAAGACAAAGAAATAAAGCAATCTTTTAAACAGGTCTCTTTAATGAACAAGTAGATTTATAGTTTAATTTGACAAAGTAGACAAACTATTAGATTTAAAAAAAAAAATTAAAACATTTTACTTGGCAATGCCTGGGATTGAACCCCCAACCTTGTGGGGACCTGCAATCGATAAACAAACACCTTACCGACTGAGCGATCTTTTCTCCCTTGTGCAAGCAGTCAATGGGCCTAATGAACCAAAATGGCTTCTTTTCCTATACTTCAACACCATGTAACTCATATTAAAAGTAGGCCAAACAAGTCTTTCAAAAAGACAAAGAAATAAAGCAATCTTTTAAACAGGTCTCTTTAATGAACAAGTAGATTTATAGTTTAATTTTACAAAGTAGACAAACTATTAGATTAAAAAAAAAAAATTAAAACATTTTACTTGGCAATGCCAGGGATTGAACCCCCAACCTTGTGGGGACCTGCAATCAATAAACAAACACCTTACCGACTGAGCTATCTTTTCTCCCTTGTGCAAGCAGTCAATGGGCCTAATGAACCAAAATGGCTTCTTTTCCTATACTTCAACACCATGTAACTCATATTAAAAGTAGGCCAAACAAGTCTTTCAAAAAGACAAAGAAATAAAGCAATCTTTTAAACAGGTCTCTTTAATTAACAAGTAGATTTATAGTTTAATTTGACAAAGTAGACAAACTATTAGATTTAAAAAAAAAAATTAAAACATTTTACTTGGCAATGCCTGGGATTGAACCCCCAACCTTGTGGGGACCTGCAATCGATAAACAAACACCTTACCGACTGAGCTATCTTTTCTCCCTTGTGCAAGCAGTCAATGGGCCTAATGAACCAAAATGGCTTCGTTTCCTATACTTCAACACCATGTAACTCATATTAAAAGTAGGCCAAACAAGTCTTTCAAAAAGACAAAGAAATAAAGCAATCTTTTAAACAGGTCTCTTTAATGAACAAGTAGATTTATAGTTTAATTTTACAAAGTAGACAAACTATTAGATTAAAAAAAAAAAATTAAAACATTTTACTTGGCAATGCCTGGGATTGAACCCCCAACCTTGTGGGGACCTGCAATCAATAAACAAACACCTTACCGACTGAGCTATCTTTTCTCCCTTGTGCAAGCAGTCAATGGGCCTAATGAACCAAAATGGCTTCTTTTCCTATACTTCAACACCATGTAACTCATATTAAAAGTAGGCCAAACAAGTCTTTCAAAAAGACAAAGAAATAAAGCAATCTTTTAAACAGGTCTCTTTAATTAACAAGTAGATTTATAGTTTAATTTTACAAAGTAGACAAACTATTAGATTTTAAAAAAAAATACAAAAATTTTACTTGGCAATGCCTGGGATTGAACCCCAAACCTTGTGGGGACCTGCAATCGATAAACAAACACCTTACCGACTGAGCTATCTTTTCTCCCTTGTGCAAGCAGTCAATGGGCCTAATGAACCAAAATGGCTTCTTTTCCTATATTTCAACACATTGTAACTCATATTAAAAGTAGGCCAAACAAGTCTTTCAAAAAAGACAAAGAAATAAAGCAATCTTTTAAACAGGTCTCTTTAATTAACAAGTAGATTTATAGTTTAATTTTACAAAGTAAACAAACTATTAGATTTGAAAAGAAAATTTAAATATTTTACTTGGCAGTGCCTGGGATTGAACCCCCAAACTTGTGGGGACTTGCGATCGATAAACAACCACCTTACCGACTGAGCTATCTTTTCTCCCTTGTGCAAGCAGTCAATGGGCCTAATGAACCAAAATGGCTTCTTTTCCTATATTTCAACACATTGTAACTCATATTAAAAGTAGGCCAAACAAGTCTTTTAAAAAAGACAAAGAAATAAAGCAATCTTTTAAACAGGTCTCTTTAATTAACAAGTAGATTTATAGTTTAATTTTACAAAGTAGACAAACTATTAGATTTGAAAAGAAAATTTAAATATTTCACTTGGCAGTGCCTGGGATTGAACCCCCAACCTTGTGGGGACCTGCAATCGATAAACAAACACCTTACCGACTGAGCTATCTTTTCTCCCTTGTGCAAGCAGTCAATGGGCCTAATGAACCAAAATGGCTTCTTTTCCTATATTTCAACACATTGTAACTCATATTAAAAGTAGGCCAAACAAGTCTTTCAAAAAAGACAAAGAAATAAAGCAATCTTTTAAACAGGTCTCTTTAATTAACAAGTAGATTTATAGTTTAATTTTACAAAGTAGACAAACTATTAGATGTGAAAAGAAAATGTAAATATTTTACTTGGCAGTGCCTGGGATTGAACCCCCAACCTTGTGGGGACCTGCTGATCTATAAACCAACACCTTACCGACTGAGCTATCTTTTCTCCCTTGTGCAAGCAGTCAATGGGCCTAATGAACCAAAATGGCTTCTTTTCCTATACTTCAACAAAATGTAATTCATATTAAAAGTAGGCCAAACAAGTCTTTTAAAAAAGACAAAGAAATAAAGCAATCTTTTAAACAGGTCTCTTTAATGAACAAGTAGATTTATAGTTTAATTTTACAAAGTAGACAAACTATTAGATTAAAAAAAAAAATTTAAACATTTTACTTGGCAATGCCTGGGATTGAACCCCCAACCTTGTGGGGACCTGCAATTGATAAACAAACACCTTACCGACTGAGCTATCTTTTCTCCCTTGTGCAAGCAGTCAATGGGCC
This sequence comes from Silurus aristotelis, assembly GCF_946808225.1. Taxonomy (NCBI): domain Eukaryota; kingdom Metazoa; phylum Chordata; class Actinopteri; order Siluriformes; family Siluridae; genus Silurus; species Silurus aristotelis. The sequence continues at coordinate 21,017,006 of NC_139585.1, forward strand.
TAATGAACCAAAATGGCTTCTTTTCCTATATTTCAACACATTGTAACTCATATTAAAAGTAGGCCAAACAAGTCTTTCAAAAAAGACAAAGAAATAAAGCAATCTTTTAAACAGGTCTCTTTAATTAACAAGTAGATTTATAGTTTAATTTTACAAAGTAGACAAACTATTAGATTTGAAAAGAAAATTTAAATATTTTACTTGGCAGTGCCTGGGATTGAACCCCCAAACTTGTGGGGACCTGTTGATCTTTAAACCAACACCTTACCGACTGAGCTATCTTTTCTCCTTTGTGCAAGCAGTCAATGGGCCTAATGAACTAAAATGGCTTCTTTTCCTATACTTCAACAAAATGTAATTCATATTAAAAGTAGGCCAAACAAGTCTTTTAAAAAAGACAAAGAAATAAAGCAATCTTTTAAACAGGTCTCTTTAATGAACAAGTAGATTTATAGTTTAATTTTACAAAGTAGACAAACTATTAGATTAAAAAAAAAAATTAAAACATTTTACTTGGCAATGCCTGGGATTGAACCCCCAACCTTGTGGGGACCTGCTAATCAATAAACAAACACCTTACCGACTGAGCTATCTTTTCTCCCTTGTGCAAGCAGTCAATGGGCCTAATGAACCAAAATGGCTTCTTTTCCTATACTTCAACACCATGTAACTCATATTAAAAGTAGGCCAAACAAGTCTTTCAAAAAGACAAAGAAATAAAGCAATCTTTTAAACAGGTCTCTTTAATTAACAAGTAGATTTATAGTTTAATTTTACAAAGTAGACAAACCATTAGATTTTTAAAAAAAATACAAAAATTTTACTTGGCAATGACTGGGATTGAACCCCAAAACTTGTGGGGACTTGCGATCGATAAACAAACACCTTACCGACTGAGCTATCTTTTCTCCCTTGTGCAAGCAGTCAATGGGCCTAATGAACCAAAATGGCTTCTTTTCCTATATTTCAACACATTGTAACTCATAATAAAAGTAGGCCAAACAAGTCTTTCAAAAAGACAAAGAAATAAAGCAATCTTTTAAACAGGTCTCTTTAATTAACAAGTAGATTTATAGTTTAATTTTACAAAGAAGACAAACTATTAGATTTGAAAAGAAAATTTAAATATTTTTCTTGGCAGTGCCTGGGATTGAACCCCCAACCTTGTGGGGACCTGCAATTGATAAACAAACACCTTACCGACTGAGCTATCTTTTCTCCCTTGTGCAAGCAGTCAATGGGCCTAATGAACCAAAATGGCTTCTTTTCCTATATTTCAACACATTGTAACTCATATTAAAAGTAGGCCAAACAAGTCTTTCAAAAAAGACAAAGAAATAAAGCAATCTTTTAAACAGGTCTCTTTAATTAACAAGTAGATTTATAGTTTAATTTTACAAAGTAGACAAACTATTAGATTTGAAAAGAAAATTTAAATATTTTACTTGGCAGTGCCTGGGATTGAACCCCCAAACTTGTGGGGACCTGTTGATCTTTAAACCAACACCTTACCGACTGAGCTATCTTTTCTCCTTTGTGCAAGCAGTCAATGGGCCTAATGAACTAAAATGGCTTCTTTTCCTATACTTCAACAAAATGTAATTCATATTAAAAGTAGGCCAAACAAGTCTTTTAAAAAAGACAAAGAAATAAAGCAATCTTTTAAACAGGTCTCTTTAATGAACAAGTAGATTTATAGTTTAATTTTACAAAGTAGACAAACTATTAGATTAAAAAAAAAAATTAAAACATTTTACTTGGCAATGCCTGGGATTGAACCCCCAACCTTGTGGGGACCTGCAATCGATAAACAAACACCTTACCGACTGAGCTATCTTTTCTCCCTTGTGCAAGCAGTCAATGGGCCTAATGAACCAAAATGGCTTCTTTTCCTATACTTCAACACCATGTAACTCATATTAAAAGTAGGCCAAACAAGTCTTTCAAAAAGACAAAGAAATAAAGCAATCTTTTAAACAGGTCTCTTTAATTAACAAGTAGATTTATAGTTTAATTTTACAAAGTAGACAAACCATTAGATTTAAAAAAAAAATAAAAAAATGTTACTTGGCAATGACTGGGATTGAACCCAAAACTTGTGGGGACTTGCGATCGATAAACAAACACCTTACCGACTGAGCTATCTTTTCTCCCTTGTGCAAGCAGTCAATGGGCCTAATGAACCAAAATGGCTTCTTTTCCTATATTTCAACACATTGTAACTCATAATAAAAGTAGGCCAAACAAGTCTTTCAAAAAGACAAAGAAATAAAGCAATCTTTTAAACAGGTCTCTTTAATTAACAAGTAGATTTATAGTTTAATTTTACAAAGAAGACAAACTATTAGATTTGAAAAGAAAATTTAAATATTTTTCTTGGCAGTGCCTGGGATTGAACCCCCAACCTTGTGGGGACCTGCTAATCTATAAACCAACACCTTACCGACTGAGCTATCTTTTCTCCCTTGTGCAAGCAGTCAATGGGCCTAATGAACCAAAATGGCTTCTTTTCCTATATTTCAACACATTGTAACTCATATTAAAAGTAGGCCAAACAAGTCTTTCAAAAAAGACAAAGAAATAAAGCAATCTTTTAAACAGGTCTCTTTAATTAACAAGTAGATTTATAGTTTAATTTTACAAAGTAAACAAACTATTAGATTTGAAAAGAAAATTTAAATATTTTACTTGGCAGTGCCTGGGATTGAACCCCCAAACTTGTGGGGACTTGCGATCGATAAACAACCACCTTACCGACTGAGCTATCTTTTCTCCCTTGTGCAAGCAGTCAATGGGCCTAATGAACCAAAATGGCTTCTTTTCCTATATTTCAACACATTGTAACTCATATTAAAAGTAGGCCAAACAAGTCTTTCAAAAAAGACAAAGAAATAAAGCAATCTTTTAAACAGGTCTCTTTAATTAACAAGTAGATTTATAGTTTAATTTTACAAAGTAGACAAACTATTAGATTTGAAAAGAAAATTTAAATATTTCACTTGGCAGTGCCTGGGATTGAACCCCCAACCTTGTGGGGACCTGCAATCGATAAACAAACACCTTACCGACTGAGCTATCTTTTCTCCCTTGTGCAAGCAGTCAATGGGCCTAATGAACCAAAATGGCTTCTTTTCCTATATTTCAACACATTGTAACTCATATTAAAAGTAGGCCAAACAAGTCTTTAAAAAAAGACAAAGAAATAAAGCAATCTTTTAAACAGGTCTCTTTAATGAACAAGTAGATTTATAGTTTAATTTTACAAAGTAGACAAACTATTAGATTAAAAAAAAAAATTAAAACATTTTACTTGGCAATGCCTGGGATTGAACCCCCAACCTTGTGGGGACCTGTTGATCTTTAAACCAACACCTTACCGACTGAGCTATCTTTTCTCCCTTGTGCAAGCAGTCAATGGGCCTAATGAACCAAAATGGCTTCTTTTCCTATACTTCAACAAAATGTAATTCATATTAAAAGTAGGCCAAACAAGTCTTTTAAAAAAGACAAAGAAATAAAGCAATCTTTTAAACAGGTCTCTTTAATGAACAAGTAGATTTATAGTTTAATTTTACAAAGTAGACAAACTATTAGATTAAAAAAAAAAATTAAAACATTTTACTTGGCAATGCCTGGGATTGAACCCCCAACCTTGAGAGGACCTGCAATCGATAAACAAACACCTTACCGACTGAGCTATCTTTTCTCCCTTGTGCAAGCAGTCAATGGGCCTAATGAACCAAAATGGCTTCTTTTCCTATACTTCAACACCATGTAACTCATATTAAAAGTAGGCCAAACAAGTCTTTCAAAAAGAAAAAGAAATAAAGCAATCTTTTAAACAGGTCTCTTTAATTAACAAGTAGATTTATAGTTTAATTTTACAAAGTAGACAAACTATTAGATTAAAAAAAAAAATTAAAACATTTTACTTGGCAATGCCTGGGATTGAACCCCCAACCTTGAGAGGACCTGCAATCGATAAACAAACACCTTACCGACTGAGCTATCTTTTCTCCCTTGTGCAAGCAGTCAATGGGCCTAATGAACCAAAATGGCTTCTTTTCCTATACTTCAACACCATGTAACTCATATTAAAAGTAGGCCAAACAAGTCTTTTAAAAAAGACAAAGAAATAAAGCAATCTTTTAAACAGGTCTCTTTAATGAACAAGTAGATTTATAGTTTAATTTTACAAAGTAGACAAACTATTAGATTAAAAAAAAAAATTAAAACATTTTACTTGGCAATGCCTGGGATTGAACCCCCAACCTTGAGAGGACCTGCAATCGATAAACAAACACCTTACCGACTGAGCTATCTTTTCTCCCTTGTGCAAGCAGTCAATGGGCCTAATGAACCAAAATGGCTTCTTTTCCTATACTTCAACACCATGTAACTCATATTAAAAGTAGGCCAAACAAGTCTTTCAAAAAGAAAAAGAAATAAAGCAATCTTTTAAACAGGTCTCTTTAATTAACAAGTAGATTTATAGTTTAATTTTACAAAGTAGACAAACCATTAGATTTAAAAAAAAAATAAAAAAATGTTACTTGGCAATGACTGGGATTGAACCCCAAAACTTGTGGGGACTTGCGATCGATAAACAAACACCTTACCGACTGAGCTATCTTTTCTCCCTTGTGCAAGCAGTCAATGGGCCTAATGAACCAAAATGGCTTCTTTTCCTATACTTCAACACCATGTAACTCATATTAAAAGTAGGCCAAACAAGTCTTTCAAAAAGAAAAAGAAATAAAGCAATCTTTTAAACAGGTCTCTTTAATTAACAAGTAGATTTATAGTTTAATTTTACAAAGTAGACAAACCATTAGATTTAAAAAAAAAATAAAAAAATGTTACTTGGCAATGACTGGGATTGAACCCCAAAACTTGTGGGGACTTGCGATCGATAAACAAACACCTTACCGACTGAGCTATCTTTTCTCCCTTGTGCAAGCAGTCAATGGGCCTAATGAACCAAAATGGCTTCTTTTCCTATATTTCAACACATTGTAACTCATATTAAAAGTAGGCCAAACAAGTCTTTCAAAAAGACAAAGAAATAAAGCAATCTTTTAAACAGGTCTCTTTAATTAACAAGTAGATTTATAGTTTAATTTTACAAAGTAGACAAACTATTAGATGTGAAAAGAAAATTTAAATATTTTACTTGGCAGTGCCTGGGATTGAACCCCCAACCTTGTGGGGACCTGCTGATCTATAAACCAACACCTTACCGACTGAGCTATCTTTTCTCCCTTGTGCAAGCAGTCAATGGGCCTAATGAACCAAAATGGCTTCTTTTCCTATACTTCAACAAAATGTAATTCATATTAAAAGTAGGCCAAACAAGTCTTTTAAAAAAGACAAAGAAATAAAGCAATCTTTTAAACAGGTCTCTTTAATGAACAAGTAGATTTATAGTTTAATTTTACAAAGTAGACAAACTATTAGATTTAAAATAAAAAATGTAAACATTTTACTTGGCAATGCCTGGGATTGAACCCCCAACCTTGTGGGGACCTGCAATCGATAAACAAACACCTTACCGACTGAGCTATCTTTTCTCCCTTGTGCAAGCAGTCAATGGGCCTAATGAACCAAAATGGCTTCTTTTCCTATACTTCAACACCATGTAACTCATATTAAAAGTAGGCCAAACAAGTCTTTCAAAAAGACAAAGAAATAAAGCAATCTTTTAAACAGGTCTCTTTAATTAACAAGTAGATTTATAGTTTAATTTTACAAAGTAGACAAACTATTAGATTTAAAAAAAAAATACAAAAATGTTACTTGGCAATGCCTGGGATTGAACCCCAAAACTTGTGGGGACTTGCGATGCATAAACAAACACCCTACCGACTGAGCTATCTTTTCTCCCTTGTGCAAGCAGTCAATGGGCCTAATGAACCAAAATGGCTTCTTTTTCTATATTTCAACACATTGTAACTCATATTAAAAGTAGGCCAAACAAGTCTTTCAAAAAGACAAAGAAATAAAGCAATCTTTTAAACAGGTCTCTTTAATTAACAAGTAGATTTATAGTTTAATTTTACAAAGAAGACAAACTATTAGATTTGAAAAGAAAATTTAAATATTTTTCTTGGCAGTGCCTGGGATTGAACCCCCAACCTTGTGGGGACCTGCTGATCTATAAACCAACACCTTACCGACTGAGCTATCTTTTCTCTCTTGTGCAAGCAGTCAATGGGCCTAATAAACCAAAATGGCTTCTTTTCCTATACTTCAACAAAATGTAACATATTAAAAGTAGGCCAAACAAGTCTTTCAAAAAAGACAAAGAAATAAAGCAATCTTTTAAACAGGTCTCTTTAAGTAACAAGTAGATTTATAGTTTAATTTTACAAAGTAGACAAACTATTAGAATTTAAAAAAAAAAAAAAAAAAATTATACTTGGCAATGACTGGGATTGAACCCCAAACCTTGTGGGGACCTGCGATCGATAAACAAACACCTTACCGACTGAGCTATCTTTTCTCCCTTGTGCAAGCAGTCAATGGGCCTAATGAACCAAAATGGCTTCTTTTCCTATACTTCAACACCATGTAACTCATATTAAAAGTAGGCCAAACAAGTCTTCAAAAAAGACAAAGAAATAAAGCAATCTTTTAAACAGGTCTCTTTAATGAACAAGTAGATTCATAGTTTAATTTTACAAAGAAGACAAACTATTAGATTTGAAAAGAAAATTTAAATATTTTACTTGGCAGTGCCTGGGATTGAACCCCCAACCTTGTGGGGACCTGCTGATCTATAAACCAACACCTTACCGACTGAGCTATCTTTTCTCCCTTGTGCAAGCAGTCAATGGGCCTAATGAAACAAAATGGCTTCTTTTCCTATACTTCAACAAAATGTAATTCATATTAAAAGTAGGCCAAACAAGTCTTTCAAAAAAGACAAAGAAATAAAGCAATCTTTTAAACAGGTCTCTTTAATTAACAAGTAGATTTATAGTTTAATTTTACAAAGTAGACAAACTATTATATTTTTTAAAAAAAATTAAAACATTTTAAAATCAATAGGCCTAATGAACCAAAATGGCTTCTTTTCATATACTTCAACACCATGTAACTCATATTAAAAGTAGGCCGAACAAGTCTTTCAAAAAAGACAAGAAATAAAGCAATCTTTTAAACAGGTCTCTTTAATGAACAAGTAGATTTATAGTTTAATTTTACAAAGTAGACAAACTATTAGATTTAAAAAAAAAAATTAAAACATTTTACTTGGCAATGCCTGGGATTGAACCCCCAACCTTGTGGGGACCTGCAATCGATAAACAAACACCTTACCGACTGAGCTAACTTTTCTCCCTTGTGCAAGCAGTCAATGGGCCTAATGAACCAAAATGGCTTCTTTTCCTATACTTCAACACCATGTAACTCATATTAAAAGTAGGCCAAACAAGTCTTTCAAAAAGACAAAGAAATAAAGCAATCTTTTAAACAGGTCTCTTTAATTAACAAGTAGATTTATAGTTTAATTTTACAAAGTAGACAAACTATTAGATTTAAAAAAAAAATACAAAAATGTTACTTGGCAATGCCTGGGATTGAACCCCAAAACTTGTGGGGACTTGCGATCGATAAACAAACACCTTACCGACTGAGCTATCTTTTCTCCCTTGTGCAAGCAGTCAATGGGCCTAATGAACCAAAATGGCTTCTTTTCCTATATTTCAACACATTGTAACTCATATTAAAAGTAGGCCAAACAAGTCTTTTAAAAAAGACAAAGAAATAAAGCAATCTTTTAAACAGGTCTCTTTACTTAACAAGTAGATTTATAGTTTAATTTTACAAAGAAGACAAACTATTAGATTTGAAAAGAAAATTTAAATATTTTACTTGGCAGTGCCTGGGACTGAACCCCCAACCTTGTGGGGACCTGCTGATCTATAAACCAACACCTTACCGACTGAGCTATCTTTTCTCCCTTGTGCAAGCAGTCAATGGGCCTAATGAACCAAAATGGCTTCTTTTCCTATACTTCAACAAAATGTAACTCATATTAAAAGTAGGCCAAACAAGTCTTTCAAAAAAGACAAAGAAATAAAGCAATCTTTTAAACAGGTCTCTTTAAGTAACAAGTAGATTTATAGTTTAATTTTACAAAGTAGACAAACTATTAGAATTAAAAAAAAAAAAAAAAAAAAATTATACTTGGCAATGACTGGGATTGAACCCCAAACCTTGTGGGGACCTGCGATCGATAAACAAACACCTCACCGACTGAGCTATCTTTTCTCCCTTGTGCAAGCAGTCAATGGGCCTAATGAACCAAAATGGCTTCTTTTCCTATATTTCAACACATTGTAACTCATATTAAAAGTAGGCCAAACAAGTCTTTCAAAAAAGACAAAGAAATAAAGCAATCTTTTAAACAGGTCTCTTTAATTAACAAGTAGATTTATAGTTTAATTTTACAAAGTAGACAAACTATTAGATTTGAAAAGAAAATTTAAATATTTTACTTGGCAGTGCCTGGGATTGAACCCCCAAACTTGTGGGGACCTGTTGATCTTTAAACCAACACCTTACCGACTGAGCTATCTTTTCTCCCTTGTGCAAGCAGTCAATGGGCCTAATGAACCAAAATGGCTTCTTTTCCTATACTTCAACAAAATGTAATTCATATTAAAAGTAGGCCAAACAAGTCTTTTAAAAAAGACAAAGAAATAAAGCAATCTTTTAAACAGGTCTCTTTAATGAACAAGTAGATTTATAGTTTAATTTTACAAAGTAGACAAACCATTAGATTTAAAAAAAAAATAAAAAAATGTTACTTGGCAATGACTGAGATTGAACCCCAAACCTTGTGGGGACTTGCGATCGATAAACAAACACCTTACCGACTGAGCTATCTTTTCTCCCTTGTGCAAGCAGTCAATGGGCCTAATGAACCAAAATGGCTTCTTTTCCTATATTTCAACACATTGTAACTCATATTAAAAGTAGGCCAAACAAGTCTTTCAAAAAAGACAAAGAAATAAAGCAATCTTTTAAACAGGTCTCTTTAATTAACAAGTAGATTTATAGTTTAATTTTACAAAGAAGACAAACTATTAGATTTGAAAAGAAAATTTAAATATTTTACTTGGCAGTGCCTGGGATTGAACCCCCAACCTTGTGGGGACCTGCTGATCTATAAACCAACACCTTACCGACTGAGCTATCTTTTCTCCCTTGTGCAAGCAGTCAATGGGCCTAATGAACCAAAATGGCTTCTTTTCCTATACTTCAACAAAATGTAACTCATATTAAAAGTAGGCCAAACAAGTCTTTCAAAAAAGACAAAGAAATAAAGCAATCTTTTAAACAGGTCTCTTTAAGTAACAAGTAGATTTATAGTTTAATTTTACAAAGTAGACAAACTATTAGAATTTTTAAAAAAAATAAAAAAAATTATACTTGGCAATGCCTGGGATTGAACCCCAAACCTTGTGGGGACTTGCGATTGATAAACAAACACCTTACCGACTGAGCTATCTTTTCTCCCTTGTGCAAGCAGTCAATGGGCCTAATGAACCAAAATGGCTTCTTTTCCTATATTTCAACACATTGTAACTCATATTAAAAGTAGGCCAAACAAGTCTTTCAAAAAAGACAAAGAAATAAAGCAATCTTTTAAACAGGTCTCTTTAATTAACAAGTAGATTTATAGTTTAATTTTACAAAGTAGACAAACTATTAGATTTGAAAAGAAAATTTAAATATTTCACTTGGCAGTGCCTGGGATTGAACCCCCAACCTTGTGGGGACCTGCAATCGATAAACAAACACCTTACCGACTGAGCTATCTTTTCTCCCTTGTGCAAGCAGTCAATGGGCCTAATGAACCAAAATGGCTTCTTTTCCTATATTTCAACACATTGTAACTCATATTAAAAGTAGGCCAAACAAGTCTTTCAAAAAAGACAAAGAAATAAAGCAATCTTTTAAACAGGTCTCTTTAATTAACAAGTAGATTTATAGTTTAATTTTACAAAGAAGACAAACTATTAGATTTGAAAAGAAAATTTAAATATTTTACTTGGCAGTGCCTGGGATTGAACCCCCAACCTTGTGGGGACCTGCTGATCTATAAACCAACACCTTACCGACTGAGCTATCTTTTCTCCCTTGTGCAAGCAGTCAATGGGCCTAATGAACCAAAATGGCTTCTTTTCCTATACTTCAACAAAATGTAACTCATATTAAAAGTAGGCCAAACAAGTCTTTCAAAAAAGACAAAGAAATAAAGCAATCTTTTAAACAGGTCTCTTTAAGTAACAAGTAGATTTATAGTTTAATTTTACAAAGTAGACAAACTATTAGAATTTTAAAAAAAAATAAAAAAAATTATACTTGGCAATGCCTGGGATTGAACCCCAAACCTTGTGGGGACTTGCGATTGATAAACAAACACCTTACCGACTGAGCTATCTTTTCTCCCTTGTGCAAGCAGTCAATGGGCCTAATGAACCAAAATGGCTTCTTTTCCTATATTTCAACACATTGTAACTCATATTAAAAGTAGGCCAAACAAGTCTTTCAAAAAAGACAAAGAAATAAAGCAATCTTTTAAACAGGTCTCTTTAAGTAACAAGTAGATTTATAGTTTAATTTTACAAAGTAGACAAACTATTAGAATTAAAAAAAAAAATAAAAAAAATTATACTTGGCAGTGCCTGGGATTGAACCCCCAACCTTGTGGGGACCTGCTGATCTATAAACCAACACCTTACCAACTGAGCTATCTTTTCTCCCTTGTGCAAGCAGTCAATGGGCCTAATGAACCAAAATGGCTTCTTTTCCTATACTTCAACAAAATGTAATTCATATTAAAAGTAGGCCAAACAAGTCTTTTAAAAAAGACAAAGAAATAAAGCAATCTTTTAAACAGGTCTCTTTAATGAACAAGTAGATTTATAGTTTAATTTTACAAAGTAGACAAACTATTAGATTTAAAAAAAAAAATTAAAACATTTTACTTGGCAATGCCTGGGATTGAACCCCCAACCTTGTGGGGACCTGCAATCGATAAACAAACACCTTACCGACTGAGCTATCTTTTCTCCCTTGTGCAAGCAGTCAATGGGCCTAATGAACCAAAATGGCTTCTTTTCCTATACTTCAACACCATGTAACTCATATTAAAAGTAGGCCAAACAAGTCTTTCAAAAAGACAAAGAAATAAAGCAATCTTTTAAACAGGTCTCTTTAATGAACAAGTAGATTTATAGTTTAATTTTACAAAGTAGACAAACTATTAGATTTAAAAAAAAAAATTAAAACATTTTACTTGGCAATGCCTGGGATTGAACCCCCAACCTTGTGGGGACCTGCAATCGATAAACAAACACCTTACCGACTGAGCTATCTTTTCTCCCTTGTGCAAGCAGTCAATGGGCCTAATGAACCAAAATGGCTTCTTTTCCTATACTTCAACACCATGTAACTCATATTAAAAGTAGGCCAAACAAGTCTTTCAAAAAGACAAGAAATAAAGCAATCTTTTAAACAGGTCTCTTTAATTAACAAGTAGATTTATAGTTTAATTTTACAAAGTAGACAAACTATTAGATTTAAAAAAAAAATACAAAAATTTTACTTGGCAATGCCTGGGATTGAACCCCAAACCTTGTGGGGACTTGCAATCGATAAACAAACACCTTACCGACTGAGCTATCTTTTCTCCCTAGTGCAAGCAGTCAATGGGCCTAATGAACCAAAATGGCTTCTTTTCCTATATTTCAACACATTGTAACTCATATTAAAAGTAGGCCAAACAAGTCTTTCAAAAAAGACAAAGAAATAAAGCAATCTTTTAAACAGGTCTCTTTAATTAACAAGTAGATTTATAGTTTAATTTTACAAAGTAGACAAACTATTAGATTTGAAAAGAAAATTTAAACATTTCACTTGGCAGTGCCTGGGATTGAACCCCCAACCTTGTGGGGACCTGCAATCGATAAACAAACACCTTACCGACTGAGCTATCTTTTCTCCCTTGTGCAAGCAGTCAATGGGCCTAATGAACCAAAATGGCTTCTTTTCCTATATTTCAACACATTGTAACTTATATTAAAAGTAGGCCAAACAAGTCTTTCAAAAAAGACAAAGAAATAAAGCAATCTTTTAAACAGGTCTCTTTAATTAACAAGTAGATTTATAGTTTAATTTTACAAAGTAAACAAACTATTAGATTTGAAAAGAAAATTTAAATATTTTACTTGGCAGTGCCTGGGATTGAACCCCCAAACTTGTGGGGACTTGCGATTGATAAACAAACACCTTACCGACTGAGCTATCTTTTCTCCCTTGTGCAAGCAGTCAATGGGCCTAATGAACCAAAATGGCTTCTTTTCCTATATTTCAACACATTGTAACTCATATTAAAAGTAGGCCAAACAAGTCTTTCAAAAAAGACAAAGAAATAAAGCAATCTTTTAAACAGGTCTCTTTAATTAACAAGTAGATTTATAGTTTAATTTTACAAAGTAGACAAACTATTAGATTTGAAAAGAAAATTTAAATATTTCACTTGGCAGTGCCTGGGATTGAACCCCCAACCTTGTGGGGACCTGCAATCGATAAACAAACACCTTACCGACTGAGCTATCTTTTCTCCCTTGTGCAAGCAGTCAATGGGCCTAATGAACCAAAATGGCTTCTTTTCCTATATTTCAACACATTGTAACTCATATTAAAAGTAGGCCAAACAAGTCTTTCAAAAAAGACAAAGAAATAAAGCAATCTTTTAAACAGGTCTCTTTAAGTAACAAGTAGATTTATAGTTTAATTTTACAAAGTAGACAAACTATTAGAATAAAAAAAAAAAATAAAAAAAATTATACTTGGCAATGACTGGGATTGAACCCCAAACCTTGTGGGGACCTGCGATCGATAAACAAACACCTTACCGACTGAGCTATCTTTTCTCCCTTGTGCAAGCAGTCAATGGGCCTAATGAACCAAAATGGCTTCTTTTCCTATACTTCAACACCATGTAACTCATATTAAAAGTAGGCCAAACAAGTCTTTCAAAAAAGACAAAGAAATAAAGCAATCTTTTAAACAGGTCTCTTTAATGAACAAGTAGATTTATAGTTTAATTTTACAAAGAAGACAAACTATTAGATTTGAAAAGAAAATTTAAATATTTTACTTGGCAGTGCCTGGGATTGAACCCCCAACCTTGTGGGGACTTGCAATCGATAAACAAACACCTTACCGACTGAGCTATCTTTTCTCCCTCGTGCAAGCAGTCAATGGGCCTAATGAACCAAAATGGCTTCTTTTCCTATACTTCAACAAAATGTAATTCATATTAAAAGTAGGCCAAACAAGTCTTTCAAAAAAGACAAAGAAATAAAGCAATCTTTTAAACAGGTCTCTTTAATTAACAAGTAGATTTATAGTTTAATTTTACAAAGTAGACAAACTATTATATTTTTAAAAAAAAATTAAAACATTTTAAAATCAATAGGCCTAATGAACCAAAATGGCTTCTTTTCATATACTTCAACACCATGTAACTCATATTAAAAGTAGGCCAAACAAGTCTTTCAAAAAAGACAGAAATAAAGCAGTCTTTCAAAGAGGTCTATTTAATTAACAAGTAGATTTATAGTTTAATTTTACAAAGAAGACAAACTATTAGATTTGAAAAGAAAATTTAAATATTTCACTTGGCAGTGCCTGGGATTGAACCCCCAACCTTGTGGGGACCTGCAATCGATAAACAAACACCTTACCGACTGAGCTATCTTTTCTCCCTTGTGCAAGCAGTCAATGGGCCTAATGAACCAAAATGGCTTCTTTTCCTATATTTCAACACATTGTAACTCATATTAAAAGTAGGCCAAACAAGTCTTTCAAAAAAGACAAAGAAATAAAGCAATCTTTTAAACAGGTCTCTTTAATTAACAAGTAGATTTATAGTTTAATTTTACAAAGTAGACAAACTATTAGTTTTGAAAAGAAAATTTAAATATTTCACTTGGCAGTGCCTGGGATTGAACCCCCAACCTTGTGGGGACCTGCAATCGATAAACAAACACCTTACCGACTGAGCTATCTTTTCTCCCTTGTGCAAGCAGTCAATGGGCCTAATGAACCAAAATGGCTTCTTTTCCTATATTTCAACACATTGTAACTCATATTAAAAGTAGGCCAAACAAGTCTTTTAAAAAAGACAAAGAAATAAAGCAATCTTTTAAACAGGTCTCTTTAATTAACAAGTAGATTTATAGTTTAATTTTACAAAGTAGACAAACTATTAGATTTGAAAAGAAAATTTGAATATTTTACTTGGCAGTGCCTGGGATTGATCCCCCAACCTTGTGGGGACCTGCTGATCTATAAACCAACACCTTACCAACTGAGCTAACTTTTCTCCCTTGTGCAAGCAGTCAATGGGCCTAATGAACCAAAATGGCTTCTTTTCCTATACTTCAACAAAATGTAATTCATATTAAAAGTAGGCCAAACAAGTCTTTTAAAAAAGACAAAGAAATAAAGCAATCTTTTAAACAGGTCTCTTTAATGAACAAGTAGATTTATAGTTTAATTTTACAAAGTAGACAAACTATTAGATTTAAAAAAAAAAATTAAAACATTTTACTTGGCAATGCCTGGGATTGAACCCCCAACCTTGTGGGGACCTGCAATCGATAAACAAACACCTTACCGACTGAGCTATCTTTTCTCCCTTGTGCAAGCAGTCAATGGGCCTAATGAACCAAAATGGCTTCTTTTCCTATACTTCAACACCATGTAACTCATATTAAAAGTAGGCCAAACAAGTCTTTCAAAAAAGACAAAGAAATAAAGCAATCTTTTAAACAGGTCTCTTTAAGTAACAAGTAGATTTATAGTTTAATTTTACAAAGTAGACAAACTATTATACTTAAAAAAAAAAATTTAAACATTTTAAAATCAATAGGCCTAATGAACCAAAATGGCTTCTTTTCATATACTTCAACACCATGTAACTCATATTAAAAGTAGGCCAAACAAGTCTTTCAAAAAAGACAGAAATAAAGCAGTCTTTCAAAGAGGTCTCTTTAAGTAACAAGTAGATTTATAGTTTAATTTTACAAAGTAGACAAACTATTAGAATTTAAAAAAAAAAAAAAAAAAATTATACTTGGCAATGAACCCCAAACCTTGTGGGGACCTGCGATCGATAAACAAACACCTTACCGACTGAGCTATCTTTTCTCCCTTGTGCAAGCAGTCAATGGGCCTAATGAACCAAAATGGCTTCTTTTCCTATACTTCAACACCATGTAACTCATATTAAAAGTAGGCCAAACAAGTCTTCAAAAAAGACAAAGAAATAAAGCAATCTTTTAAACAGGTCTCTTTAATGAACAAGTAGATTCATAGTTTAATTTTACAAAGAAGACAAACTATTAGATTTGAAAAGAAAATTTAAATATTTTACTTGGCAGTGCCTGGGATTGAACCCCCAACCTTGTGGGGACCTGCTGATCTATAAACCAACACCTTACCGACTGAGCTATCTTTTCTCCCTTGTGCAAGCAGTCAATGGGCCTAATGAAACAAAATGGCTTCTTTTCCTATACTTCAACAAAATGTAATTCATATTAAAAGTAGGCCAAACAAGTCTTTCAAAAAAGACAAAGAAATAAAGCAATCTTTTAAACAGGTCTCTTTAATTAACAAGTAGATTTATAGTTTAATTTTACAAAGTAGACAAACTATTATATTTTTTAAAAAAAATTAAAACATTTTAAAATCAATAGGCCTAATGAACCAAAATGGCTTCTTTTCATATACTTCAACACCATGTAACTCATATTAAAAGTAGGCCGAACAAGTCTTTCAAAAAAGACAAGAAATAAAGCAATCTTTTAAACAGGTCTCTTTAATGAACAAGTAGATTTATAGTTTAATTTTACAAAGTAGACAAACTATTAGATTTAAAAAAAAAAATTAAAACATTTTACTTGGCAATGCCTGGGATTGAACCCCCAACCTTGTGGGGACCTGCAATCGATAAACAAACACCTTACCGACTGAGCTAACTTTTCTCCCTTGTGCAAGCAGTCAATGGGCCTAATGAACCAAAATGGCTTCTTTTCCTATACTTCAACACCATGTAACTCATATTAAAAGTAGGCCAAACAAGTCTTTCAAAAAGACAAAGAAATAAAGCAATCTTTTAAACAGGTCTCTTTAATTAACAAGTAGATTTATAGTTTAATTTTACAAAGTAGACAAACTATTAGATTTAAAAAAAAAATACAAAAATGTTACTTGGCAATGTCTGGGATTGAACCCCAAAACTTGTGGGGACTTGCGATCGATAAACAAACACCTTACCGACTGAGCTATCTTTTCTCCCTTGTGCAAGCAGTCAATGGGCCTAATGAACCAAAATGGCTTCTTTTCCTATATTTCAACACATTGTAACTCATATTAAAAGTAGGCCAAACAAGTCTTTCAAAAAAGACAAAGAAATAAAGCAATCTTTTAAACAGGTCTCTTTACTTAACAAGTAGATTTATAGTTTAATTTTACAAAGAAGACAAACTATTAGATTTGAAAAGAAAATTTAAATATTTTACTTGGCAGTGCCTGGGACTGAACCCCCAACCTTGTGGGGACCTGCTGATCTATAAACCAACACCTTACCGACTGAGCTATCTTTTCTCCCTTGTGCAAGCAGTCAATGGGCCTAATGAACCAAAATGGCTTCTTTTCCTATACTTCAACAAAATGTAACTCATATTAAAAGTAGGCCAAACAAGTCTTTCAAAAAAGACAAAGAAATAAAGCAATCTTTTAAACAGGTCTCTTTAAGTAACAAGTAGATTTATAGTTTAATTTTACAAAGTAGACAAACTATTAGAATTAAAAAAAAAAAAAAAAAAAAATTATACTTGGCAATGACTGGGATTGAACCCCAAACCTTGTGGGGACCTGCGATCGATAAACAAACACCTCACCGACTGAGCTATCTTTTCTCCCTTGTGCAAGCAGTCAATGGGCCTAATGAACCAAAATGGCTTCTTTTCCTATATTTCAACACATTGTAACTCATATTAAAAGTAGGCCAAACAAGTCTTTCAAAAAAGACAAAGAAATAAAGCAATCTTTTAAACAGGTCTCTTTAATTAACAAGTAGATTTATAGTTTAATTTTACAAAGTAGACAAACTATTAGATTTGAAAAGAAAATTTAAATATTTTACTTGGCAGTGCCTGGGATTGAACCCCCAAACTTGTGGGGACCTGTTGATCTTTAAACCAACACCTTACCGACTGAGCTATCTTTTCTCCCTTGTGCAAGCAGTCAATGGGCCTAATGAACCAAAATGGCTTCTTTTCCTATACTTCAACAAAATGTAATTCATATTAAAAGTAGGCCAAACAAGTCTTTTAAAAAAGACAAAGAAATAAAGCAATCTTTTAAACAGGTCTCTTTAATGAACAAGTAGATTTATAGTTTAATTTTACAAAGTAGACAAACCATTAGATTTAAAAAAAAAATAAAAAAATGTTACTTGGCAATGACTGGGATTGAACCCCAAACCTTGTGGGGACTTGCGATCGATAAACAAACACCTTACCGACTGAGCTATCTTTTCTCCCTTGTGCAAGCAGTCAATGGGCCTAATGAACCAAAATGGCTTCTTTTCCTATATTTCAACACATTGTAACTCATATTAAAAGTAGGCCAAACAAGTCTTTCAAAAAAGACAAAGAAATAAAGCAATCTTTTAAACAGGTCTCTTTAATTAACAAGTAGATTTATAGTTTAATTTTACAAAGAAGACAAACTATTAGATTTGAAAAGAAAATTTAAATATTTTACTTGGCAGTGCCTGGGATTGAACCCCCAACCTTGTGGGGACCTGCTGATCTATAAACCAACACCTTACCGACTGAGCTATCTTTTCTCCCTTGTGCAAGCAGTCAATGGGCCTAATGAACCAAAATGGCTTCTTTTCCTATACTTCAACAAAATGTAACTCATATTAAAAGTAGGCCAAACAAGTCTTTCAAAAAAGACAAAGAAATAAAGCAATCTTTTAAACAGGTCTCTTTAAGTAACAAGTAGATTTATAGTTTAATTTTACAAAGTAGACAAACTATTAGAATTTTTAAAAAAAATAAAAAAAATTATACTTGGCAATGCCTGGGATTGAACCCCAAACCTTGTGGGGACTTGCGATTGATAAACAAACACCTTACCGACTGAGCTATCTTTTCTCCCTTGTGCAAGCAGTCAATGGGCCTAATGAACCAAAATGGCTTCTTTTCCTATATTTCAACACATTGTAACTCATATTAAAAGTAGGCCAAACAAGTCTTTCAAAAAAGACAAAGAAATAAAGCAATCTTTTAAACAGGTCTCTTTAATTAACAAGTAGATTTATAGTTTAATTTTACAAAGTAGACAAACTATTAGATTTGAAAAGAAAATTTAAATATTTCACTTGGCAGTGCCTGGGATTGAACCCCCAACCTTGTGGGGACCTGCAATCGATAAACAAACACCTTACCGACTGAGCTATCTTTTCTCCCTTGTGCAAGCAGTCAATGGGCCTAATGAACCAAAATGGCTTCTTTTCCTATATTTCAACACATTGTAACTCATATTAAAAGTAGGCCAAACAAGTCTTTCAAAAAAGACAAAGAAATAAAGCAATCTTTTAAACAGGTCTCTTTAATTAACAAGTAGATTTATAGTTTAATTTTACAAAGAAGACAAACTATTAGATTTGAAAAGAAAATTTAAATATTTTACTTGGCAGTGCCTGGGATTGAACCCCCAACCTTGTGGGGACCTGCTGATCTATAAACCAACACCTTACCGACTGAGCTATCTTTTCTCCCTTGTGCAAGCAGTCAATGGGCCTAATGAACCAAAATGGCTTCTTTTCCTATACTTCAACAAAATGTAACTCATATTAAAAGTAGGCCAAACAAGTCTTTCAAAAAAGACAAAGAAATAAAGCAATCTTTTAAACAGGTCTCTTTAAGTAACAAGTAGATTTATAGTTTAATTTTACAAAGTAGACAAACTATTAGAATTTTTAAAAAAAATAAAAAAAATTATACTTGGCAATGCCTGGGATTGAACCCCAAACCTTGTGGGGACTTGCGATTGATAAACAAACACCTTACCGACTGAGCTATCTTTTCTCCCTTGTGCAAGCAGTCAATGGGCCTAATGAACCAAAATGGCTTCTTTTCCTATATTTCAACACATTGTAACTCATATTAAAAGTAGGCCAAACAAGTCTTTCAAAAAAGACAAAGAAATAAAGCAATCTTTTAAACAGGTCTCTTTAATTAACAAGTAGATTTATAGTTTAATTTTACAAAGTAGACAAACTATTAGATTTGAAAAGAAAATTTAAATATTTCACTTGGCAGTGCCTGGGATTGAACCCCCAACCTTGTGGGGACCTGCAATCGATAAACAAACACCTTACCGACTGAGCTATCTTTTCTCCCTTGTGCAAGCAGTCAATGGGCCTAATGAACCAAAATGGCTTCTTTTCCTATATTTCAACACATTGTAACTCATATTAAAAGTAGGCCAAACAAGTCTTTCAAAAAAGACAAAGAAATAAAGCAATCTTTTAAACAGGTCTCTTTAAGTAACAAGTAGATTTATAGTTTAATTTTACAAAGTAGACAAACTATTAGAATTTAAAAAAAAAATAAAAAAAATTATACTTGGCAGTGCCTGGGATTGAACCCCCAACCTTGTGGGGACCTGCTGATCTATAAACCAACACCTTACCAACTGAGCTATCTTTTCTCCCTTGTGCAAGCAGTCAATGGGCCTAATGAACCAAAATGGCTTCTTTTCCTATACTTCAACAAAATGTAATTCATATTAAAAGTAGGCCAAACAAGTCTTTTAAAAAAGACAAAGAAATAAAGCAATCTTTTAAACAGGTCTCTTTAATGAACAAGTAGATTTATAGTTTAATTTTACAAAGTAGACAAACTATTAGATTTAAAAAAAAAAATTAAAACATTTTACTTGGCAATGCCTGGGATTGAACCCCCAACCTTGTGGGGACCTGCAATCGATAAACAAACACCTTACCGACTGAGCTATCTTTTCTCCCTTGTGCAAGCAGTCAATGGGCCTAATGAACCAAAATGGCTTCTTTTCCTATACTTCAACACCATGTAACTCATATTAAAAGTAGGCCAAACAAGTCTTTCAAAAAGACAAAGAAATAAAGCAATCTTTTAAACAGGTCTCTTTAATGAACAAGTAGATTTATAGTTTAATTTTACAAAGTAGACAAACTATTAGATTTAAAAAAAAAAATTAAAACATTTTACTTGGCAATGCCTGGGATTGAACCCCCAACCTTGTGGGGACCTGCAATCGATAAACAAACACCTTACCGACTGAGCTATCTTTTCTCCCTTGTGCAAGCAGTCAATGGGCCTAATGAACCAAAATGGCTTCTTTTCCTATACTTCAACACCATGTAACTCATATTAAAAGTAGGCCAAACAAGTCTTTCAAAAAGACAAGAAATAAAGCAATCTTTTAAACAGGTCTCTTTAATTAACAAGTAGATTTATAGTTTAATTTTACAAAGTAGACAAACTATTAGATTTAAAAAAAAAATACAAAAATTTTACTTGGCAATGCCTGGGATTGAACCCCAAACCTTGTGGGGACTTGCAATCGATAAACAAACACCTTACCGACTGAGCTATCTTTTCTCCCTAGTGCAAGCAGTCAATGGGCCTAATGAACCAAAATGGCTTCTTTTCCTATATTTCAACACATTGTAACTCATATTAAAAGTAGGCCAAACAAGTCTTTCAAAAAAGACAAAGAAATAAAGCAATCTTTTAAACAGGTCTCTTTAATTAACAAGTAGATTTATAGTTTAATTTTACAAAGTAGACAAACTATTAGATTTGAAAAGAAAATTTAAACATTTCACTTGGCAGTGCCTGGGATTGAACCCCCAACCTTGTGGGGACCTGCAATCGATAAACAAACACCTTACCGACTGAGCTATCTTTTCTCCCTTGTGCAAGCAGTCAATGGGCCTAATGAACCAAAATGGCTTCTTTTCCTATATTTCAACACATTGTAACTTATATTAAAAGTAGGCCAAACAAGTCTTTCAAAAAAGACAAAGAAATAAAGCAATCTTTTAAACAGGTCTCTTTAATTAACAAGTAGATTTATAGTTTAATTTTACAAAGTAAACAAACTATTAGATTTGAAAAGAAAATTTAAATATTTTACTTGGCAGTGCCTGGGATTGAACCCCCAAACTTGTGGGGACTTGCGATTGATAAACAAACACCTTACCGACTGAGCTATCTTTTCTCCCTTGTGCAAGCAGTCAATGGGCCTAATGAACCAAAATGGCTTCTTTTCCTATATTTCAAGACATTGTAACTCATATTAAAAGTAGGCCAAACAAGTCTTTCAAAAAAGACAAAGAAATAAAGCAATCTTTTAAACAGGTCTCTTTAATTAACAAGTAGATTTATAGTTTAATTTTACAAAGTAGACAAACTATTAGATTTGAAAAGAAAATTTAAATATTTCACTTGGCAGTGCCGGGGATTGAACCCCCAACCTTGTGGGGACCTGCAATCGATAAACAAACACCTTACCGACTGAGCTATCTTTTCTCCCTTGTGCAAGCAGTCAATGGGCCTAATGAACCAAAATGGCTTCTTTTCCTATATTTCAACACATTGTAACTCATATTAAAAGTAGGCCAAACAAGTCTTTCAAAAAAGACAAAGAAATAAAGCAATCTTTTAAACAGGTCTCTTTAAGTAACAAGTAGATTTATAGTTTAATTTTACAAAGTAGACAAACTATTAGAATAAAAAAAAAAAATAAAAAAAATTATACTTGGCAATGACTGGGATTGAACCCCAAACCTTGTGGGGACCTGCGATCGATAAACAAACACCTTACCGACTGAGCTATCTTTTCTCCCTTGTGCAAGCAGTCAATGGGCCTAATGAACCAAAATGGCTTCTTTTCCTATACTTCAACACCATGTAACTCATATTAAAAGTAGGCCAAACAAGTCTTTCAAAAAAGACAAAGAAATAAAGCAATCTTTTAAACAGGTCTCTTTAATGAACAAGTAGATTTATAGTTTAATTTTACAAAGAAGACAAACTATTAGATTTGAAAAGAAAATTTAAATATTTTACTTGGCAGTGCCTGGGATTGAACCCCCAACCTTGTGGGGACTTGCAATCGATAAACAAACACCTTACCGACTGAGCTATCTTTTCTCCCTTGTGCAAGCAGTCAATGGGCCTAATGAACCAAAATGGCTTCTTTTCCTATACTTCAACAAAATGTAATTCATATTAAAAGTAGGCCAAACAAGTCTTTCAAAAAAGACAAAGAAATAAAGCAATCTTTTAAACAGGTCTCTTTAATTAACAAGTAGATTTATAGTTTAATTTTACAAAGTAGACAAACTATTATATTTTTAAAAAAAAATTAAAACATTTTAAAATCAATAGGCCTAATGAACCAAAATGGCTTCTTTTCATATACTTCAACACCATGTAACTCATATTAAAAGTAGGCCAAACAAGTCTTTCAAAAAAGACAGAAATAAAGCAGTCTTTCAAAGAGGTCTATTTAATTAACAAGTAGATTTATAGTTTAATTTTACAAAGAAGACAAACTATTAGATTTGAAAAGAAAATTTAAATATTTCACTTGGCAGTGCCTGGGATTGAACCCCCAACCTTGTGGGGACCTGCAATCGATAAACAAACACCTTACCGACTGAGCTATCTTTTCTCCCTTGTGCAAGCAGTCAATGGGCCTAATGAACCAAAATGGCTTCTTTTCCTATATTTCAACACATTGTAACTCATATTAAAAGTAGGCCAAACAAGTCTTTCAAAAAAGACAAAGAAATAAAGCAATCTTTTAAACAGGTCTCTTTAATTAACAAGTAGATTTATAGTTTAATTTTACAAAGTAGACAAACTATTAGTTTTGAAAAGAAAATTTAAATATTTCACTTGGCAGTGCCTGGGATTGAACCCCCAACCTTGTGGGGACCTGCAATCGATAAACAAACACCTTACCGACTGAGCTATCTTTTCTCCCTTGTGCAAGCAGTCAATGGGCCTAATGAACCAAAATGGCTTCTTTTCCTATATTTCAACACATTGTAACTCATATTAAAAGTAGGCCAAACAAGTCTTTTAAAAAAGACAAAGAAATAAAGCAATCTTTTAAACAGGTCTCTTTAATTAACAAGTAGATTTATAGTTTAATTTTACAAAGTAGACAAACTATTAGATTTGAAAAGAAAATTTGAATATTTTACTTGGCAGTGCCTGGGATTGATCCCCCAACCTTGTGGGGACCTGCTGATCTATAAACCAACACCTTACCAACTGAGCTATCTTTTCTCCCTTGTGCAAGCAGTCAATGGGCCTAATGAACCAAAATGGCTTCTTTTCCTATACTTCAACAAAATGTAATTCATATTAAAAGTAGGCCAAACAAGTCTTTTAAAAAAGACAAAGAAATAAAGCAATCTTTTAAACAGGTCTCTTTAATGAACAAGTAGATTTATAGTTTAATTTTACAAAGTAGACAAACTATTAGATTTAAAAAAAAAAATTAAAACATTTTACTTGGCAATGCCTGGGATTGAACCCCCAACCTTGTGGGGACCTGCAATCGATAAACAAACACCTTACCGACTGAGCTATCTTTTCTCCCTTGTGCAAGCAGTCAATGGGCCTAATGAACCAAAATGGCTTCTTTTCCTATACTTCAACACCATGTAACTCATATTAAAAGTAGGCCAAACAAGTCTTTCAAAAAAGACAAAGAAATAAAGCAATCTTTTAAACAGGTCTCTTTAAGTAACAAGTAGATTTATAGTTTAATTTTACAAAGTAGACAAACTATTATACTTAAAAAAAAAAATTTAAACATTTTAAAATCAATAGGCCTAATGAACCAAAATGGCTTCTTTTCATATACTTCAACACCATGTAACTCATATTAAAAGTAGGCCAAACAAGTCTTTCAAAAAAGACAGAAATAAAGCAGTCTTTCAAAGAGGTCTCTTTAATTAACAAGTAGATTTATAGTTTAATTTTACAAAGAAGACAAACTATTAGATTTGAAAAGAAAATTTAAATATTTCAGTTGGCAGTGCCTGGGATTGAACCCCCAACCTTGTGGGGACTTGCAATCGATAAACAAATACCTTACCGACTGAGCTATCTTTTCTCCCTTGTGCAAGCAGTCAATGGGCCTAATGAACCAAAATGGCTTCTTTTCCTATATTTCAACACATTGTAACTCATATTAAAAGTAGGCCAAACAAGTCTTTCAAAAAAGACAAAGAAATAAAGCAATCTTTTAAACAGGTCTCGTTAATTAACAAGTAGATTTATAGTTTAATTTTACAAAGTAGACAAACTATTAGATTTGAAAAGAAAATTTAAATATTTTACTTGGCAGTGCCTGGGATTGAACCCCCAAACTTGTGGGGACCTGCTGATCTATAAACCAACACCTTACCGACTGAGCTATCTTTTCTCCCTTGTGCAAGCAGTCAATGGGCCTAATGAACCAAAATGGCTTCTTTTCCTATACTTCAACAAAATGTAATTCATATTAAAAGTAGGCCAAACAAGTCTTTCAAAAAAGACAAAGAAATAAAGCAATCTTTTAAACAGGTCTCTTTAATTAACAAGTAGATTTATAGTTTAATTTTACAAAGTAGACAAACTATTATATTTAAAAAAAAAATTAAAACATTTTAAAATCAATAGGCCTAATGAACCAAAATGGCTTCTTTTCATATACTTCAACACCATGTAACTCATATTAAAAGTAGGCCAAACAAGTCTTTCAAAAAAGACAGAAATAAAGCAGTCTTTCAAAGAGGTCTCTTTAATTAACAAGTAGATTTATAGTTTAATTTTACAAAGAAGACAAACTATTAGATTTGAAAAGAAAATTTAAATATTTCACTTGGCAGTGCCTGGGATTGAACCCCCAACCTTGTGGGGACCTGCAATCGATAAACAAACACCTTACCGACTGAGCTATCTTTTCTCCCTTGTGCAAGCAGTCAATGGGCCTAATGAACCAAAATGGCTTCTTTTCCTATATTTCAACACATTGTAACTCATATTAAAAGTAGGCCAAACAAGTCTTTCAAAAAAGACAAAGAAATAAAGCAATCTTTTAAACAGGTCTCTTTAATTAACAAGTAGATTTATAGTTTAATTTTACAAAGTAGACAAACTATTAGAATTTAAAAAAAAAATTTAAATATTTCACTTGGCAGTGCCTGGGATTGAACCCCCAACCTTGTGGGGACCTGCAATCGATAAACAAACACCTTACCGACTGAGCTATCTTTTCTCCCTTGTGCAAGCAGTCAATGGGCCTAATGAACCAAAATGGCTTCTTTTCCTATACTTCAACACCATGTAACTCATATTAAAAGTAGGCCAAACAAGTCTTTCAAAAAAGACAAAGAAATAAAGCAATCTTTTAAACAGGTCTCTTTAATGAACAAGTAGATTTATAGTTAAATTTTACAAAGAAGACAAACTATTAGATTTGAAAAGAAAATTTAAATATTTTACTTGGCAGTGCTTGGGATTGAACCCCCAACCTTGTGGGGACCTGCTGATCTATAAACCAACATCTTACCGACTGAGCTATCTTTTCTCCCTTGTGCAAGCAGTCAATGGGCCTAATGAACCAAAATGGCTTCTTTTCCTATACTTCAACAAAATGTAATTCATATTAAAAGTAGGCCAAACAAGTCTTTCAAAAAAGACAAAGAAATAAAGCAATCTTTTAAACAGGTCTCTTTAATTAACAAGTAGATTTATAGTTTAATTTTACAAAGTAGACAAACTATTATATTTAAAAAAAAAATTAAAACATTTTAAAATCAATAGGCCTAATGAACCAAAATGGCTTCTTTTCATATACTTCAACACCATGTAACTCATATTAAAAGTAGGCCAAACAAGTCTTTCAAAAAAGACAGAAATAAAGCAGTCTTTCAAAGAGGTCTCTTTAATTAACAAGTAGATTTATAGTTTAATTTTACAAAGAAGACAAACTATTAGATTTGAAAAGAAAATTTAAATATTTCACTTGGCAGTGCCTGGGATTGAACCCCCAACCTTGTGGGGACCTGCAATAGATAAACAAACACCTTACCGACTGAGCTATCTTTTCTCCCTTGTGCAAGCAGTCAATGGGCCTAATGAACCAAAATGGCTTCTTTTCCTATATTTCAACACATTGTAACTCATATTAAAAGTAGGCCAAACAAGTCTTTCAAAAAAGACAAAGAAATAAAGCAATCTTTTAAACAGGTCTCTTTAATTAACAAGTAGATTTATAGTTTAATTTTACAAAGTAGACAAACTATTAGTTTTGAAAAGAAAATTTAAATATTTCACTTGGCAGTGCCTGGGATTGAACCCCCAACCTTGTGGGGACCTGCTGATCTATAAACAAACACCTTACCGACTGAGCTATCTTTTCTCCCTTGTGCAAGCAGTCAATGGGCCTAATGAACCAAAATGGCTTCTTTTCCTATACTTCAACACCATGTAACTCATATTAAAAGTAGGCCAAACAAGTCTTTCAAAAAGACAAAGAAATAAAGCAATCTTTTAAACAGGTCTCTTTAATTAACAAGTAGATTTATAGTTTAATTTTACAAAGTAGACAAACTATTAGATTTAAAAAAAAAATACAAAAATTTTACTTGGCAATGCCTGGGATTGAACCCCAAACCTTGTGGGGACTTGCGATTGATAAACAAACACCTTACCGACTGAGCTATCTTTTCTCCCTTGTGCAAGCAGTCAATGGGCCTAATGAACCAAAATGGCTTCTTTTCCTATATTTCAACACATTGTAACTCATATTAAAAGTAGGCCAAACAAGTCTTTCAAAAAAGACAAATAAATAATGCAATCTTTTAAACAGGTCTCTTTAATTAACAAGTAGATTTATAGTTTAATTTTACAAAGTAGACAAACTATTAGATTTAAAAAAAAATTTTTAAAAATTTTACTTGGCAATGCCTGGGATTGAACCCCAAAACTTATGGGGACCTGCAATTGATAAACAAACACCTTACCGACTGAGCTATCTTTTCTCCCTTGTGCAAGCAGTCAATGGGCCTAATGAACCAAAATGGCTTCTTTTCCTATACTTCAACACCATGTAACTTATATTAAAAGTAGGCCAAACAAGTCTTTCAAAAAAGACAAAGAAATAAAGCAATCTTTTAAACAGGTCTCTTTAATTAACAAGTAGATTTATAGTTTAATTTTACAAAGTAGACAAACTATTAGATTTGAAAAGAAAATTTAAATATTTTACTTGGCAGTGCCTGGGGTTGAACCCCCAACCTTGTGGGGATCTGCTGATCTATAAACCAACACCTTACCGACTGAGCTATCTTTTCTCCCTTGTGCAAGCAGTCAATAGGCCTAATGAACCAATATGGCTTCTTTTCCTATACTTCAACACCATGTAACTCATATTAAAAGTAGGCCAAACAAGTCTTTCAAAAAAGACAAAGAAATAAAGCAATCTTTTAAACAGGTCTCTTTAATTAACAAGTAGATTTATAGTTTAATTTTACAAAGTAGACAAACTATTAGATAAAAAAAAAAATTAAAACATTTTACTTGGCAATGCCTGGGATTGAACCCCCAACCTTGTGGGGACCTGCAATCGATAAACAAACACCTTACCGACTGAGCTATCTTTTCTCCCTTGTGCAAGCAGTCAATGGGCCTAATGAACCAAAATGGCTTCTTTTCCTATATTTCAACACATTGTAACTCATATTAAAAGTAGGCCAAACAAGTCTTTCAAAAAAGACAAAGAAATAAAGCAATCTTTTAAACAGGTCTCTTTAATTAACAAGTAGATTTATAGTTTAATTTTACAAAGTAGACAAACTATTAGATTTTTTTTTAAAAAATAAAAAAAATTATACTTGGCAATGACTGGGATTGAACCCCAAACCTTGTGGGGACCTGCGATCGATAAACAAACACCTTACCGAATGAGCTATCTTTTCTCCCTTGTGCAAGCAGTAAATGGGCCTAATGAACCAAAATGGCTTCTTTTCCTATACTTCAACACCATGTAACTCATATTAAAAGTAGGCCAAACAAGTCTTTCAAAAAAGACAAATAAATAATGCAATCTTTTAAACAGGTCTCTTTAATTAACAAGTAGATTTATAGTTTAATTTTACAAAGTAGACAAACTATTAGATTTAAAAAAAAAAATTAAAACATTTTTACTTGGCAATGCCTGGGATTGAACCCCCAACCTTGTGGGGACCTGTAATCGATAAACGAACACCTTACCGACTGAGCTATCTTTTCTCCCTTGTGCAAGCAGTCAATGGGCCTAATGAACCAAAATGGCTTCTTTTCCTATACTTCAACACCATGTAACTCATATTAAAAGTAGGCCAAACAAGTCTTTCAAAAAAAGACTTCTAAAAGGCAAAGAAATAAAGCAATCTTTTAAACAGGTCTCTTTAATTAACAAGTAGATTTATAGTTTAATTTTACAAAGTAGACAAACTATTAGATTTGAAAAGAAAATTTAAATATTTTACTTGGCAGTGCCTGGGGTTGAACCCCCAACCTTGTGGGGACCTGCTGATCTATAAACCAACACCTTACCGACTGAGCTATCTTTTCTCCCTTGTGCAAGCAGTCAATAGGCCTAATGAACCAACATGGCTTCTTTTCCTATACTTCAACACCATGTAACTCATATTAAAAGTAAGCCAAACAAGTCTTTCAAAAAAGACAAAGAAATAAAGCAATCTTTTAAACAGGTCTCTTTGATTAACAAGTAGATTTATAGTTTAATTTTACAAAGTAGACAAACTATTAGATTAAAAAAAAAAAATTAAAACATTTTACTTGGCAGTGCCTGGGATTGAACCCCCAACCTTGTGGGGACCTGCAATCGATAAACAAACACCTTACCGACTGAGCTATCTTTTCTCCCGCATGCAGGCAGTCAATGGGCCTAATGAACCAAAATGGCTTCTTTTCCTATACTTCAACACCATGTAACTCATATTAAAAGTAGGCCAAACAAGTCTTTCAAAAAAGACAAAGAAATAAAGCAATCTTTTAAACAGGTCTCTTTAATTAACAAGTAGATTTATAGTTTAATTTTACAAAGTAGACAAACTATTAGATTTGAAAAGAAAATTTAAATATTTTACTTGGCAGTGCCTGGGATTGAACCCCCAACCTTGTGGGGACCTGCTGATCTATAAACCAACACCTTACCGACTGAGCTATCTTTTCTCCCTTTTGCAAGCAGTCAATGGGCCTAATGAACCAAAATGGCTTCTTTTCCTATACTTCAACAAAATGTAATTCATATTAAAAGTAGGCCAAACAAGTCTTTCAAAAAAGCCAATGAAATAAAGCAATCTTTTAAACAGGTCTCTTTAATTAACAAGTAGATTTATAGTTTAATTTTACAAAGTAGACAAACTATTATATTTAAAAGAAAAAATTAAAACATTTTAAAATCAATAGGCCTAATGAACCAAAATGGCTTCTTTTCATATACTTCAACACCATGTAACTCATATTAAAAGTAGGCCAAACAAGTCTTTCAAAAAAGACAGAAATAAAGCAGTCTTTCAAAGAGGTCTCTTTAATTAACAAGTAGATTTATAGTTGAATTTTACAAAGTAGACAAACTATTAGATAAAAAAAAAAAAAAAAAATTTACTTGGCAATGCCTGGGATTGAACCCCCAACCTTGTGGGGACCTGCTAAATGATAAAGCAACAGCTCACCGACTGAGCTATCTTTTCTCACTTGTGCAAGCAGTCAATGGGCCTAATGAACCAAAATGGCTTCTTTTCCTCTACTTCAACACCATGTAACTCATATTGAAAGTAGGCCAAACAAGTCTTTCAAAAAAGATAAATAAATAATACAATCTTTTAAACAGGTCTCTTTAATTAACATGTAGATTTATAGTTTAATTTTACAAAGTAGACAAACTATTAGATTTAAAAAAAAAAATAAAAAAGATTTTACTTGGCAATGCCTGGGATTGAACCCCTAACCTTGTGGGGACCTGCAATCGATAAACAAACACCTTACCGACTGAGCTATCTTTTCTCCCTTGGCTAAGCAGTCAATGGGCCTAATGAACCAAAATGGCTTCTTTTCCTATACTTCAACACCATGTAACTCATATTAAAAGTAGGCCAAACAAGTCTTTCAAAAAAGACAAAGAAATAAAGCAATCTTTTAAACAGGTCTCTTTAATTAACAAGTAGATTTATAGTTTAATTTTACAAAGAAGACAAACTATTAGATTTGAAAAGAAAATTTTAATATTTCACTTGGCAGTGCCTGGGATTGAACCCCCAACCTTGTGGGGACCTGCTGATCTATAAACCAACACCTTACCGACTGAGCTATCTTTTCTCACTTGTGCAAGCAGTCAATGGGCCTAATGAACCAAAATGGCTTTTTATCCTATAATTCAACAAAATGTAACTCATATTAAAAGTAGGCCAAACAAGTCTTTCAAAAAAGACAAAGAAATAAAGCAATCTTTTAAACAGGTCTCTTTAAGTAACATGTAGATTTATAGTTTAATTTTACAAAGTAGACAAACTATTAAAATAAAAAAAAAATAATAATAATATTATACTTGGCAATGACTGGGATTGAACCCCAAACCTTGTGGGGACCTGCGATCGATAAACAAACACCTTACCGACTGAGCTATCTTTTCTCCCGTATGCAGGCAGTCAATGGGCCTAATGAACCAAAATGGCTTCTTTTCCTATACTTCAACACCATGTAACTCATATTAAAAGTAGGCCAAACAAGTCTTTCAAAAAAGACAAAGAAATAAAGCAATCTTTTAAACAGGTCTCTTTAATTAACAAGTATATTTATAGTTTAATTTTACAAAGAAGACAAACTATTAGATTTCAAAAGAAAATAATTTTTTTTTATTTGGTAATGACTGGGATTGAACCCCCAACCTTGTGGGGACCTGCTGAGCGAAAAACCAACACCTTATCAACTGAGCTATCTTTTTTCCCTTGTGCAAGCAGTCAATAGGCCTAATGAACCAAAATGGCTTCTTTTCCTACGCTTCAACACCATGTAACTCATATTAAAAGTAGGCCAAACAAGTCTTTCAAAAAAGACAAAGAAATAAAGCAATCTTTTAAACAGGTCTCTTTAATTAACAAGTAGATTTATAGTTTAATTTTACAAAGTAGACAAACTATTAGATTTCAAAAGAAAATTATAATTTTTTACTTGGCAATGCCTGGGATTGAACCCACAACCTTGTGGGGACCTGCTGATCGATAAACTAACACCTTACCGACTGAGCTATCTTTTCTCCCGTGTAGAAGCAGTCAATGGGCCTAATGAACCAAAATGGCTTCTTTTCCAACGCTTCAACACCATGTAACTCATATTAAAAGTAGGCCAAGCAAGTCTTTAAAAAAAGACAAAGAAATAAAGCAATCTTTTAAACAGGTCTCTTTAATTAACAAGTAGATTTATAGTTTAATTTTTACAAAGTAGACAAACTATTAGATTTCAAAAGAAAAGAAAATTTTTTTATTTGGCAATGACTGGGATTGAACCCCCAACCTTGTGGGGACCTGCTGATCGATAAACCAACACCTTACCGACTGAGCTATCTTTTTTCCCTAGTGTAGGCAGTCAATGGGCCTAATGAACCAAAATGGCTTCTTTTCCTACGCTTCAACACCATGTAACTCATATTAAAAGTAGGCCACACAAGTCTTTCAAAAAAGACAAAGAAATAAAGCAATCTTTTAAACAGGTCTCTTTAATTAACAAGTATATTTATAGTTTAATTTTACAAAGAAGACAAACTATTAGATTTCAAAAGAAAAGAAAATGTTTTTATTTGGTAATGACTGGGATTGAACCCCCAACCTTGTGGGGACCTGCTGAGCGAAAAACCAACACCTTATCAACTGAGCTATCTTTTTTCCCTTGTACAAGCAGTCAATGGGCCTAATGAACCAAAATGGCTTCTTTTCCTACGCTTCAACACCATGTAACTCATATTAAAAGTAGGCCAAACAAGTCTTTCAAAAAAGACAGAAATAAAGCAATCTTTCAAAAAGGTCTCTTTAATTAACAAGTAGATTTATAGTTTAATTTTACAAAGTAGACAAACTATTAGATAAAAAAAAAAATAATAATAATTTTTATTTGGCAATGCCTGGGATTGAACCCCCAACCTTGTGGGGACCTGCTAAACGATAAACCAACAGCTTACCGACTGAGCTATCTTTTCTCCCTTGGGCAAGCAGTCAATGGGCCTAATGAACCAAAATGGCTTCTTTTCCTATTCTTCAACACCATGTAACTCATATTAAAAATAGGCCAAACAAGTCTTTCAAAAAAGACAAAGAAGTAAAGCAATCTTTTAAACAGGTCTCTTTAATTAACAAGTAGATTTATAGTTTAATTTTACAAAGTAGACAAACTTATATTTCAAAAAAAAAAAAAAAAAATTTACTTGGCAATGCCTGGGATTGAACCCCAAACCTTGTGGGGACCTGCTGATCGATAAACCAACACCTTACCGACTGAGCTACCTTTTCTCCCTTGTACAAGCAGTCAATGGGCCTAATGAACCAAAATGGCTTCTTTTCATATACTTCAACACCATGTAACTCATATTAAAAGTAGGCCAAACAAGTCTTTCAAAAAAGACAAAGAAGTAAAGCAATCTTTTAAACAGGTCTCTTTAATTAACAAGTAGATTTATAGTTTAATTTTACAAAGTAGACAAACTTATATTTCAAAAAAAAAAAAAAAAATTTACTTGGCAAAGCCTGGGATTGAACCCCAAACCTTGTGGGGACCTGCTGATCGATAAAGCAACACCTTACCGACTGAGCTACCTTTTCTCCCTTGTACAAGCAGTCAATGGGCCTAATGAACCAAAATGGCTTCTTTTCCTACGCTTCAACACCATGTAAATCATATTAAAAGTAGGCCAAACAAGTCTTTCAAAAAAGACAAAGCAGTAAAGCAATCTTTTAAACAGGTCTCTTTAATTAACAAGTAGATTTATAGTTTAATTTTACAAAGAAGACAAACAATTAGATTTCAAAAGAAAATAGAAAAATTTTATTTGGCAATGACTGGGATTGAACCCCCAACCTTGTGGGGACCTGCTGATCGATAAACCAACACCTTACCGACTGAGCTATCTTTTTTCCCTAGTGTAGGCAGTCAATAGGCCTAATGAACCAAAATGGCTTCTTTTCCTCCGCTTCAACACCATGTAACTCATATTAAAAGTAGGCCAAACAAGTCTTTCAAAAAAGACAAAGAAATAAAGCAATCTTTTAAACAGGTCTCTTTAATTAACAAGTATATTTATAGTTTAATTTTACAAAGAAGACAAACTATTAGATTTCAAAAGAAAAAAAAATTTTTTTATTTGGTAATGACTGGGATTGAACCCCCAACCTTGTGGGGACCTGCTGAGCGAAAAACCAACACCTTATCAACTGAGCTATCTTTTTTCCCTTGTGCAAGCAGTCAATAGGCCTAATGAACCAAAATGGCTTCTTTTCCTACGCTTCAACACCATGTAACTCATATTAAAAGTAGGCCAAACAAGTCTTTCAAAAAAGACAAAGAAATAAAGCAATCTTTTAAACAGGTCTCTTTAATTAACAAGTAGATGTATAGTTTAATTTTACAAAGTAGACAAACTATTAGATTTCAAAAGAAAATTATAATTTTTTACTTGGCAATGCCTGGGATTGAACCCACAACCTTGTGGGGACCTGCTGATCGATAAACTAACACCTTACCGACTGAGCTATCTTTTCTCCCCTGTAGAAGCAGTCAATGGGCCTAATGAACCAAAATGGCTTCTTTTCCAACGCTTCAACACCATGTAACTCATATTAAAAGTAGGCCAAGCAAGTCTTTAAAAAAAGACAAAGAAATAAAGCAATCTTTTAAACAGGTCTCTTTAATTAACAAGTAGATTTATAGTTTAATTTTACAAAGAAGACAAACTATTAGATTTCAAAAGAAAATTTAAAAATTTCATTTGGCAGTGCCTGGGATTGAACCCCCAACCTTGTGGGGACCTGCTGATCTATAAATCAACACCTTACCGACTGAGCTACCTTTTCTCCCTTGTGCAAGCAGTCAATGGGCCTAACGAACCAAAATGGCTTCTTTTCATATACTTCAACACCATGTAACTCATATTAAAAGTAGGCCAAACAAGTCTTTCAAAAAAGACAGAAACAAAGCAGTCTTTCAAAGAGGTCTCTTTAATTAACAAGTAGATTTATAGTTTAATTTTACAAAGTAGACAAACTATTAGATTTAAAAAAAAAAATTAAAAAAATTATACTTGGCAATAACTGGGATTGAACCCCAAACATTGTGGGGACCTGCGATCGATAAACAAACACCTTACCGACTGAGCTATCTTTTCTCCCTTGTGCAAGCAGTCAATGGGCCTAATGAACCAAAATGGCTTCTTTTCCTATACTTCAACACCATGTAACTCATATTAAAAGTAGGCCAAACAAGTCTTTCAAAAAAGACAAAGAAATAAAGCAATCTTTTAAACAGGTCTCTTTAATTAACAAGTAGATTTATAGTTTAATTTTACAAAGTAGACAAACTATTAGATTTGAAAAGAAAATTTAATTATTTTACTTGGCAATGCCTGGGATTGAACCCCCAACCTTGTGGGGACCTGCTGATCGATAAACTAACACCTTACCAACTGAGCTATCTTTTCTCCCTTGTGCAAGCAGTCAATGGGCCTAATGAACCAAAATGGCTTCTTTTCCTATACTTCAACACCATGTAACTCATATTAAAAGTAGGCCAAACAAGTCTTTCAAAAAAGACAAAGAAATAAAGCAATCTTTTAAACAGGTCTCTTTAATTAACAAGTAGATTTATAGTTTAATTTTTCAAAGTAGACAAACTATTAGATTTAAAAAAAATTTTTTTTTAAATTATACTTGGCAATGACTGGGATTGAACCCCAAACCTTGTGGGGATCTGCAATCGATAAACAAACACCTTACCGACTGAGCTATCTTTTCTCCCTTGTGCAAGCAGTCAATGGGCCTAATGAACCAAAATGGCTTCTTTTCCTATACTTTAACACCATGTAACTCATATTAAAAGTAGGCCAAACAAGTCTTTCAAAAAAGACAAAGAAATAAAGCAATCTTTTAAACAGGTCTCTTTAATTAACAAGTAGATTTATAGTTTAATTTTACAAAGAAGACAAACTATTAGATTTGAAAAGAAAATTTAAATATTTCACTTGGCAGTGCCTGGGATTGAACCCCCAACCTTGTGGGGACCTGCTGATCTATAAACCAACACCTTACCGACTGAGCTATCTTTTCTCGCTTGTGCAAGCAGTCAATGGGCCTAATGAACCAAAATGGCTTCTTATCCTATAATTCAACAAAATGTAACTCATATTAAAAGTAGGCCAAACAAGTCTTTCAAAAAAGACAAAGAAATAAAGCAATCTTTTAAACAGGTCTCTTTAAGTAACAAGTAGATTTATTGTTTAATTTTACAAAGTAGACAAACTATTAGAATAAAAAAAAAAAAAAAAAAAATTATACTTGGTAATGACTGGGATTGAACCCCAAACCTTGTGGGGACCTGCGATCGATAAACAAACACCTTACCGACTCAGCTATCTATTCTCCCTTGTGCAAGCAGTCAATGGGCCTAATGAACCAAAATGGCTTCTTTTCCTATACTTCAACACCATGTAACTCATATTAAAAGTAGGCCAAACAAGTCTTTCAAAAAAGACAAAGAAATAAAGCAATCTTTTAAACAGGTCTCTTTAATTAACAAGTAGATTTATAGTTTAATTTTACAAAGAAGACAAACTATTAGATTTGAAAAGAAAATTTAAAAATTTTACTTGGCAGTGCCTGGGATTGAACCCCCAACCTTGTGGGGCCCTGCTGATCTATAAACCAACACCTTACCGACTGAGCTACCTTTTCTCCCTTGTGCAAGCAGTCAATGGGCCTAATGAACCAAAATGGCTTCTTTCCTATACTTCAACAAAATGTAATTCATATTAAAAGTAGGCCAAACAAGTCTTTCAAAAAAGACAAAGAAATAAAGCAATCTTTTAAACAGGGCTCTTTAATTAACAAGTAGATTAATAGTTTTATTTTACAAAGTAGACAAACTATTAGATTTGAAAAGAAAATTTAAATATTTTACTTGGCAGTGCCTGGGATTGAACCCCCAACCTTGTGGGGATCTGCTGATCTATAAACCAACACCTTACCGACTGAGCTACCTTTTCTCCCTTGTGCAAGCAGTCAATGGGCCTAATGAACCAAAATGGCTTCTTATCCTATAATTCAACAAAATGTAACTCATATTAAAAGTAGGCCAAACAAGTCTTTCAAAAAAGACAAAGAAATAAAGCAATCTTTTAAACAGGTCTCTTTAGGTAACAAGTAGATTTATAGTTTAATTTTACAAAGTAGACAAACTATTATAATTTAAAAAAAAAATAAAAAAAATAATACTTGGCAATGACTGGGATTGAACCCCAAACCTTGTGGGGACCTGCGATCGATAAACAAACACCTTACCGACTGAGCTATCTTTTCTCCCTTGGGCAAGCAGTCAATGGGCCTAATGAACCAAAATGGCTTCTTTTCCTATACTTCAACACCATGTAACTCATATTAAAAGTAGGCCAAACAAGTCTTTCAAAAAAGACAAAGAAATAAAGCAATCTTTTAAACAGGTCTTTTTAATTAACAAGTAGATTTATAGTTTAATTTTACAAAGAAGACAAACTATTAGATTTGAAAAGAAAATTTAAATATTTTACTTGGCAGTACCTGGGATTGAACCCCCAACATTGTGGGGCCCTGCTGATCTATAAACCAACACCTTACCGACTGAGCTACCTTTTCTCCCTTGTGCAAGCAGTCAATGGGCCTAATGAACCAAAATGGCTTCTTTTCCTATATTTCAACACCATGTAACTCATATTAAAAGTAGGAAAAACAAGTCTTTCAAAAAAGACAAAGAAATAAAGCAATCTTTTAAACAGGTCTCTTTAATAAACAAGTAGATTTATAGTTTAATTTTACAAAGTAG
The DNA here is from genome assembly GCF_946808225.1 of Silurus aristotelis. Classification (NCBI taxonomy): domain Eukaryota; kingdom Metazoa; phylum Chordata; class Actinopteri; order Siluriformes; family Siluridae; genus Silurus; species Silurus aristotelis. Next base: position 21,054,283 of record NC_139585.1, read on the forward strand.
ACAAACTATTAGATTTGAAAAGAAAATTTAAATATTTTACTTGGCAGTGCCTGGGATTGAACCCCAAACCTTGTAGGGACCTGCTGATCTATAAACCAACACCTTACCGACTGAGCTATCTTTTCTCCCTTGTGCAAGCAGTCAATGGGCCTAATGAACCAAAATGGCTTCTTTTCCTATATTTCAACACATTGTAACTCATATTAAAAGTAGGCCAAACAAGTCTTTCAAAAAAGAGAAAAAAATAAAGCAATCTTTCAAACAGGTCTCTTTAATTAACAAGTAGATTTATAGTTTAATTTTACAAAGTAGACAAACTATTAGATTTAAAAAAAAAAATTAAAAAAGTTATACTTGGCAATGACTGGGATTGAACCCCAAACCTTGGGGGGACCTGCGATCGATAAACAAACACCTTCCCGACTGAGCTATCTTTTCTCCCTTGTGCAAGCAGTCAATGGGCCTAATGAACCAAAATGGCTTCTTTTCCTATACTTCAACACCATGTAACTCATATTAAAAGTAGGCCAAACAAGTCTTTCAAAAAAGACAAAGAAATAAAGCAATCTTTTAAACAGGTCTCTTTAATTAACAAGTAGATTTATAGTTTAATTTTACAAAGTAGACAAACTATTAGATTTGAAAAGAAAATTTAAATATTTTACTTGGCAGTGCCTGGGATTGAAACCCCAACCTTGTGGGGACCTGCTGATCTATAAACCAACACCTTACCGACTGAGCTATCTTTTCTCCCTTGTGCAAATAGTCAATGGGCCTAATGAACCAAAATGGCTTCTTTTCCTATACTTCAACAAAATGTAATTCATATTAAAAGTAGGCCAAACAAGTCTTTCAAAAAAGACAAAGAAATAAAGCAATCTTTTAAACAGGTCTCTTTAATGAACAAGTAGATTTATAGTTTAATTTTACAAAGAAGACAAACTATTAGATTTGAAAAGAAAATTTAAATTTTTCACTTGGCAGTGCCGGGGATTGAACCCCCAACCTTGTGGGGACCTGCAATCGATAAACAAACACCTTACCGACTGAGCTATCTTTTCTCCCTTGTGCAAGCAGTCAATGGGCCTAATGAACCAAAATGGCTTCTTTTCCTATATTTCAACACATTGTAACTCATATTAAAAGTAGGCCAAACAAGTCTTTCAAAAAAGACAAAGAAATAAAGCAATCTTTTAAACAGGTCTCTTTAATGAACAAGTAGATTTATAGTTTAATTTTACAAAGAAGACAAACTATTAGATTTGAAAAGAAAATTTAAATTTTTCACTTGGCAGTGCCGGGGATTGAACCCCCAACCTTGTGGGGACCTGCAATCGATAAACAAACACCTTACCGACTGAGCTATCTTTTCTCCCTTGTGCAAGCAGTCAATGGGCCTAATGAACCAAAATGGCTTCTTTTCCTATATTTCAACACATTGTAACTCATATTAAAAGTAGGCCAAACAAGTCTTTCAAAAAAGACAAAGAAATAAAGCAATCTTTTAAACAGGTCTCTTTAATTAACAAGTAGATTTATAGTTTAATTTTACAAAGTAGACAAACTATTAGATTAAAAAAAATGTTTTTAAAAATTATACTTTGCAATGACTGGGATTGAACCCCAAACCTTGTGGGGACCTGCGATCGATAAACAAACACCTTACCGACTGAGCTATCTTTTCTCCCTTGTGCAAGCAGTCAATGGGCCTAATGAACCAAAATGGCTTCTTTTCCTATACTTCAACACAATGTAACTCATATTAAAAGTAGGCCAAACAAGTCTTTCAAAAAAGACAAAGAAATAAAGCAATCTTTTAAACAGGTCTCTTTAATTAACAAGTAGATTTATAGTTTAATTTTACAAAGAAGACAAACTATTAGATTTCAAAAGAAAAATTGAAAAAATTTTACTTGGCAATGAACCCCAAACCTTGTGGGGACCTGCGATCGATAAACAAACACCTTACCGACTGAGCTATCTTTTCTCCCATGTGCATGCAGTCAATGGGCCTAATGAACCAAAATGGCTTCTTTTCCTATACTTCAACACCATTAACTCATATTAAAAGTAGGCCAAACAAGTCTTTCAAAAAAGACAAAGAAATAAAGCAATCTTTTAAACAGGTCTCTTTAATTAACAAGTAGATTTATAGTTTAATTTTACAAAGTAGACAAACTATTAGATTAAAAAAAAAATTAAAAAAATTATACTTTGCAATGAGTGGGATTGAACCCCAAACCTTGTGGGGACCTGCGATCGATAAACAAACACCTTACCGACTGAGCTATCTTTTCTCCCTTGTGCAAGCAGTCAATGGGCCTAATGAACCAAAATGGCTTCTTTTCCTATACTTCAACACAATGTAACTCATATTAAAAGTAGGCCAAACAAGTCTTTCAAAAAAGACAAAGAAATAAAGCAATCTTTTAAACAGGTCTCTTTAATTAACAAGTAGATTTATAGTTTAATTTTACAAAGAAGACAAACTATTAGATTTGAAAAGAAAAATTAAAAAAAATTTTCTTGGCAATGAACCCCAAACCTTGTGGGGACCTGCGATCGATAAACAAACACCTTACCGACTGAGCTATCTTTTCTCCCTTGTGCATGCAGTCAATGGGCCTAATGAACCAAAATGGCTTCTTTTCCTATACTTCAACACCATTAACTCATATTAAAAGTAGGCCAAACAAGTCTTTCAAAAAAGACAAAGAAATAAAGCAATCTTTTAAACAGGTCTCTTTAATTAACAAGTAGATTTATAGTTTAATTTTACAAAGTAGACAAACTATTAGATTTTTTTAAAAAAATTAAAAAAATTCTACTTGCCAATGCCTGGGATTGAACCCCCAAACTTGTGGGGACCTGCGATCGATAAACAAACACCTTACCGACTGAGCTATCTTTTCTCCCTTCTGCAAGCAGTCAATGGGCCTAATGAACCAAAATGGCTTATTTTCCTATACTTCAACACCATGTAACTCATATTAAAAGTAGGCCAAACAAGTCTTTCAAAAAAGACAAAGAAATAAAGCAATCTTTTAAACAGGTCTCTTAAATTAACAAGTAGATTTATAGTTTAATTTTACAAAGTAAACAAACTATTAGATTTAAAGAAAAAATAAAAAAATTTTACTTGGCAATGCCTGGGATTGAACCCCCAACCTTGTGGGGACCTGCTAAACGATAAACCAACACCTTACCGAATGAGCTATCTTTTCTCTCTTGTGCAAGCAGACAATGGGCCTAATGAACCAAAATGGCTTCTTTTCCTATACTTCAACCCTTTGTAACTCTTTAAAAGTAAGCCAAACAAGTCTTTTAAAAAAGACAAAGAAGTAAAGCAGTCTTTTAAACAGGTCTCTTTAATTAACAAGTAGATTTATAGTTTAATTTTACAAAGTAGACAAATTTATATTTCAAAAGAAAATAGAAAAATTTTATTTGCCTATGATTGGAATTGAACCCCCAACCTTGTGGGGATCTGCTGATCGATAAACCAACACCTTACTGACTGAGCTACCTGTTCTCCCTTGTGCAAGCAGTCAATGGGCCTAATGAACCAAAATGGCTTCTTTTCCTATACTTCAACACAATGTAACTCATATTAAAAGTAAGCCAAACAAGTCTTTCAAAAAAGACAAAGAAATAAAGCAATCTTTTAAACAGGTCTCTTTAATTAACAAGTAGATTTATAGTTTAATTTTACAAAGTAGACAAACTATTAGATTTCAAAAGAAAATTTAAATATTTTACTTGGCAGTGCCTGGGATTGAACCCCCAAACTTGTGGGGACCTGCAATCGATAAACAAACACCTTACCGACTGAGCTATCTTTTCTCCCTTATGCAAGCAGTCAATGGGCCTAATGAACCAAAATGGCTTCTTTTCCTATACTTCAACACAATGTAACATATTAAAAGTAGGCCAAACAAGTCTTTCAAAAAGACAAAGAAATAAAGCAATCTTTTAAACAGGTCTCTTTAATTAACAAGTAGATTTATAGTTTAATTTTACAAAGTAGACAAACCATTAGATTTAAAAAAATATATATAGATATATTACTTGGCAATGCCTGGGATTGAACCCCAAACCTTGTGGGGACCTGCTGATCTATAAACCAACACCTTACCGACTGAGCTATCTTTTTTCCCTTATGCAAGCAGTCAATAGGCCTAATGAACCAAAATGGCTTCTTTTCCTCTACTTCAACACCATGTAACTCATATTAAAAGTAGGCCAAACAAGTCTTTCAAAAAAGACAAAGAAATAAAGCAATCTTTTAAACAGGTCTCTTTAATTAACAAGTAGATTTATAGTTTAATTTTACAAAGTAGACAAACTATTAGATTTTAAAAGAAAATTAAAAATTTTCACTTGGCAATAAACCCCCAACCTTGTGGGGACCTGCTGATCGATAAACCAACAACTTACCGACTGAGATATCTTTTCTCCCTTTAAGAACCAGTCAATGGGCCTAATGAACCAAAATGGCTTCTTTTCCTATACTTCAACCCTTTGTAACTCTTTAAAAGTAGGCCAAACAAGTCTTTCAAAAAAGACAAAGAAGTAAAGCAATCTTTTAAACAGGTCTCTTTAATTAACAAGTAGATTTATAGTTTAATTTTACAAAGTAGACAAACTATTAGATTTCAAAAGAAAATTTAAATATTTTACTTGGCAATGCCTGGGATTGAACCCCCAACCTTGTGAGGACCTGCTGCTCGATAAAACAACACCTTACCAAGTGATCTATCTTTTCTCCCTTGTGCAGGCAGTCAATGGGCCTAATGAACCAAAATGGCTTCTTTTCCTATACTTCAACACCATGTAACTCATATTAAAAGTAGGCCAAACAAGTCTTTCAAAAAAAGACAAAGAAATAAAGCAGTCTTTTAAACAGGTCTCTTTAATTAACAAGTAGATTTATAGTTTAATTTTACAAAGTAGACAAACTATTAGATTTTAAAAGAAAATTAAAAATTTTCACTTGGCAATAAACCCACAACCTTGTGGGGACCTGCTGATCGATAAACCAACACCTTACCGAGTGAGCTATCTTTTCTTCCTTGTATAACCAGTCAATGGGCCTAATGAACCAAAATGGCTTCTTTTCCTATACTTCAACCCTTTGTAACTCTTTAAAAGTAGGCCAAACAAGTCTTTCAAAAAAGACAAAGAAGTAAAGCAATCTTTTAAACAGGTCTCTTTAATTAACAAGTAGATTTATAGTTTAATTTTACAAAGTAGACAAACTATTGGATTTCAAAAGAAAATAAAAATTTTACTCGGCAATGCCTGGGATTGAACCCCCAACCTAGCGGGGACTTGCTGATCGATAAACCAATACCTTACCAAGGGAGCTATCTTTTCTTTGTTGTGCAGGCAGTCAATGGGCCTAATGAACCAAAATGGTTTCTTTTCCTATTCTTCAACACCATGTAACTCATATTAAAAGTAGGCCAAACAAGTCTTTCAAAAAAAGACAAAGAAATAAAGCAGCCTTTTAAACAGGTCTCTTTAATTAACAAGTAGATTTATAGTTTAATTTTACAAAGCAGACAAACTATTAGATTTTAAAAGAAAATTAAAAATTTTCACTTGGCAATAAACCCCCAACCTTGTGGGGACCTGCTGATCGATAAACCAACACCTTACCGAGTGAGCTATCTTTTCTCCATTGTGCAACCAGTCAATGGGCCTAATGAACCAAAATGGCTTCTTTTCCTATACTTCAACCCTTTGTAACTCTTTAAAAGTAGGCCAAACAAGTCTTTCAAAAAAGACAAAGAAGTAAAGCAATCTTTTAAACAGGTCTCTTTAATTAACAAGTAGATTTATAGTTTAATTTTACAAAGTAGACAAACTATTGGATTTCAAAAGAAAATAAAAATTTTACTTGGCAATGCCTGGGATTGAACCCCCAACCTAGCGGGGATTTGCTGATCGATAAACCAATACCTTAGCAAGGGAGCTATCTTTTCTTCGTTGTGCACGCAGTCAATGGGCCTAATGAACCAAAAATGGCTTCTTTTCCTATTCTTCAACACCATGTAACTCATATTAAAAGTAGGCCAAACAAGTCTTTCAAAAAAAGACAAAGAAATAAATCCGTCTTTTAAACAGGTCTCTTTAATTAACAAGTAGATTTATAGTTTAATTTTACAAAGTAGACAAACTATTAGATTTCAAAAGAAAATTTTAATATTTTACTTGGCAATGCCTGGGATTGAACCCCCAACCTTGTGGGGACCTGCTGATCGATAAAACAACACCTTACCGAGTGATTTATCTTTTCTCCCTTGTGCAGGCAGTCAATGGGCCTAATGAACCAAAATGGCTTCTTTTCCTATACTTTAACACGATGTAACTCATATTAAAAGTAGGCCAAACAAGTTTTTCAAAAAAAGACAAAGAAATAAAGCAATCTTTTAAACAGGTCTCTTTAATTAACAAGTAGATTTATAGTTTAATTTTACAAAGTAGACAAACTATTAGATTTCAAAAGAAAATTTAAATATTTTACTTGACAATGCCTGGGATTGAACCACCAACCTTGTGGGGACCTGCTTATCGATAAAACAACACCTTACCGAGTGATCTATCTTTTCTCCCTTGTGCAGGCAGTCAATGGGCCTAATGAACCAAAATGGCTTCTTTTCCTATACTTCAACACCATGTAACTCATATTAAAAGTATGGCCAAACAAGTCTTTCAAAAAATACAAAGAAATAAAGCAGTCTTTTAAACAGGTCTCTTTAATTAACAAGTAGATTTATAGTTTAATTTTACAAAGTAGACAAACTATTATATTTTAAAAGAAAATTTAAAATTTTCACTTAGCAATAAACCCCCAACCTTGTGGGGACCTGCTGAGCGATAAACCAACACCTTACCGACTGAGTATCTTTTCTTCCTTGTACAACCAGTCAATGGGCCTAATGAACCAAAATGGCTTATTTTCCTACACTTCAACCCTTTGTAACTCTTTAAAAGTAGGCCAAACAAGTCTTTCAAAAAAGACAAAGAAATAAAGCAGTCTTTTAAACAGGTCTCTTTAATTAACAAGTAGATTTATAGTTTAATGTTACAAAGTAGACAAACTATTAGATTTCAAAATAAAATTAAAACATTTTACTTGGAAAGGCCTGGGATTGAACCCCCAATCTTGTAGTGAACTGCTGATCGATAAACCAACAGCTTACCGACTGAGCTATCTTTTCTCCCTTGTGCAACCAGTCAATGGGCCTAATGAACCAAAATGGCTTCTTTTCCTATACTTCAACTCTTTGTAACTCTTTAAAAGTAGGCCAAACAAGTCTTTCAAAAAACACAAAGAAATAAAGCAATCTTTTAAACAGGTCTCTTTAATTAACAAGTAGATTTATAGTTTAATTTTACAAAGTGGACAAACTATTAGATTTCAAAAGAAAATAAAAAATTTTCACTTGGCAATGACTGGGATTGAACCCGCAACCTTGTGGGGACCTGCTGATCGATTAACCAACACCTTACCGACTGAGATATCTTTTCTCCCTTTAAGAACCAGTCAATGGGCCTAATGAACCAAAATGGCTTCTTTTCCTATACTTCAACCCTTTGTAACTCTTTAAAAGTAGGCCAAACAAGTCTTTCAAAAAAGACAAAGAAGTAAAGCAATCTTTTAAACAGGTCTCTTTAATTAACAAGTAGATTTAAAGTTTAATTTTACAAAGTAGACAAACTATTAGATTTTAAAAGAAAATTTAAATATTTTACTTGGCAATGCCTGGGATTGAACCCCAAACCTTGTGGGGACCTGCTGATCGATAAAACAACACCTTACCGAGTGATCTATCTTTTCTTCCTTGCGCAGGCAGTCAATGGGCCTAATGAACCAAAATGGCTTCTTTTCCTATACTTCAAAACCATGTAACTCATATTAAAAGTAGGCCAAACAAGTCTTTCAAAAAATACAAAGAAATAAAGCAGTCTTTTAAACAGGTCTCTTTAATTAACAAGTAGATTTATAGTTTAATTTTACAAAGTAGACAAACTATTAGATTTTAAAAGAAAATTACAAATTTTCACTTGGCAATGAACCCCAACCTTGTGGGGACCTGCTGATCGATAAACCAACACCTTACTGACTGAGCTATCTTTTCTCCCTTGTACAACCAGTCAATGGGCCTAATGAACCAAAATGGCTTCATTTCCTATACTTCAACCCTTTGTAACTCTTTAAAAGTAGGCCAAACAAGTCTTTCAAAAAAGACAAAGAAGTAAAGCAATCATTTAAACAGGTCTCTTTAATTAACAAGTAGATTTATAGTTTAATTTTACAAAGTAGACAAACTATTAGATTTCAAAAGAAAATTAAAAACTTTTACTTGGAAAGGCCTGGGATTGAACCCCCAACTTTGTGGGGACCTGCTGATCGATAAACCAACACCTTACCGAATGAGCTATCTTTTCTCCCTGCTGCATTCAGTCAATGTGCCTAATGAACCAAATTGGCTTCTTTTCCTATACTTCAAAAGAGAAAGAAAAAATTTTCATTAGCGATGCAGGGAATAGAACCCCCAACCTTGTGTAGACCTGATGATCAATAAACCAACACCTTACCGACCGAGCTATCTCTTCTTACTTATGCAAGCAGTCAATGTTCCTAATGAACCAAATTTGCTTCTTTTCCTATACTTCAAAAGAGAAAGAAAAAATGCTCGATGGCAATGCGGGGAATTAAACCCCCAATCCTTGTGGGGACCTGCTAAGCAATAAACCAACACCTTACCGACTGAACTATCTCTTCTCCCTTCTGCAAACAGTCAATATGCCTAATTAACCAAATTGGCTTTTTTTCCTATACTTCAACAGAGAAAGAAAAAAATCTTCATTTGAGATGCAGGGAATTGAACCCCAAAACTTGTTGATCAATAAACCAACAACTTACCTAGCTCTTCTCCCTTGTGCAAGCAATGTGCCTAATGAACCAAATTGGCTTCTTTTTTGATACGTCAAAAGAAAAATTTAATATTATATTGGTGATGCGGTGAATTGAACCTCCAACCTTGGGGGGAGCTGCTAATCAATAAAATAACACCTTACCGACTGAGCTATCTTTTCTCCATTAAGCATGTTGTCAATGTTCCTAATAAACCAAATTGGCTTCTTATCCGCTAATTCAAAAGAGAAATAAATTTTTTTTATTGGTAACGCAGGGAATTGAACCAACCACCTTGTGGGGACCTGCTAATCGATAAACCAAGACATTACCAACAGAGCAATTTCTTCTCCTTCGTGTAAGCAGTCAATGTGCCTAATGAACCATATTGGCTTCTTTCTTATACTTAAAATTAAAAAATAATAATTAAATCATTGGTGATGCAGGGAATTGAACCCAGAACCTTGTGGGAACCTGCTGAACAATAAACCAACACCTTACCAACTGAACTACTTCTTCTCCCTTGTGCAAGCAGTCAATCTGCCTGATAAACCAAATTGGCTTCTTTTCCTTTACTTCAAAAGAGAAATCAAAAATGTTCATTGGCGATCTGGGGAATTAAACCCCCAACCTTGTGGGGATCTGTTGATCAGGAAACCAACACCTAACCGACTGAGCTATCTCTTCTCCCATGAGCTCGCAGTCAATGTGCCTAATGAACCGAACTGGCTTCTTTTCAGATACTTCAGAAGAGAAATAAAACATTTTCATTGGTGTTGCAGTGAATTGAACACACAACCGTTGGGGGAACCTGCTGATCAATAAACCAACACATTACCGACTGAGCTATCTCATCTCCTTCGTACACCTAGTCAATGTGCCTATTGAACCAAACTGGCTTCTTTTCCTATACTTCAACACCATGTAACTCATATTAAAAGTAGGCCAAACAAGTCTTTTAAAAAGACAAAGAAATATAGCAATCTTTTAAACAGGTCTCTTTAATTAACAAATAGATTTACAGTTTAATTTCACAAAGCAGACAAACTATTATATTTCGAATGAGAAATAAAAATTTTAACTTGGCGATGCCGGGGTTTGAAGCAATAACCTCGTGGGGATCTACTGATCGCAAAACCAACAGCTTACCCACTGAGCTATATCTTCTCGCTTATACAAGCAGTCAATAGGCCTAATGAACCAACATGGCTTCTTTTCCTATACTTGTACACCATGTAACTCATATTAACCTGTTAGCCTTCTACACAGATTTTGGGACTTATAGCTGAAATGGTCTACCTAAATTTAAATGTTAACAGTTCCTGATAAAAATGTGCTACATACACAATTTAAATATCTTTGGAAAGAAGACACTTTGAGCTTTGCTGTCAATCATCAAAGTTGATATTGCTCAAAAAGATATTGTTATAGATGATTAAGTCCCATATATATATATATATATATATATATATATATATATATACATTTCCTGCATTAAACATTATTTTTATTTTATCTATAAATGCATGATATTAGTCCTGGAGCAATTCAGAAAAGTACTGGGTTGAAAGTCACATGCCTCATGAGTTTATATTTCAAATTTTATAATTTTCATAACAACTAAGATTCCTACAAACATTTATCTGAGACGGTCTGATCCTTTTCTCCCTTGTCTTGTTTGAGTCACTGACTAAACATTTTGTTGGTCTTGTTTGTGAACAATGACAAAGGGACTTTTTGATCTGATGTAAATGTTGTTCCTTGGCACAAATACTTAGTTTTGAGAGATGAACTAAGGATTTTAAGAAAAATTCAGGCTTTTGCAAGAAATCCAATGTATTGTGCTGTTTGTATAAATAGTTTGGAGAAATGCACTTAAAAGGTTTGCAAATATTAAGAATGATTCAAGAAATGCTCCAAAGCAGCTGAGAAACATGTTAACATCTCTCTGCAAGTCCACTCTGCTTTCAAGGTGTTCTCTGGCAATTTATTAGTTTTCACATTTTTCACAAACTTCAAACAATAACTCTTCCTGTGCAGCGGTTTAAAAAATAATAATAATATTAATAATAGTGTGTACGCTTTATGGCCATTGTAGCATTTACCAGCGAATCACGGTTTTAAGTATCAATTTATATGCAGTCTTTTTAGGCAACTCAAACACATCTCTAACAACTTAGTCCTGTGATACTAATCACATCTGTGTTTAAATAACAATTTGCCAGAACATACCAATGCTTGATGATTTTGGAGGCGTCATTTGATCTCAGATGTGGTTAGAGATAAACAGGCCACAGTCTATAAATATATTCATTTATACATTATTAATAAAAAAAAATAGTTTTTGGTACGTTCCTTTTAATTACAATTGTATTCTTTTAAACCAAATATTTACACAAAAATAAAAGATGAAAGTTCACTCTCCAAACAATATGACACTTTTATTTGAAACACTTCGATATAAAACATTTTATTACAGACGGATTTACAGAATCAGGTCAAATTGCTTTTGTGAAAAATGTGCAGCAAAGTCCAGGGGAATTCGCTTGTCCTCTTGAAGAGCCGCGTTGATCTGCGCTTTTAAATCGGAGTCCAGGAACGCCTCGCCGATCGTGAAACGCTCCTGAAATACAGTGAACAAAGAACAGCCTGATTTAAAAAGGAAATGGAAAGAATTAGAAGTAGAAATTGGAAGAAAAATGAAAAGAATGTAAACACAGACATGAGGCTAAAAATGGGGGTCAGTAGGGGCAAACGGATAAATAGGAACAAAGCTTTGTGGACACTTGACCACAAGATTTGTATAGGACTTCTGAACATCCCATTCCACATTAGGTATCAATTTGCTGGTATAATAGCCTCCAGTCTTCTGGGAAGATGTTCATATAGATTATGGAGTGTGCTTGTGGACATTTGTGTTCATTCAGCCACAAGTACTGGTGTAGGTGAGGTGAGGAGGCCTGGGGTACAGTCAGCGTTCCAATTCATCCCAAACGTGTTCAATAGGGTTTAGGGACAAAGCTCTGAAGAAAGCAACTCAAGATCTTCCACTTCAACCCACGTAAAGCAACATCTTTTTGTGCACAGGGACATTGTCATAATGGAACAGGTTTGGGTCTCCCAGTTCAAGTGAGGGGAAAATTGAATACTACAACTCGCAAAGACATCATGTGTGCCATCAAAAACGTGCCTGAAAAAGTCAGGTTTCCCATATAGTTGTCCATATAGTGTACATGAGTAGCTGTGTTAAATGGATTTGCATGTGATGCCACCAGAATGCCCATAATGCAATTCTCAGTGGGATTTTATTTTGCCCAGTTGTTTTGTCTGCTGTTCGAACACACCTCTAATCAATAAGCTAGATCAATTTATGCCCTCATTCATATCTGTAGCACAGTGTGGAAGAGGTTACGTGTCCAAGTTATGTCCTTAAAAATAATAGTAATAATGAGAGAATACTGTTTTGCTATACAAACACCACTAAAACACACAGCGGCAAGCACTTACCTTCTTCTTGGGTGGTCCTGCAACTGGCGGGTTAAAGGTCATCTCCTTCACATTGTAATCCTCAAAAAGCTGCACAGGTGCACTGTTGAATGATTGCAACACACAGTAAAAATGCTTAATAAGTGTGAACCTCTTTATAAACACAGCAGTAGGCAGCACAGTGAACTGGACACTACCATTGAATCAGAAAAAGGGTGTGAGATTTACCTCCTGCTCAGGTCTGTACTCAGTGCACCAGCACCTTCACTCGGAGCTCCAGCCACCAAATGAGTGGCGTATTTCCTCACCATGGGGTGGTAGTGTCTCTGCACAACACACATACACACGTTTCAATGCTAGTCTTGTCAAAGTATTGTCATGTTAAATAAGCATCCAAATGTAAACATGCACATTCCATTTGAAGAAAAATGTATTTATAATAACCATTTCTGAATTTTGATATTGGGTTAACCATAATATCTGTATGTATGTATATATATATATATATATATATATATATATATATATATATATATATATAAAAATACACACACACACACACACACACACACACACGCACACACACAGTGGTGTGCAAAATTGTTTGCCCCTTCCTGATTTCTTATTTTTTTGCATGTTTGTCACACTTTTTTTTTTATTTTGGTCGGCCGGCCACTCCAGGGTATGTTCTCCACTGTTCCATGTTTTTGCCATTTTTAAATAATGGCTCTCATTGTGGTTTAAAAATGGCTTTATAACCTTTACCAGACTGATAGAGCTCAATTACTTTCTTTCTCATCTGCTTCTGAATTTCTTTGGATCTCGACATGAGGTCTAGCTTTTGAGGATCGTTTGGTCTACTTCACTTTGTCAGGCAGGTCTAATTTAAAAGATTTCTTGATTAGTTGATCAGGCGTGATAAACCACAGTTTTAACAGGGGAGCAAACACTTTTTCACACAGGGCCATGTAGTTTTGGATTTTGTTTTCCCTCAATAATATAAACCTTCATTTAAAAACTGCATGTTGTGTTTACTTGTGTTATCTTTTACTAATATTTATAATTAGTTTAATGATCTGAAACATTAAAGTCTGAAAACCATGCAAAAAATTAAAAATTACAAAGAAAATCAGGACTCAACAGGACTTTCACACCACTGTGTATGTGTGTGTATATGTATATACGTTAGATAAATAACTGGCAACAAAAGTAAATACACCCTAAATAATAACAGCTGTAAGTCGCTTAACCGTGCAAAGCCACATTCAAGTCCTATTCATGAAGTTCATGTTTTTGTCTGCTTAACAGGGCCATACAAATTTGTCTCTTGTATTAGAGCAGTTATAATTTGTGTTTTAAGTACAATTCTTTCATACTGACCACTGAATGTTCAACAAGGCACCTCATGGCAAAGAACTCTCTTTTGAGAATTAGAATTGTTGCTCTTCACAAAGACACTGAGAATAGAAAAATATAGTAACACCCTCAAATTGAGTTACAGTACACTGGCCAGGGTCATACAGAGGTTTTCCAAGAAGGGTCCATCAAAAAGAAGTTGAGGCCTCGTGCTGTGTGTCTGCTTCAAAAAAAACAGACTCATGAGTGCTGCAGCTTTGCTTTAGAGGTTGCAGAATTGGAAGGTCCACCTGTCAGTGCTCAGACCGTACGCTGAACACTTCAACAAGTCAGTCAGCATGGTCGTCATCACAAAAAGAAGCCTCTTCTGAAGCTGGCTCACAAGACAGCCTGTCCAAGAGCATGCATTTCTGGAACCATGTCCTGTGGTCTGATGACACTGAAATAAACTTGTTTGGCGCAGATAGTGCTCAGCATGTGTGGCAAAGCCAAGAAAATTTTGTCTTGCCTACAATCAAGCATGGTGGTGGCACCATCATGGTTTGGGGCTGCATAAGTGCTGCTGGTACTGGGGAGCCGCAGTTCTTTAAGTTAAACATAGATTCTAACATGTAATGTGACTTTCTGAAGCAGAACATGATGCCCTCCCTTCAGAAACTGGGCCAAACTGAAGTTCTTGAACAACAAATAACCCCAAACACACCGCCAAGATTACAACCGCCTTGCTGAGGAAGCTGAAGGTGATGGAGTGGTCAAGTATGTCTCCAGACCTAAACCCTATTAAGCACCTGTGGGGATCCTCAAGCAGAAGGTGGAGAAGCGCCATGTGTCTAACATCCAGCAGCACTGTGATGTCATTATGGAGAGGTGGAAGAGGATCCCAGCAACAACCTGTGCAGCTCTGGTGAATTCCATGCCCAGGAGGATTAAGGCAGTGCTACATATCAATGAGGCTCACAAAAAATATTGACAGTTTTGACATGTTCACGTTTCACTTTTTTTGCCTCCTATTTAGACAGAAATGGCTGTATGGTGAGATATTTTCACAGGACAGTAAATCTATACTGACATACAAGCTGCACACTGACTACTCTGAAGTATATCCAAGATCATTTCTTCAGTATTGTCCAATAAAAACATAAAATGGATATATAATACATTATAATATATTACTTCCATAGTTCAAGTGAAGGGAAAATGCAACACTTCCACATCCAAAGATACTCAATGAATTGTGTCCAACTTTGTAGATGGAAAATTCAGGTGTCTCAAAACCTTTGCTTATATATCTGGGCAAGCCTATAACGGTTAAGCCTTACTGATGAGAATACAAATTGGGAAAACATTTTTTTCACACAAATGAAAATCATTGTTATTGTAGTACCTTTAGTATGTGCAGCTCCCACACGCAGGTGTTTTGAGGGTTGCAATATTCGGGCTCATCCAGCTCAGGCAGATACACACCGCTGCCCTGCATGTCGTTATCCAGCATGATGTCACACTTGGGGAAAGTCTACACAACATACACAATCACTGATAATGTTGAGCTTTATAGAGCGATATGTCAGAGCTTTACCATGCCAAACCATGCCCGATTTATTTTTTTTAAAGAAGCAGCGATAATAAAATTACTTGTCATGTTGAAATCAAATACAATTAAAAAAGAATAAAAATACAACAGGCTATTCATAACTAATAATTAGTGACAGCCTGTTTTCTTCGCTTATCAGTAAACCAAACATAATGAACAATAATTAAATTAGATATACTGTATATAAAAAAAGATTAACAGGGAATTCTGTATCTCTCACATGTATGAGTGCTCGGTTAGTTGCCAGGATGCCCACACACGAGTCGTGCATCACGTGCAGGGCGAGCGTGTTGAGTCTCTTGAGGAAGGCCAGCGCTCTGTGCAAGCTGACCTGCTTCCTGCGCTTACTCAGCATCACGTCCACACACTGCAGCACAATGCCCGTGTCCTCGTTCGACGCACCTGCCAGAGATAAACCTTGTTAGTGCTCCGAGCACAAAAGAAACCGTCTCGCCTTTATCGAATATCTCCGAGTCAGATCAGTGAAACATCGAAAGGTTACCTGCATGCAGCGTAAGCAGGGTTTTGTACAAGTGATTGTAGAATTGCAGGGGGTCGATTTTGAGCACTTCGCCTGTCGAAGAGAGCAGTGGGATTAAAGAATCTTAGGGTGACAAAAAGAAAACAAAAGACCAAATCAAAAACAACCACAAAGAAAAAAACACCACTCACCTTGACCTGAGAGGATGTGAAAGGCTGTGAGGATACAGTGAAGACTCTCTCGGTGTGACAGATCCTAAAGATAGACAAGAAAAACAAGTGATGAACAGCGATTATGTACATTTAATTTGTTTAATAAATAAACGTAACAAAAGGTTCTTAACTGCTCCTTTAGAAGTCTCAACTCAATTTTTTATTTATTATTACTATTTATTTAACAATGTGTGAACTTCACTGCATTTCCATTTTCAAAAGGTTCCCATTTTAAAATTCACTTTGAGAGAATGGTCTCGTTTTGATCGGTCGTAACCGCACATACACTAGATAACCTATACATAAGTAGCAGATTGAAATAAATACTAAACTATTTCTTTAGACTAGAGTCCGTATTTAAAATGCATGAGCAATGTGTATATTTGTTTCCTCAGCAAAAAAAAACAACAAAAAAAATTCCACATTTAAATATATTACTCAAGTCTATCTATAGCATCTTTATGTTCTCTAGACTCATGCTCTCCACATCTTATTCTGAAATTACATTCACCTGTATATTATAGACTTATAGCTAAAACTGTACTGAATTTAAATTTGACTCTTAATATACTCAAGATATTTTAAATCTGGTTCCTCTCATGGGTTCTCCCCCCTTTGACCTCGTGCATTAATCAACTCTGGCTTAGTCATTAGGGTTAAATCAAACTCTATATAAAACACTGCTCTATAATAATGTACATTGTTAAAAAGGTAGATAAACCCAGCGAAACTGTCAGTGGACAGAGGAATGCTTTTCTTGATCCAGGTTACTGATCGGTTTATCCTGCAAAATAATCAGCAATGTACTACTCTAGGTATAAAATACTTACACCGGACATGATTAAATTATGAAGCACTGCCAGCAGATCATCAAAGAACTCCAAGTTAATAAGGTGAGCGAACCTTTGAGAAAAAAAAAGAATGAGCCATTTTGAGACAATTGCGAGCTCGAGACATTACTGTTGTCACGATGGAGAAGATCTCCAATACAAATAAAATAAATAAATAAAAAAAATCATCAGTCACTTACTTTGCTAAACCTTCTAAAACGGAGGGAAGCAAGATGGACTTCTGGGCTTTCTTTAATATTCTGAAGTAGATCAGGAACACAATGTTGAGGGTCTCTGTGTGCTGGAGAACGTGAAGAGAAAACAAAGGTCATAAATATCCAAAGACATGCATCACGTAGAACGATACAACAAGGGGAAAAATTAAATACGTTTATAACAACGTATTTGTACTACCTCTAAAACAAAACATCCGGGACACTGTTAATTCATTAGTGTCACAATGGTTCCGTATTACTTGTTTACTACAACAAGGCCCTGGGTATAGATCAATTGTCCAATTTAAAAGGAACAGATTGGCTGCTATCCAATCAGCCAGCGCATTACATCATGTACATTTGTGCAAAAAAACAACAAAAGAATAGATCTGTGACTGGTGGGTCTGTAGGCTGACATCACTATTTATATCTGTGGTGAGTACAGCAGAAGACCACACCAGGTTCTATCCCCAGCAGCCAAGAACCAGAATCTGCAGCACTGAACAGACAGTGAGACACTGGTTTGCGCATGCTGGGATGCTTGTCTTCTGACACGATTGTGAAAAATTATTTAAAGTTATTATAATCCTTCCTTTTTTTTTTTTTTTTTTTTTGCATACCTCTAGTTGTGTGTTAAAATGTGTGAATGCTACAGCCTTGTAACTCACTTCTGCATTGACAAAGCTCATTTTAGTTGGCGTAGCTATGAGATTTTTTTTGATGTTACCACCAGTTACAGTAATGCGTCTTTTCATAAGAATTTCTGTAAATAAAAGTGTACTGTACAAAATATCACAAATCAATTTCATATATCAAGTCAAGTTTATTCTATAGCACTTTTCACAACAGACACTGTCTCAAAGCAGCTTTACAAATTTTTAGTGTTATTATGGAATAATATGATAGTATATAATTCAGCTTACAAAGTGTCAGCAAAACAGCACTGAAAGTGTTCAAGTTATGAACTGTTTTCAAAACTACCCAGTTTGATCCCGTGTCTATAGCAATTTATATATATATTAAAAAAAATAATACATCAATATTATAAATGGTCAAATCGCCAGCCCCACCACCTACTAACTGCTCGAATAGCAACGCTACTAGACTGTTAGCAATTTTTCTCCAAATTTACCTGCATCATGTACTTTGCAGGTATAAAACAAAGAAGTGAGAGTCTTATTCAACAAAAAAAAAAACCAATCATCAATGTTCTGGTGTTTTTCATAAAGCACTCACCAGCTTGAGTTTCTTGTCCTTGCTCTCGGATGCTTCAGTCTCTAGCAGCTCTTTTTGAAGTTTCTCCTCAGCTTTCATCCACTGTGGAGGACAGAAGACGTTCAGCTTTGAAAAGAAAAAAAACCCAGAGAGCAAAAATTCACTGAATATTAAACAGTAGGTATGTGCTGACCTTCCTTTGCATCCTGGACAGGTTCTTCTTCTTCTCTTTGAATTTCATAAACTTTTGTTTAGGGGCCAGGTCTTCTGTGTCTTTCTTCACATCCACCTCTTTTATCCTTAGGAACAGCAATGTGTTCAGGACCTACACACACACACACAAACAAACCAATAATTTGGCATTTGACAATCTTTGTAATGTGAGCAAATTTTATGTTAAATACATACACAAATTATATAGAGCTGACCAATGCTGAAGAAAGATCACCAGGGCCAAATTCCTACAAAAATGTTTTCTATAAAGGATGGATGGATTGGATGGATGAATTGGATGGGAAAAAAAAACGTGCAATTCACCAATAGCCACCAAAATCCATCTCCAACAAAACAAAAAAGTACTGTGAATTTAACCCACTCATACCTCTGGTTTGACGTTGTAGTTCCTGCCTTTGACCATTCCTGAGATAACCCTCACTGTGGCTAGCGAAGCCTGGCCCAGCTTGTCCTGCTTTAGCAGATGGCTGACTGCTTCACAGCACATCACTGACACCTGAAAATATGCAAATCATTAGTGTCATATCTGTGTCTTGCTTTACTGTCCTTCACAGGTACCATGACAAATCCTCTTACTAGATTAAGGATATATAATAGACACACCAATAAGATACATTGTCAGCTACATCAAACTCTGGATTAGTGCACATCAGGATAAAAAAAAAACTCATCTCTTTGCTGAGACTACAAGCTGCCTGACTTGCCTTCTTAACCGGGTCATTCATCAGCGCCACCACAGCGACAATGATGTTGTTGTGGAAGTTGAAGTGTGGCAAAGCCACCAGGAGTTCACATAGACACTTAATGGCCACTTCAGCCAGGCCTTTGTAGGAAGCCAGAGCCACGGCCTGACTGCCCTTCATCTTCTTCTGCTTCCAGTCTGCAGTGCAAGACACAGCTGATCACGACACCGTTCACACACTGCGTACTCCATCTTATGAGAGCGTCTCTCACCTCTGACGGTCTGCTCCAGATTTTCCAAGTAGAATTTGTACTGACTTACAAGACCCTCTTCAAACTCTCTCAGCTGCTGCGTATCCTTTTTCACCTGAAATAAAAAGAACGTGTAAGATGAGATCACGCATTTGAATTAGGTGGCGAATATGAGGATTATATGATTATGACTCATATGTACTATACTATATAGAATAACATTTTTGAAAGGATCTACATTTACAGCAGAACTTTTTCAGATTCCCTTTCTATACTTAAAGCTAATGCGCCAAAATGAAATTCTTCTCCACTACAGTGCAAGCTGAACAGTACCTTGGCGGCCTTTTCTTCTTCGGTCAGAGGACGGATCCTGTAGGAGGGCACTATGTCCTTGAAGATCTCCATTAATGAGACCATGACCAGCTTCCTGACCGTAACGGCAACGCTTGGGTCAGTCTCCATCAGCATGGCCCGCAGCTCCTTCAGCTTCTTAATCTGGTGTGGAGGACAGAGAAATTTGCTGTATAATGTAACTACAAGCCCAAATGATCAGTGCCTGCATGCATTTTTTATATATATTGTTACATGCTCCTAATAAAATGGTTAACAGATAAGAACCCATGTACATTTGAGTCTGGATCTGTTAGAATGGCTGATCCCAAGTTCGCGATGCGTAGTTTCCTCTCCATCAGCTTCTGCGAGCGAAGCCTCAGCTGTTCTTCTGAAGTCAGTCTTAGGAAGCTCTGTGATTCTTCCATTATTGCTTTAATAAAATGAAAACACAAACCCAAGCTCATAAAAGGTTTGACAGCAAAAGAAAAATTAAGCTTCATGAATGGTATTCTGCTGTATAATCTCACTTTGCTCGGATTCCAGGCCATATACTTCCTCCTGCTCGTCCTCCTCGGGAACTTTCTGCACCACTAGCAGCAAAACAAAACCATTAGAATTCAAAGCCTGCCATCATAAAACCAAACGGACGAGTGTGGAGTGCTGACTTGAGGTTCACACCTGGCTTCTCCATCGTTCGAGGGATCAAGCCGCTCTTGTCTTTGATTGGCAGTAGATGAATGACCTCCTTCTCTTCTTCTTGTTTCAACTTCCTGGGTGTCTTCTCGTACTTTTCCAACATCTGGTCTGACTTGCGTTTTTTGGTGTGTGCAGGAGCACTGAAATGTCAACGACCGTTA
Source organism: Silurus aristotelis (assembly GCF_946808225.1). Classification (NCBI taxonomy): domain Eukaryota; kingdom Metazoa; phylum Chordata; class Actinopteri; order Siluriformes; family Siluridae; genus Silurus; species Silurus aristotelis. The sequence continues at coordinate 21,074,952 of NC_139585.1, forward strand.
GTACAAAAAACATTTGAAGGATTTTTTTCATCTGGAAAATGTACAAAATATATTTAACCCTTATAATAAATGCAATCAAACATTTTGCGGTCTTAAGTTATGGACTGAAGCTCAGAGGCTAGTAAGGTGTCACTTGATGCAAACTACTCAAATTAATCACCTATTAACCTCTATCCAGGTCAGATTTTTTCAAAGATATATGCTGAGCTCCAGACAGAAAAAACCTACCCAAACCAGCAGCTTCTGCACATGTCCAGGAAAAGGCCTGCCTCTTTTGCACGGTGATTAATGTGCCATTATAATAAAGAGTGACCAGTTAATAGCTCATCTGTCTCCATACCCCCCCTGTCCTCTACATCTGCCTCCTTAAAACCAACTACCTGCATGTCTTCCCTCACCACGTCCATAAACCGCCACTTTGGCCTTCCTCTGTTCCTCCTTCCTGGTGGCTCCATCCTCAGCATTCTATTACCGATATACTCCATGTTCCTCCTCTGCACATGTCCAAACCATCTCAATCTCGCCTCCCTCACCTTGACTTCAAAACAACCTACATGCGCTGTTCCTCTAATAAACTCAATTCTAATTCTGTCTATCGTCGTCACTCCCAACGAAAACCTTAGCATCTTCAGCTCTGCTACCTCCAGCTCCACCTCCTGTCTTTTACTCAATGCCACTGTCTCTAAACCATAAAATATCACAAATCACTTCTGCCACTCTTCTCACTACTCCACCCTGCCTGCACTCTTTTCTTCACCTCTCTAACACACTCTCCGTTACTTTGCACTGTTGACCCCAGGTACCTAAACTCCTCCACCTTCTCCACCTTTTCTTCCTGCAACCGCACCACTCCACTGCCCTCCCTCTCATTCACACACATGTACTCTGTCTTATTCCTATTGACTTTCATTCCCCTTCTCTCCAGCACGTACCTCCACCTCTCCAGGCTCTTCTCCACCTGCTCCCTACTCTCACCACAAATCACAATATCAGTCAACTGATTCAAGCTGATTCTACATAATATGTCCAAATTCTTAATACAGCACTGCATATGACAACCCCAAACAATGAACTCCTACAATTTTGTTTATCTTAGAGGCAGATGATCCTTTTTTTCTTTTTACCGTATGACCACATCAAAATGATTTTGTCGATTAATTTTGTCTATTATGCCTGTAACATATTTAAGATCTTGGCTGATTCTCTCCCGCCAGACATAAACACATCAGGACACAATTAATTTACAAAAGGCAATTGAATGCATGCTGTACATGTGTCATAATGCTGCACGAGCATGCGCTCTTTACAAACACGGTGAGAAGAAAAGCATCACAAAACACACAACATATCAATCCCTGGGCAAAGCGTGTCAGGCTGCATTCGCTCACAGAAAAACATTAGACGGGTGAAGATCCATTTGAAAACGATACTTTGGCCTGTCCAAGCCACTGTATTTTAAATACGTTTTTTATGGAAATCACTACAGAAAGTCTTGTATACAAAACTCCGAAGCCCATTTGTAGAATCCGTCACTTCAATTGGCCGGCGAGCAGTTATTCAGTGGTTTGGGTTTAAAAGCTATCATGTAGGAGATAAAGGAATTGTTCCAAATTTCATTCATTCATTCATTTTCACCCGCTTATCCGTAATTCGGGTCGCGGGGGCAGCAGGCCCCCGCCTTCGACTGCTGCCCAATCCTCACAGCACTGTCCCTTACGGTCCCTCGTGCAGGTGGTGAGCCCACGGGAAGTCCAAATTTCATAAGAAATAATAAATAATCAGCAGTTGGTCCTACCAGGAAGAAAGATCTCTAGTGAGGAACGAGGCTTTCTTAGCCATTGCTCTGATCTCCTCCAGGTCATCCTCCTCCATCATATCAGTAGGCAACGATTCCAGGAACTCCTCCTCGTCATTATCTTCCTCTATATCAGACAGCATTACATTAGAGCACAGATCATTACAGACTCGTTTACCTGGTCACAAGACGTCAGCAGAATAGGCTTTGAGGACATGCACATTCAGTAGAATATTTCTTTTATTTCACTAGAAAATTGTGCAAAGGATTTCTAGATATTTCTCGAATTTCGATATATCTAGCCTCAGGCGTTTTCTATACGTCTTATTGACTCAAACTGTATATACTGTGGTGAGCTACTCTTTTCCAAACTCCACCACTTGAAAATGGATCAAAGTCTTGGGGCATCTGACCTCAACTGTTACCACAAAGATGTGAATGTCTTAAGATGCAGTAGGATGAATACTTTCCTTCCCTTTAACTAGAAGACCCACAAACCTGTTCCAGCATGACAATACCCCTGTGGACAAAGCTAGCTCCATAAAGATATGATTTACGTACTACATCTCCCTAGAAGATTGGAGATTATTATAAGAACAAACAGGGACTACATTTAAATATGCTGCTGAAAAAGCAGCTATAAATCTCTTTTGTTCACTTGCACCATTTTGCTAATCCCGAATGAAAGCTGAGACACGGAGCACTGAGACGAAGGAGAAGGACGAAGGAGAAGCCCACCTGGCTTCTTCTCGTAGCATTCTAAAGGCTGTGGGGTCGGCTGTGACGCGTCACTCAGGGCCTGATGCAGTTTCCTCTGCTCTTTGCGCTGCTTCTTGGCTGTGCTCTGCTGCTTGAACTGGCGGTTCTTCAGCTTGTTGTCCAGCTTGATGTTGCTGGTTTTTAGCAGCTTGCGGAAGCTCGGCTTCTTCTTCTTGTGCTTTTTTGTTGCCTGATGTGAAGCAGAACATGTTTAGGGCATAGAAGTGGAAACACACACGAATCTTTAAATCTATTTGGTATGTCCTTGGTCGGAATCTACTTTTCTTATTTTTGGGTAATAACAGAGACACTGTTTAACTTCAGTAACCACCAGGACACTCTGTACACAATTTACACACACACAAACACACACCTAACCTGAACCGAATACGGTACATGTAAACACATTCAGTATGCACATGTGCAATATTTATTATTATTATTATTATATGAACAATTCATTTGCACAAATCTCCTCTACTGGTCGATGCTGCAGTGTCACTGTCTACAGTCTCACTCTCTTGTGCTGTTTTGCACTAAATGTTGCTCACGTGCACTAGTCAGTTTGGTATAGTTGTTTGTGTTATTTTCATGTCGATTTATATTGTCTTATGTAACGCTGATTTAGACAATTCACACACAGAGAACAGTCAGTAAATTAGACATATATACACACACACACACACACACACACACACACGCACAGGACCATTAGTAGACATTTTTTACACACACACACACACACACACACACAGGGGACAATCAGTAAATTAGCATACATAATCTATCTATCTATCTATCTATCTATCTATCTATCTATCTATCTATCTATCTATCTATCTATTTTCACACCCTACACACTGACATTTTATTTACACACACCAAATAAGGACCATCATTAGACATTTTATTCTCTCTCTCTCTCTCTCTCTCTCTCTCTCTCTCACACACACACACACACACACACACACACACACACACACACGAATCCATAAGTAGACATGTTATGTACATACGCACGCACACACAGTCTAACTACATGGACAAACATTTTTCACTGTGTGTGTGTGTGTGTGTGTGTGTGTGTGTGTGTGTGTGTGTGTGTGAGAGAAATGTATCACTCACTTACTCTCTCACACACACACACACACACACACACACACACACACACACACACACACACACACACACACCTTCTTCAATGTGTGTGTGTGTGTGTGTGTTAAAGCTAGCTTGTAGCAGACTGAGATAGCAGCTCAGACTGATGGCAAATGTGAAGGTGAATATTGTAGTCACTCACCGCCCCCATGTTTCTCACTGGCTCTCCTAAGCGCACACACAAATACACTCACAGGTTTTTTAAAATCTACAATATACAGAGCCTCTTTACTCTCTTACTCTTACTGATTCTCTGTTACATATACACACACGTGTGTATCTCTCAAACAGGAAACAACCCGTCACGAAGGAATCGACTCATTTAGCTCAATCAAAATGACTCGTTTAAAACGACATGGGCAAAACGACTCCCAAGAAAGAGCTCAATTAAACGCGGTAAAAGCAACTATAAAAAAGCTAAAATACAATTTGTTTATTTCATTATTATACATAATTATTTTTTATTTATTTGGACCGCAAAATGATGCTTCGACAGTAATTCAGCAAAAATTCAACAGATTATGAAAGAGTTATGACTCGTAAACACGCTCATTGGATAGCTTTTTGCAACCCGACAAAAATTATTTTAGTCAAATAATTAGTAATAAATGTTTGTGAATAAAATATTTTAATGTTTATAGTTTGCGAATACGTTTCTATATACTGTAGAAATTGTAGCTGCATATATTTCGGTTCCACTCAACTCGGTTCCCTTAAAAGGGTAGTTCAAACGAATCGGATCTACAAAGTGACTCATAAAGCTTGTCGTCAACCTGGAAGTACAACGTATAATCTTTCCGCACTGCCCCTGAGCGGTATGGAGGACCGCATGCAACACCTGAAATGAGGTTTTTATATAAAAATGTTTTTAATAAAATTAATGTTTTGGCTGTATTTTTCTTTTCTTTTCAGATTATTCTAGGCTTATAAATATTATATTTTTAAATTGTGGTTAGAACAGAAAAGAGAACGAATATAATTTATTAATTGTCTTAAAATGGTTAAAAAACTGCATAAAATACAAATTAAATTTGTACACAAACAAGTACAATTTACTGTGAACTGGAAAAGTTTTCAGACCCCCTTCACTTATTTCCATTTTGTTATGTTGAAGCATGATACTACAGTCATATATCATACATATATATTTTTCTCATTAATCTGCACTTAGTACCCCATAATGAAAGTGAAAACAGAATTCTAGAAATGTTAAAAAAATTAACAAGAAAAAAAAAGAACATTAAAAATATCAAATGTATATAAGCATTCAGACCATTTGCAACAACACTTAAAAATTAGCTCAGGTGATTCCCAATTCTCTTGATCGTTGCTGAGATGTTTTTACACCTTGATTGGAGTCTACCTGTGGAACAGTAATGAACATGATTTAGAAAGGCACACACCTCTCTATGAAACTCCTCACAGCCGACAATGCATATCAGAGCAAAAACTAAGCCATGAGGTCAAAGGAACTGCCTGCAGAGCTCAGAGACCGGATTGTTGCAAGGGACAGATCTGGGGTAGGCTCGAAAAGATCCTAAATTATTCTCAAATGGAAGAAGTGTGACAACTAGGGTTCTTCCAAGAGATAGTCACCTAGGCAAACTAAGCAATCAGGGAATAAGGGCCTCAGTAAGAGCAGTGACCAAAAACCTGATGGTCACTCTGACAGAGATCCAGTGTGGAGATAAAACAACCTTCCAGGATGACAACCATCACTGCAGCCCTCTATTAATCTTGGCATTATAGCAGAGTGGCTAGACTCTCAAAGTGTTAGAAACAAGTTTGTCTGGTATGACTAAATCAAGATTGAACTGTTTGGCCTCAATTATTTGTGTTATGTCTTAAGGAAAACAGACACTGCTCATCAAAACCATTAAAAAAGTGAAGCATGATGGTGGCAGCATGATGCTGTGGGTTGTTTTTCTGCAGCAGGGACCTGGCAGCTGGTCAGGGTTGAGGGAAAGCTGTATGGAGCAAAGTACAGAGATATACTCAGAGGTGGCAAAAGTACATACATCCTTCACGTATGTAGAAGTACAGATATTCGTTTGAAAATACTCGGGTAAAAGTTGAAGTACTGACTACACTTTTTAATTTGATTTTTATTTGTTATAAATGTACCTTAAATTTATTCTTTCCAATTTTTTATACTCTAATCAACATGGGCATAGACAAATAATGATGCTTTACACAAATGTTTATTATTCATGAAACCAAACTTAACATGTTTTAAATTACGTAAATTACCAGCACACCAAACGGAACCTTTGCTATGTTTCCACACGGACGGTTAATGAGGTTATACCAGAGAAACTATACCTCGTATAACTTTTATATGGATTACATAATAAGAGAATATTTGTTTGTTTCGGCGTTATGAGGAAAAAATGCAAGTAAACGCGCCGTCGCGTTTGTCGACCCACAGAGGGTAAATTGTTGGATGTGAGCGTCATGGCGCATTTTGGTGGTGATTTGGGACTTGGGGCATCAGTTTATTTATGTTTTATATCTGAGTAAAGAAAGGACAAACGTGTGATGCACTGACGGTTTTAATTTCGCCTCTTTTATATTCAGATTTTTTTTTAAATAATAATGATTATACAGAAATTAATCGTGTGTTAATACAATTAGTTCCATTAAAATGAATTTGCATTTTGGCAGTCTTAATTAATATATTAATACAAAGCAAATACAATTTTTTAATGATCAGGTGATTAGAAATGTCTCTGTTCTCAGTCATGTTTACATCGCTGGGTCATCCACATCAGCCCCATACTACTTCTTTGTTGCCTTCTTCCTGCTCATTGTTATCTTAATAAACTCACCTGCATCTGTGGTGTGTGAGAGCCAGGAAATAATACACCAGTGGACTGAAAAAGCTGTGCGGTGACAGGAAATAGGTTATAGGGCTGAAAATGGTGTGCAATGTGAAGGAAAAAATATATTGACATTCACCAAATAGATTAAAACTAAAGGAATGAGCATGTTTTGAAAATGTACGAATTAGAAAGTACAGATATTTGTGTAAAAATGTAATGAGTAAAAGTAAAAAGTTGGTCAAAAAATAAATAAAAAGTACTGATACCAGAAAAATCTACTTAAGTACAATAACAAAGTATTTGTACTTCGTTACTTCCCACCTCTGAATATACTCCATAAAAAAAAACCTGTTCCACAGCACTCAGGATCTCAGTCTGGCCCAAAGGTCCACCTTCTTACGAGACAATGACTCTAAACACAGCCAAGACAACACAGCTTAGGGTACAACTCTGTGAATGTCTAAGATTGGCTGAGCCAAAACCCTGACCCCAACTCTGTAGACCTAAAAATGGCTTGAGAGAATTTGCAATGAAGAATGGCAGAAAATCCCCCAATCCAGGTGTGCAAACCTCGTTGCGTCAAACCCCCCCAAACTCTTGCGTCAACGCAAAAAAACTGAAAAAAAGTAAAGGGGGTCTGGATAATTTATGTATTAATATAAAACAAGCAGTTCAGATCAGAGTTTTTGAATGCGTTCGTTATTATTTAGCGTACTTTCACTGCATCAATTTCGATGATCAGATTCCATACGGAGATTAGCTTCACGGTCACTGAGTACACGGTGTGTATTTGCATGAGATGCAGGACAAACACCAAGATCACGTTTCCATTCTCGGCTTTATTTACATGTGCTCTACTTTTAGTGGTGTCCACTTCATCACGTATTTACAATTCTGCTCATTACGCAGTATGAAAACTGTACAATAGCAGGGAGTGAGTAGAAAACAAAGTCAGAATTAAAACAAACACACCACAGATTTTTTTCTTAAAATCATAAATCCGAGACGCAGAGCAAAACATTCAAAGCCTCCAACCCCCCCCCTCCCCGAGAGACAAAGCACACTGCAGACAGAGCAGATACATTTGGTCGAATATTAAAACAGACAAAAATGGACAGAATATGTATAGAAGAGAAAAGACTATTTCATCTGAGCATACAGGCGTTTGATAATTTAGTGTCCTCGTTTTTTTTTTCTTTTTTTTGGAGTGAAAAACCTGTCCCATATCCCAGGCTTGTGGAATGAAAAGCTGATTGCGACCAGCATGCAAAGCTTTTTATTCACTGCTTTCGAACCTTCATTGCACATCATAGACATTTTAGTCACAATACTCCTTTTTTTTTTTTTTTAAACAAGTACAGCCTCCTCCTAGTCCTGATGCTCGGTTTAAGAGTAGTGTTAAGAATATCCTTCATCAACATCACAGCTTTAAGTGCAACACGTGAACTGGTGGAGGAAGAAAGCGGCGATATAGTGCGTGACACGGGCAAAGCGCCGTTCCTGTTGGTCCATGTGGAAAAACTAAAAAAATAATGTTTTCGGATGAAATCAATTTGCTGGTGGTGGAATATTTTTTCTTCAGAAATAACTGTGTGTCTTGTATGGGAAAACACACAAGCTTTTCTTTTCCCACAGACTTCTACATTTATTCCTACATCTAATCGCTAGCCATGTCTGTAATACTGCAGGTCGTTTCTATGAGAACCGGTTTTACTCAGCCTTCACGCCGACTCCTTGACCTTCTGCTTATTACAACCTTAGACGGAAAAGACAACACAAAGGACAAAAGACTGAAGGTGTAGCATGAGGATGAGAGGCGTCAGGAGCTTTTCAGGGTAGGGCTGCCACTTTTGTCCGATTCTTTGTCCTTCATTAGTGCACTGAAGACCTACAAAGAAAGGGGATACAAAAAAGACATGTGACACAAGTGACAGGCCGGATGTAGAACAAAGACGACCTGGCAGTATTACATTAGTTATCCAATGCAGATGTTATTCATTTAACACATTCCAACATGCATTCAATCAAGGTGTCAAATCATTTTCTAGAACATCAGCTCCGACAGTTTCAATGCAAAATCAGGTTTCTACATGACTGATGCGCTCGATCGTTTAACATTTTGTAGAAGGACTCGCCCCCTAGAGAAAGTCTGATAGACAGGTGCCTTTTACATTTTCTTGTTGAATTTCGGAGATATCTCAGAGAGAGACACAAACCTCTCGACAATAAAAAATATACTTGTATACTTAAATGTTCTGATTTCTTTGTATGAATTCAAATTTTGTGTCAATAGCCCACTTAGAAATCCCCTTACTGATATAAATGCTGATGTGTCAAATACTTATTTTCCCCGCTGTATATATATAAAAAAAAAAAAAAAAAGTTTAACAAGTCCTTAAATTCTAATTGTACACAAAGCTGCTGTGATAGGAGTGGATTTTAACACTTGTTAGCAGTTGCTGAAAAATAACGGACTTCAGGATGTAGTATTCTGACATCACGCTGCACCACACCACCATGCAGTTTTCTTCAATCAGAAAGCCACAAATTGTATTTACTTTCCCAGCATACTTTGCCAGGCATACAGAATTCCCTTTCCCAATTTTTTTTTTTTTTTAGGGGTGTAACGATACACTTATTTGTACCGACCGGATTCCCGAAGAACATGGTAAGTGGCTTTGTTTATTCTTCGCTTTGCACTTTAAACGCAGTGTAATTGTTTTTTATTATTACTGACCTTGAATAACACCCAAAACGACACCAGAGCTATAAAAAAAAACTAATGTTAGCGTAGTGTTGCTTTTTCTTCTCAAAAAATAATACATAGTCGGACTGCGACTTCCGAATCGACATGGCTGCACACAGGGTCAAAAACAAGGCTATGCTTCTCTTTAAATGCGTTATACTGTATAATCAGGTGTGTGCTTCAGACACATTAGTCACAACTATTAGCCAAAAATACCCATTATGACCTGTGAATTATCTTTTAGTGCACAAACTCTCCTGTTAATAAACTCTTTTTCCATGACAACTCACCGATGGTCAGTGGTGAAGGCTGTTGGTGTGATGCAATGTTATTTTATTGTAATGCAGCCCATGTATGGACTGAAAGTATAGTGTTCTGTGTGTCCTGTATTGTGGTGTAATTGTGTATCCCATTCATGGAAGAAAAATGTGGAAAAGAAAAGAGGTTTCACGTGCAGGCTACAGAACAATATGAAGGCTATAAAAGAAGTCTGGCTTGTGTTGTGGAATGGTGTGGATGTAAGACACACCTGGGACCATTTGCGGTTGCTGCTGGTCATGTGAGTGTTGAGGATGGCGCTGAAGAGGCGCTCCGTGGGGACTTGCTCGGGCAGGCGCGTAAGGAACTGAGCCATGTGGATGAAGTCCATGTGGAGGAGCACGTCCTCGTACAAGCGTAGGATCCCCAGAGCCGTGCGGAACAGGAACTCTTCTCCGTCTCGGCAGAACACGTCCCATACGCGGCAGGCGACGTCTAACGGTAGGGACTTGCTGTAGAGTGTAAAAATCCTGCACATGCGCGCGCACACACAAAAAGGTGCTGCCTTTAGTAGAGAATGTTTACAAGACAGCATTTCATTAAATATAAGGCAAAAACTAATTCGATTTTGACCACGACACCCCTCTGATCTCCAGTCCTGCAGTGAAGATGGGAGTTTGTTACATTAGTGCAGAGCAATATTATTATATTATAATATTATTAATACAACCAAGAAGATCCACAGAAGCTGCACAGCAGTTATGAAAAATGAAGAAATAAATGCTAGTTCTATACTAATCCGGATAAATTTGAAGATGGCCATTTTGTCTAAAAACTACAGTTCTAAGAGGCCATGCATTATAATATTTTATATGATCACGACTTCATTGTCTCCACACGCCCACTGCCAAAAATTGTTACAGCTAATATCCATGATGTATCCGCTTTTTTCACTGAAAACGGTGTCTCAGTGTGGACGGAGAAAAATATGCGCTTTCAAACAAAAACGCATTAGTGTGGACAAGTTAAAGTCAACAATTATTTTGCATTCATAGAGATGCAGACTTTTGAACTGATATTATTAATACCCAACTGTTAGAAACACAACTCCTAGGAATAAAACTCCTCGTTTATATCACTTGATTTCACCTCCAGAGATCATGTCCAGATTCTCCTATTTTATTATTTTATTTTTTTTCTCTTTGTTGCAATTCAAAACATTGCCGTTCCTGCTGCCACTCACCAGTCTATCAAGTAGAGGTCTGGAGTGAGGTTGGAGCTTTGAAAGTGACTGAACAACCTGGGAAGATTTTCCTCAAAGAACACCTCGAACGCCGCAAAGTACTTCAGCATCTGCAAATGAAATTGCACCTCAGCAACGTAAAAACAACAGAAAAACATCTGCTGGATATAAAAAAAATATATATCAAAGTTTTCTTCTCTTCTGTACCAGTTCATGGTCCACTCTGAAAAAAGCCATCTGACAGGGTTTATTCAGGAGGTTGGCGAAGGCGATGAAGGCGTCGGCCTCATCCAGGTTCAGGATCAACACGGCGGCGATAAACGACATTCCCTGCACCTGGAAGCGGTCATGTTAATGATTTAGCACTCGCCGAGCAGCAAGCGGTTTCTAAACACCTACATAACTGTGAATCATTAATGAGTCACATTGCGTTTGGCTGATCTGACATTTTCTGATCATCTGACTTTCTCAGTGCAAACACACAGTGGCATAAATCTGATATTAAAGTCGAGCTCTTGCACAAATCATAGCTGGGCGATTCATCTGTAAGCTGCAATTATGCTTGCAGGGAGAGTAGTAGACATTCAAATCTGCAGTGGTGAAACTTTAAACAGCTGCAGAGTCTGATAAACAATAGATTTGTTTTATTTATTTGTTCAGCACTGTGAAAATTCATGTTATTGACTTGTTTTAAAGTTAACAATGGTCTTTTTTTTTTATGAAAACTTCACATGACCACTGGAAAAATTGACTGTAACCACAATGCATAAGCAGTGTGGACCAGTGATGAAGTACACAAACTATGTACTTAAGTTAAAGTGGAGGTAGAGATACACTGGGTAAAATATGACTCCAGTAAAAGTGCTCCCTTTAAACTTTCTCTTGAGTAAAAGTACAAAAGTATCTGCCTTTATTTATCCAAAGTACTATTGATTTATTATGACTATAATGTTCCTATTATTGTTTTTGTCACAACTCTTTGCTTAATCAACTCAGATTATGTGAAAAGACTCGAATGTTAATCTCAGCACACGATCTATTAATAGAACGACATTAATGAGTCAAACACTGGACTGATATCTACTAAAATGATCATGAGCACAAAATCTTTAGAACCAAATGAATTTTTTTTATTTATTTGCGAGCAGAGAATTTCGGTGTTTAGGTTTATTTACTCTCCAAATGTTCTGCTTGCTGTTGAACTGACGCTCGTACGTTCGTGACAAGTAGATGCCACCAAGCGGCAATCGAAACAAGTTCGGTGACTTGCTGCGTGTTTGACCAGTTCGGTTTTTATCTGCTCATAAATAATAAAAAGAAACGACAGATTTTCAAACATGTAGTTCAGTAAAAAGACTTTCTAATGTAGTGAAATTAAAGTAAAAGTCTCTCATTTTATTTATCCCCCCCCCCCCCCCCCCCAAAAAAAAAAGCACACTCACATATCCCACATCGGGCCGGTAGCAGGTGTACGCTCCGAGTACGCTGTGCAGCAGATCATGGTACGGCCCTCCCTGACAACGAGAGGGAGAGAAGACACAGGTCACAGTTTGTTTATGGGCGCAGATCAAACCTCAGCAGTGTCGATGTTTACCAAACGCACCTTCTGAAAGATGAAGAGCGAGGGGAAGGTGCGAGAAATGTCAAGTTTGATCAGATCCAGGCTGGATTCCCGATCTGCTAGTGACGCCCCACTCTCTGTGGACAACGTGATGGCGTAAGTACATTCATACAATGACATTTTATATCCTGAAAATAATGAAAGCGATACTGAATCAGAAATCGTGAATAATACATCTATAAGTACAGGAAATGTACTTAAGAATGCACCGAAGGAACAGAGAGGAATAGAAAATAAATGATTTGCAAAAAGAAAAAGTGCTTTCTACTCCTTAATTCCGTGCCAGGAATTTTGCTGAAACAACACCAACAAAAAAAAAGAAACCACTACGCCTGCTCATCCAGTTACAATATGAATCATGGTCTTATGACAAATTACTTCAATTTTTTAAAGGGTACAAGACTTGTGTGCTTATTGCCTTTTATGAGGGGGGAATTACCTAGTGACATCCAAAAAGATTTACAAAAAAATGAAAATGGAAAGACAATACAGTATATAATGCATATGCAGCTGTTTTTTTGGGGGTTTTTTTTGGCCCATTTCAAATTGAATCATGGTGCAGTGGCAAAACTTAATTTAAACTCATGGTTAATTGTACCTCAAATTTTGAATATGTTATTAAAATTCTCATTATTTAACTATAACTAAAGTACCAAACACTAAAGGTTATCTCAGCACTCTTTGTCCGTCTGTCTGTCGTGTCTGGAACAAAATACTTTCCAGATTTGTCGGGGAAAAAAAAAAAAAAAAAAAAAATTAAAACACGACTACAGGAAGCGCTTGTGTCGATGGAGATCGGCTTGCAGTTTACCAGAAGCCTGAAGACAGCTGTGTTAAAAAGCTGCAGGGAAAAGCAGCAGTTAAAGCCGCATGCTGTGACTGGGTTTGGTGTCCAAGAGGAAGTTCGTGCTAAGGGGCCCTGCCCAACAAAAACATGTACATGCAGCGTTGGTGAAGACGTACCCTCTGCCTCGACCTCGCTGCCTGTCTCTCTGAAGCTCTTCCAGCGCTCCTTAGCCCGGGAGAGAAAGATCTCGTACAGCTCTGCAAAGAACAAGACGGAAAGACGAGTAAGGAAGGAAGCATGGGGAGAAAGTAAGCAAGCCGGACTTCTCTTGGACACAAACCCAGAGCTGAAACGTTTGGTTATGCAGGTTTCTTTCATTCAGTAACGACACTAATTTTCCTTGAACCTGGCCTAGGTCAATTCTCCTTTTAACCCCCCACAAAAAGATGCTGCTTACACTAGAATGCCTTTCAAACAGACATTATGATACAGACTCTTGGGCAGGGGCGGGGAAATCCTCTACAGATGCAGCATGTACATGTATTCACTTTTGTCCAAATCAACTCACTTAATATCCCAATGGTTTTCAGTACCGGGATTTGAACTCACAACCTTCCATATCTCTAAGCCACAACTGCTTTGGTAGCTGTGGTACAAAAATGTAGTTTTTATTTATTGATTTTTTTTTTCTTTCATTTATTTTAAACTGGACTGTTCTTACCCTTGTGAACTCTGGTCGTTTCACTGTACATAATAAAATCAAAAATTGACACGGGTATGTGTGACTTTTAGAAGTCGTAACCCATAGTAAGCGTCAGAAAGTTCTTCATCACACACGTGATTAACAGCAACAATATTCTAGCTTTTTTTGTTTTGTTTTTTAAATGAACAAGCTTGGCTTAGGTAGCAAATTTTCAGTTGGAGCCAATTGCATGCCTTTCATGTAAATAATTTAGCTGAAAGCTGCTCATCAGACATGAGAATACCTACAAGGATAAAGACAATTATTCCTTGAAACAATTAGAGACATTTCACACCTTTCAAGAGTTATATATATAGAATATTGTTTATAACATTATATTTTTTTTACAAACTAGAATATTGTAGTTAATAGGGCTGCTGCTAATTCTAACTATTATTCCATCGATTAATCGAGTAATTGGATAAGTACTTTCTCTTTATTTATATAGTTTTATATTTATATATATAAACTTGCTCTACGGCACCACTGCTGGCGAACTTTTTGACCGCACTGTATATAAATACAAATATAAAAGTCTATTTCAAATTTCTTTAGAAACAGTGGCCGCACTATTGGGAGTTTTCTTTATGTTTTAGTTTAAAATGATCCCAAACTTCATAAACTCTCCTGTCCAGAGCACTCTAGAGTTTAGCGGGCGGTGCATCAGTAATAATGGTCCGTGGGTCCGTGTTTAGTCAAATAGACTAAATGAATCATTTTTGTAATCGAGTTACTCACACACCTGTTCTTTAATGACTATACTTATTACGCAATTCAGACATAAACAAAGATATCTGAGACCCAGTGTTGTAATTCTTACTTCATTCACTATAAAATCTCTCAATCGTTTGAATACCTGGGGTGATGTTGAGCTCGTTGCCGATGGCTAGGCTCCACACTTTGCCGCGGACATTGGGCGGAAGCCCTTGCCACCAAAGTTCTTTAACCCTGCGTGTGCCACGCCTAAACATTGTGGGAGAAAAAGAAAAGAGTCGTCAAATCACTTAAATGAGCATAATATATATGTATGAATATTGCACATATGAGCTGTATAAAAAAAATTATACAAAATCCATTGCCCAGTCCAAAAGACTCGAGACGTCAAACGACAAAATTAACGAAGTTGAACTTTATGCAAATACAGAGCGACTTGTGATCTGTCTCCTGATTCACTGCAAATGGCAAATCAACCTAGCGTGAGTCACACATATTTATTTATTTTTCCTTTCTAGTGTTGCTCTTCTGCCCCATAATGAATTCAGAAAAGTTGAAAAGTTGCTCACATGCTGTCCCAGTTGGGCAGGACCTCAGTGTTCCAAACCACCATGGCATTAACAATGCTGTCCTCCTGCTTGAAGCGCTCCTTCATCTGCTGCTTCTTCTTCTGGGCCTCCTTCATTTCTGCATGAACACACACGCACGCACGCACGCACGCACGCACGCACGCACGCACACAAAACACACAGTTAAATAAGTGCACTCAAACTTATTAAAAGAAAACTGTGATGAGTGATTAGTCAGCTAGTAATGCATGCAAATTCAGCAGGCTCAAACGCAGTAGCTTTCCATCTGCATTAGTGTTTAGCTGAATTTAATTTAGGGTTGCTTTGAGCAAGTCAATATAAACAGAATAATAGATTCTTCTATGGTATCGTGTCTAAGCAGCTCTTCTTTACCTCTCTTCTTGGCCTCAGCCACCATTTCATCATATTCCTGCCGGTGGCGCTGAGCTTCCTCCTCGGGTTTGGCAGGAAGGTTACTGAGAAGGAAGTGAGCGGGTTTAATAATAAACATAACAGAAAACGAGAAAGTGAATACAACAAAATGTACCGCTGTAGGGACGGGTCATTTGTGTTTTGATGCTTTACTAAGAGCGCATGAGACACGCAGTCTGCTTGAACATCTAGCAGCATCTGATCTGTCAGGGGGTGTTGATTTCATTTCTAAAACTAATTTCTATATAATTTTCTATATAAGAAGATCCGATTGAAAGATTTCTATACATGAACATGCTCTAATAGATAGAGGTTACATGTGGAAATTAAAGCGAGAACATTATACAATGGCTCATACGGTGAGGTTTTTTGGGGGGGTTTCGGAGGGGGTCTGAATCGTCAGCGCTTTGTTACAGTAAAACAAATTACACTTTTCTAACATGTCAAGATGCAGTCCTTCAAGAGAGATAAAAAGAGATGTGAGAAATTGCTATTTTATAAAAGGGAACAAAACACTTCAGTTAGGCTGTTCATTACTCCCTACTTATTTGCAGTCACCGTATGTGATTATCCAAATCATTGTGTCCATATTACAAAAATCCCAAGCCCTAATCAAGAACTTCCAGTATTTACTATCTACCATTCCACTCCAACGTAGGCCTCCTGAATCACAAATCCCTCTCGCATTTCAGCCATCATACATTTCTAATGAGTGCCTGAGAAAAGGGCACGGTTCGTAAGCTCTGTGTGGTGAAACAGGAGCCGCAGAATAAGTTTAAACTCATTTCTGGGTCTTTGTTTGAGGGAAGTGAGTTCCTCGTTGGGCTTGAACGCTACACCACGCAGTGTACACCACACCCTGATCTGCATGCAGAAGAGACGAGGACTGCACACTGCAAGGCTGAGTAACAGGACATCCTGCCTAGAGCTCATTTGGAAGCGCAGCATTGTGTTGTGCTGTATCCGGATACGCCACTAAGGTCAAAGAGGCTCTAATGCTACCTGACACTGATCTCACTTCAGCAGATATGATGGAAAATTGCAATTTCCGAGTCTGGAACATTGAGACGAGGTAAACAGCCTCGTCTTGTGAGACGTCATTGTGTTTTGCTAAACAAATCCAGTCTGGAGGGTGAGAGCCGGTTTTATTGAGACCAGTTTGCATGTATGGACAGTAAAAAATATACAGAACGAAAGAATAAATTGATGCAGAAGGGATGATAACGCACAGCCCAAAGGGTCGCTAGGAACCGGACTGGCAGCCAAGCATGACTTTTTTATCTTAGTAAACAAGAAATCAATTGATACATGTAGTTTCTACAGTAACCACTAAGCACTTGAGGGAAAGGCTGCTAGAAAAATAACCTCTTTATGTGTGAACAAAATTAAACTAAATTAGACGATTGGCATAAATTTGCCTAAATACTTGTCTATTAGAACCATACATCAATAGCCTTTAACAGATAGGAATGAAAACTCTAAATTTTCCCTATTTAACAGGACAGGAAGGAAAGGCATCCAGGGTCCCTACATATTTTTTATTGCAAAATTCCATACTTGTCAGACTTAAATATGCAGAATTCCCTCTGACTCAAATACGCACAATTCCCTAAAGATTTTTAGGATCATATTTAACAAAACACTCTCCAAAGTGGAAAAGTTTGAAAATGCCGTTTTGGCAGAACAGTGTGGACTGTGAAAACTAAGGCTTTCAAAAACGATGACACATTTTAGTCATTGCTGCGACGTTTCAAAGAGCCGGAAAGTAAATAAACACCACACGGAAATGACGTGTGTCGAATAGTCTTGCGTTTTAATACAAAACGGTGGGAGCAGGTAGTTAATACCAGGTAGTTCATATTAGAAGAATTCTCCAATGTAAAAGAAGGTTGGCACGTCTCTGCGTGGTTATAACATTTCGAAAAAGAAAGGGCATACCGATACGTAAGGGGCGTTAAAACGTTTACAAAACACATCCGCTGTAATGTTTACCCGGTATTGTCCAACAATTTGCCCGTTAACCCCAGTACTCACGCTGGCCGGTCTTCTAATATGAGTGCTGTGGTGGACAGTGGCTCAAATTCCAGATTCTTACGTCGCCCTTGACTGGGCTGGGATGGGCTGTTAGCAGCTTTAGCCTCATATTCCTGTGAGGGGAGAAAAAAAAGTCATATAGAGTCAGTACCTGATAGTCAACCCTTCAAAACTGGAGAACTATCACTAAACAGTTGTAACAAAGTTTACAGAAAGAGAAGTGGCTTAATGAAGGGGTTGTGAAAGATGAATGAGGCAGCGAGAGACAGATGATAGGAATCAAGATCACAAGGACCACTGGGCCTTTAGGCCATGGCGTGTGATCTTCATAATTATGAGGAAATGAAAGGGTCACAATAACTCCACACGGAGGACATGTCTAAAAAGATGACCTCACTGGGTACCCAAATAAGTTGTGACTCTTTACTAATAATAAGTCCAACACAACGTCTGGAATATAGAATAGAAACAGTTCCTTATTCTTTCTGTTTTGTGCCATAGATGATGTCCACAGAAAATAGTACAAAGATACTGCTTTTAGAGTCAAAATGCTCGATAGTTATTTGCACATAAGGAGCTGTAGCACTGAAGACATGTGCGCAGTCACAAAGCAACTGCTAAAAAGTGGAAAAAAAAAAAAAAAGGAAAATGAGGGATGAGCATGATTCTTATGATGGATACAGAAAATGCAGGCAGACAAAACCTCATATGGGAATATTCTCTTCAGACATGTAGACAGCATTTATTCTAGTTACACATTTGATCTGGTACAGTAAAACCTGCATAAGAACAAAGCTGAATAAAGAAACCTACTTGAAAGTGAATGCACAGATGGCAGAAAAGCAGAAGAGGGACACGGCGACTTCCCTGAGGCTAATTAATCAGCGCACATCAGCATTTCTAAGCCTAACACATCCGCAAGCCAGCAAAACGACTTCTGGGCAAGCGCCCAGGAAAGCAGGCGCGAGCATGGGACAATATCGATGGTTGAAATAAACCAATGGAAGGCGACGCTCCATGCAGAGATGACGACATGTAAGAACAATAGATTAAAAAAAACAAAACAAAAAGCCATACCCCTGTGCTTAAGAGATTGGGAGTTGAAACAGACGTGAGACTGCCTGGGTTATTCTCCTAAAGAAAGAAAGAGAACAGACTACACTCAGGTTTTTTTTTTTTTGTTTTTTTTTTTTTTTTATAGCAACAAAAATAAAGCTCTGGAAAATTGCCAGTGCGTTTTTACCTTATTGCTTTAGATAATGGACATTTATATGCAACGTCCAGGTTTGTGCAGTGTTTACATACAACTTTAAATTACCTGTCTATTCGTACATGTAATTTAAAGTGGTATGTAAACACTGCACAAACCCTGGACGTTGCATATAAATGTCCATCATCTAAAGGAATAAGGTTGAAACGCACTGGCAAGTTTGTGAACATGTTCAACACTGAGAAAACATCGGTACAGAAGGTCGAGACTGGCCGAGGTCGTGGATAAGTGTAGAGGTTGAGAAGGCAGATTACTGGCCACGTACTTGCTTGAGTAAACACTAGAAGAGACTCGAACGCGAAGAACGAATTCACGTGATTCACGGTGATACAACCTGGCCAGAATCCGCACACGTTATTTAAAAAGAGAAATAAACACGCATACAGCCTGCTGGATATCTGGATTTTTTTTGTGTGGTCTTCACACACACCCCGAAGGGGTGTTTGTTTATTTATTTATTTAAGATCTGAACTCGATTGTATTCACTTCCACAAGAAGAGAAATCAGGCCAGCATGCTGTTGAAACCCTCCCAATGCCTTGTTGATAAAATCATCATGTTTAATTCCTGGCTCCTCTCCATGTGCAGTAAACGGGTGCTGTCCTTCGTTTCGCTCGTTCGCTTTAGGTTGTTCCTAAACTAAACCGCACTTCTTGATAGAAACCTCTTTAGTCTGAGAGAAAAAGAAAAAAAAAAAAAGAAAGAAAGAAATCAATAGAACACTGATGAATGAACTGGCAGTTTTCCAAACTGCATGGAAGGAGAACCTTCAGGTACATAAGAAGAATTTTATTCCAGCAAGATCAGCGTCTCTGATCTCAGCAAGGGAAAGAGACAACAACAAATATAATCCTGTATATAATATATAAAACAGTTGCAAAGACGGCGAAGGTCACAACCAAACACTAAACCAAACACTAGTAACTGTGATGAATAAATTTGTTTTAGTAAAAAAAAAAATTCAATAGTTCCCCACAATAACATTACCATTATAATTTATAAAGAAACCAATATAAAATTAATAGTGGGGCACTGAGAATCCTTACGCTATCCAATAGTCTAAATTTGATTCATACAATTGTCATAGATTTAAAGTTTTGGGTTTCCTGACTCGAAACCTTCATCAAACTATGTACTAAATCCGAAACCTATGTATTGATAACTAATTAAATCGAGACTTTGACCCTTGTCAGTTGTTAAATTAAAAACCAACTATAGCTCAAGTCTATAGTACAGTAGCTATACATACTTATAGGAATCACATACATTAATTACTTCAATCAGGGTTGAAGCCTAATCAGAGAAAGCACTGGTTACAGTAGGAAATGACCTACAAATGTCGCATGTCCACTATGTCACCTTGTAGGTACTGAAAGCCAAGAATGTTATTATATTCAACACACTGTGTTGTAGTTAATAAAAGGGCTCATTCCTCACCGTGGTCTTATCTTATTGCCTGCTTTTAGTTTATAAATGTTATGCTCTCAATGCATAAGAATTAGTCCAACATTGTTTCTACTAAACTTATTATCAATAACTACTTATAAACAACCTATTAGTTTCCACAGAAATGCTGATGAAATGTAGGTTCCAGCTGTAATCACGTGAGAGACAACGGCTTCATAACGCTGAGGAATGTATGAGAGAGTGACATTTGCTCCTGGGTGCCAAGTGACTTCCTCGTACTTATTCCGGAGAAAGCAAAAGCATTTCTACTAAGTACACGTGTATGTAGAAGTGAGCTCTGATTATAGAGTAACTCTGAATGGTCATTCGGTTGTATCGTGCGCAGTAGTGAAAGTGCTTGGTGTGAATTTTGTCTCGAGTCTCTTGCTTCCTGTAGGTTCGTCTATTGTGGTCTGGTTGTTCCAGTAGGTGTGGAAAAACTCTCGATGAGTTCAAAATGTAGCAAGAAGAGTTTGTGAATAGGATTTTGTGTCTTCATGCTAGGAGAAGTGTTCTTATCACTGAAACACACTTGTGTCAGCTATGTTTGTTGTACAATCGTCACTGAGACATTTCAGCCTACTTCTTTTATGGTGAAATATCTGCTATTTCAGGCCATTTTGTCTAACCATCTGGAAAGATTGAAAAATTGCACAATCTTGTCAGTTTTGCACCAACACTGTACATGCTGCGTAGTCTTGCTTAATCAAGGTGATACCGGTATTTCAAGAAACCCACACAACACTAGGTCAGCTTTGAAATATTAAAAATAGCAGGATGTGAACAAATTCTTGACATTGTATTTTTTTTTTTTTTTTACAGAAATATGTGAAAGCAGTAGACCTGTTGGATGGTTTTGCAGTCCTTGGGAGGGCTTTCTCTCAGTGGGACCTTCCCAAACAGCTTCCAGCCAGGAGCACTTGCAGACTCTTTCTGCTTTCTGGAGAACAGGCCCCTGGCAAACACACAAGCAAGAAGTGTTCGTCTATAAAAAAAAAAAAAATCTGTGAACAATCAGACAAAAACAAAATGCAGCCTGGTGTAACTCATGTCAAATTGTCGAACGGAAAAAACCAAAGTCTGATGGAGAAATGAAAGGCAGTACGTGGACATGTAAATGAATCTCTAAGCAAAACACATAGCCCATGACGTTTCCTGGTATTGTTCCACTTTTTGCAGACTGTTTGCAGAAGTGCAAGTGGTAAAACACAGCGCAGATCTGTAACCCAGTTTTGCATGCAGCCATTATAACGTCCTGCTGAACGATAAACAATGAAGACTAATATATATTGCTATAAGCTTTCTCCTCCCCAGCCTGTTTCTGTTTGTGATGGTTTTTTTCCCCCCATTCTTTTCTTAGATTTATTGATATTTTCACGACGACCTGATATACTTAATCGTCAGGTCATTGGCTCAGAACAGAAAATGTGCAAAATCTGATCCACTACAGAAGCGATGATTGATATCAAAGCAATAATTATTCTTCGTGTCAGACCGACGTATCCTTGGCTTTCAGCTTAAACACTGGTGAGGTTTCACGTCGCTGTGTTCTGAATTGTTTGCGCTCAGCATCAAGGTCGATCTCAAGAGCTTTGGTTTATCTTTCGAACACCTACACACTGTATTTGCACACTTGGATATAGTCAATCAATCAGAAATGCTAATGGGTTTAAATAGAATATAAATAAATATTGTGGGACCAAACGTTTGTCCTGATTTCGAGGGAGGACAAAGCAGAAGCACAACATACCACAAACCTAACCATCTTATGTAATATAATAGCGAGCAGGATTGTGTATAAGTACCGGAACAATGTTGATTAATTCTGGTGCCTGGTTTTAATAGTTTGCATGAAGAAGAAACCAAGCGAAAGACTTTTGCACTCCGGGGATTTTCATGCACAAGCACTATATAGAGTTTACAGTAAATACCCCAAAAAACGAGACAAATCAACTGAGCTGCAGAGTTGAGGGCGGAAACACCTTGATGATGAGTAAGAACAGTCTCGCTGGTTCAAGACTACTGTACACTAGGCTGATCACACTGTACAACCGTGCTGAGCAGAAAAGCACCTCGGAACGGACGTCAACACTAAACTCCTTTCAGAAATGGAAATATAAAACTACAGGTGGATATCTGAACAATGGAAAAACCATCACCTGTCAAAAGCATTTATTCAGTCTGAGCCAAGGGACAGAAGGTTTCAATCGAGGACATGGATTTTGCTGACAGTGACCGGATTCTACAAGTTGACGAATGTTGGTTAAGTGTAACACTATGGTTTAAAAACTACACTTCAAGTTGCAGTTAAGAAACAATGAATTCTCACTCGAGATCACTACAGGAACCGACTATCATTAAAGACATTGTGTACTTTTGTGCAGACCCATCCTGCTGCATGGATAATAAGGAAACAACAGCTCACTATAATGATTTTGCACACTAGTGAGATTATATTTTACCCTCTGCACAGAAGTATTACCTTCCCGTTATACAGAGCTCTAGCAGACTGCTCCTCAGTACTGAAGACTTTTAGGAAATATGCATCCCCAAATATATATATTTATATATTCTACCTAATATAGGTCCCCTGGTGGTCTAGTGGTTAAGATGCAGCGCTCCCACCGCTGCGACCCGGGTTCGATTCCCGGTCAGGGAACCATCCCCAGCCACTCTCAGTGCCGGTCCCAAGCCCGGATAAATTGGGGAGGGTTGCGTTAGGAAGGGCATCCAGCGTAAAACATGTGCCAAATCAAACGTGCAGAGGATCCGCTGTGGCGACCCCTAACGGGAGAAGCCGAAAAGAAAGTTTTTTTTTTATATATTCTACCTAATATGTGCTAGTGGTCCTGTGGGTAGTGCCACACACACCTTAACAGATGTGGTTTCCAGATAATTCACGCGACTCTGTTTATGTTTTTCTGACAGCATTTTTTATGAACAGTACATATTTAATCTACATATTTGTCTAAAAGCAATTCCCTGCTCATTAATAGTCTTCTCGGTTGGGTTACACATTAAATGTTCTCAGTCCGTTCCACCGTTCCGTTCCCTCTGTCCATCTACACTTCCTCTATACAGCTACTTCTGTTTCATTTCCTAACACGCTTTATTTGGGTCAACTTCAGAGCCCTTCTGTCAGACCATTCCAGGTCTTGAAGATCCTACATATTTTATCATCTGGCTGTCAGGTGTGCTTGGAGGTGAAGCAGGATCAAATGATCAATTATTAATTATCAACTAGTGAGAATTGGTTTCAGACCCTGGGTTACATGTGATAATGATTAACATCTGCCCGTATTTGAATGTGAGCAGGCCAAGCCCAGCATTTCAGGTCTGATTACAGGAGGACACGTTGGTCTCTTGGGAATCTGTGCATCAGTCTTTCAGCAGCGTGCGTGTGGAATGTGTATGAATAATGGCGTGCGTTCTGACCCCGAGTTACTGATTAGCTTTCCACCTACAGAGCAGAAGATCTCAACCGTTCACCTCTCAGCAGCCTCATAAAATGAAACTACTCCATTCCAACATCTGCAAAAACCCTTTCATTAAAGCTCGGGCGACAGAGACAACGGTTTCCCACCTGCCAAAGATCTCGGAGATGACGTGTTTCTTCTGTCTTAGGGCCGGCTCGGCAACGTCGACCACGTTGTCTGGGGCACTCTGGCGCCGACTGATTTCATACGTGTTCCTCGAGCTCAGGTTCACGTCCACGAAAGCGGGGTTTGGGCAAGACTCGCTGTCGTCAGGGCTCGAGAGAGTCTGGGAGGAGCACGGCTCAGCTTCTGATATGCAGTCATTAGAAGCAGTTTCCGAATCCCTGGTCCGATTGACGGCCTCCGAGCTGGACGATGATGACCTTCGACCTGACCTCAAAGCGCCAGGCTGATCTTCATCAACATCAACGTCATCACCAGGGCTCACGTGACCTGACTGAGGTCTTGAAGCGGAGCTGGTAGACGGTGCAGATGAGGACGCAGCATCAGCATTCAAGATCAGAGCACCGTTAGCCAGCACCTCCGCCGACGCGGGGCATGAGCAGTTCTGAGACGGGTCACGGGCCTCGCACCCGCAGCTCACGTGACCGTTCGGGAGCTTGATCGCGGCATGCGGATTGGCTGTACCGGTGTAAAGCGGTACCGTGCGGTCCTGGGCAGTCTCCTCGCGCGTCGGGCATCTGTCGTTTTCGTCGGCGTGCCGGAAGTTGTCCTCCTGTGGGTCCGGTCCGTCCATTTCCAATTTGTTATCCTTAACATGAGCGGCGGAGGGTGTTGGTCTGCCTTCGGCTGACGCGACCATCAGCTCCGTCTGTGACTCTGTGTCGTGTCCGTCAATGGCGGCATGACCGGGACCGGATCCCAACGGCGGCGGAGCGACCTGTAACGAAACCAATCATATTCTTATCCCCAATGTGCACACACTCATTTGACAAATCCTTCGCTTAGCTAGAACACGTACCCCAGTCCCTGTGCGGTGTCACGGATCTCCGAGACGCCTCGGCTTTTTATCCACTTTTATCCGCAGACCGACACGGCGGTGGAGCTGGGCCTTTCCGCGCTCACATCAGCTGAACAAACGCCTAGCTTTCTAACCGAAATCTGTCTAATCACACCATCTCTGATACACGTCTAGTTCTCGGCTCGGTTCCTGCTCACGGTCCAAGTCTTCACTCGGCTCCATAACCACAGTAGCGACCTAAAGCTGCAGTGCCTCCACAGTTAGCACTTCCTCCTCGCTTAACATGTCGGGAAAATCTTTCGCCTGGATGCTAAAACGTGAACCGTGTGGTGTCTCTGAGGGGTAAACGATTACTGATTTAAAAAAAAAACCCGATGCCACTCAGTTAAACCAACACTTTCCAGGTTTAAACCCGGTAGTTTTGCCCGCTAGCTCTCTCTCTGCTTCGGCCCTGAACTGCAGCCATCTTGAAAATGCCGATGACGTCATGAGGGGGGGGTTGAAACCAAAGGGAAACGGGTCACAAGGCGCCCCCTGCTGTTCAGTGTTTATATTACTTATCCTAGTCACGCACAGTGGACAGTTCAACTAGTTACCGAAACACAACACTTCAACTAGTTACCGCAACACACCAGTTTAACTAGTTACCGAAACACAACACTTCAACTAGTTACCGCAACACAACAGTTCAACTAGCTACCGAAACACAACACTTCAACTAGTTACCGAACACAACAGTTCAACTAGTTACCGCAACACAACAGTTCAACTAGTTCGTGAAACACACTAGTTCAACTAGTCACTATAACAAAACAGTTCAACTAGTCACTATAACAGTTCAACTAGTCACTATAACAGTTCAACTAGTTACCGAAACACACTAGTTCAACCAGTCACTATAACAGTTCAACTAGTCACTATAACAGTTCAACTAGTTACCGCAACACACCAGTTCAACTAGTTACCGAAACACACTAGTTCAACTAGTTACCGCAACACAACAGTTCAACTAGTTACCAAAACACACTAGTTCAACTAGTCACTATAACAAAACAGTTCAACTAGTCACTATAACAGTTCAACTAGTCACTATAACAGTTCAACTAGTTACCGAAACACACTAGTTCAACTAGTCACTATAACAGTTCAACTAGTCACTATAACAGTTCAACTAGTTACTGCAACACACCAGTTCAACTAGTTACCGCAACACAACAGTTCAACTAGTCACTATAACAGTTCAACTAGTCACTATAACAGTTCAACTAGTTACTGCAACACACCAGTTCAACTAGTTACCGCAACACAACAGTTCAACTAGTCACTATAACAGTTCAACTAGTCACTATAACAGTTCAACTAGTTACTGCAACACACCAGTTCAACTAGTTACCGCAACACAACAGTTCAACTAGTCACTATAACAGTTCAACTAGTCACAGTAACACAACGGTTCAACTAGTCACCATTACCCATTAGTTCCCATAGTCACGGTAACACAATTCCACTAGTCACCACAGCCCAACAGTTCACCAAGGCACAATTACCCTTCAGTTCAACCATTCTCTATAATACAACAGTTCAACTAGTTACTATTACACACTAATTCAACTAGTCACCATTACATACCAATTTAACTAATCACCACAACAGTTCAACTAGTCATCTTATTACAACGGTTTAAGCCAAGCCAATATACAGTAATAGCTTCCTAGTCCCTATAACAACACTACAACAGCTGTACAACATACAAAACACTATAACAGCTAGTTAATACAACACAACAGTTCAGCTAGTCATCATAATGTCCTCAAAACAAATATTCCACCTGTTGACAAAAGGTGCAGGAAGAAAAAGCATATTGGCTCCAACACAGCCAAAACATTAATGTACATATTTAAATAATGAGGCTGATATTTTAATAAAGTTATATACTATTAAAAAAAAAATATTTCATTGTAACATTATTCAATTCAGTTACATCTGTTACATCATGCTGTCAGAACTGAGCATCAGAACTGAGTTCCTAAAGGACGCAAGTCATGGGACGTTGTGCTTTTTGACATTTTCAAATCATTCCACATTTAGTCCCTCCTTGATCCTTTTGTCAATTTACGTTGTTTGCTGTAGCACCTCGGTCCTGGGAAATGTTGTTACTGCACTGTATATGGTTAAAATGGCAATAAAACCATACTTGACTTGACTTTGCTCTTATAGTAACCTTTACTCTCCTGAGAAGGCTTTCCACAAGATTTTTCAGTAGTGTGATCATATATATATATTTGTGATCATCCAGCTACAAGAACATTAGTAAAGTCAGGCTCTGAAGTCAGGTGAGAAGGTCTAGGGTGCAGATGGTGTTTCAGTTCATCCCAAAGTTGGGGTAGAGGTCAGGGTTCTGTGCAGGACACTTGTGTTCCTCCAGCCCAAATTTGTTAAACATGTCTTCATGGAGCTCACTTTCTGCACAGAGACATTGTGATGCTAAAACAGGTTGAAGTCTTTTAGGTTCGGTGAAAGTAAATTGTAATGCTACAGCATACACCGACATCTTATACAATTAAATGGCAACCTTGTGGCAAGAACCATATATAGGTGTGATGGTCATGTAACCACTTACTTTTGTATATATTATGTGTGAAGCTTGCGAAGACTGTATTAACACTGGAGCCTACTGGGAACCACTGCATGGAATGTTTGTGTTTGTTGCTGAAACTGGAACACTTATGTCTATGTTGAACTAAATGATGGCCTGTTTTACACACCCTGAATGGGACAGGAGTCCGTCTCGGGGCATCATGCACACACTCATTTACACTATAACTATTTTGCTCAGTCTCGTGTGCAAATAAACAAATACACGGTTCTTTAGTTCTCTATTTATTGCCCTGGCCATGGAACACTCAAGAAGCGCAAAGCAAAGCATCTCAAACATGACATTACAAAGAATACCATGCACAACAAGCATCATCAGAAAGACGTTACAGAACAATGGGGTAAGATGTCTAACTCGGTTACTGTGAAAACAAACTGGCCACCATGTTCAGCAAGAAAGGATCCTGTGAGAAAGATTTCTGCATTCCCAGTACTGTTTTAAACACAGCGCCGTTAACTTCTTCTCATGAGTTGCACAAGTTTGACCTACTTACTATCTGGTGTGTTAGTTAACTGGGGACACCTGCAAAATCAAAATGTATCAAAATAATTACTGAATTATTTCGCCACTTTAAAAAAACCCTCAGTTCCTACTCATTAAATGTACGATTTATGGAAGGATGTCTCTCATTTAACATCTGGTCTCTTCAAAGCAAGACTGATGATAAAACTTTTAAAAGGTTGTCTTCAACAAACAACATCTTTGTAGAGAGCAACAATTCTAAGTCTCAAATCCTCAGAGAGTTTTTTTCCCATGAGGTGCCATGTTGAACATCCAGTGATCAGTATGAGAGAGTTGTACTCAAAGCACCTAATTGTAGCTGGTTGAATACAAGATTCACAAATTTACATTTACCTTTGCATGGTTACGCGACATACAGCTGTTATCACTTAGGGTGTACTCACTTTTGTTGCCAGCTATTTAGACAATAATGGCTGTATGTTGAGTTATTTTCAGAGGACAGTAAACATTTTGCTGTCAACAAAAAAAAAGCGACATGAAATGTTAAAACAGCTACCGAGAGGCAATGCTGACGGTGCATTAAAACAATACTGAAATGCAGAATACATTCCGTTTCCTTCATCACAGGGTACATGAGTATCAAACACCCATCCATATCTATGTGTAGGACATTTGAGAACAGCACCATTAAAACGGAATGAAACCGACACCTTGAACTTGATGTCATCCCTGTGCAACAATATTTATTACGTTTCTTGCTCTAGCTGTGATATTTAAAGCTACAGAGCATAGGATTCTTTCTGAAGAAAATAAATATTAGTCCCTACTGGGACAATAGTATAAGATGTTTATAAGATGACGTTCCTGAGTTTTGAGTCACCCTGATAATCCTGTTTTCCCATCGGAATCACCTGGTAAGCTAAGATACATAAAGGTCATCATGCCTGACTTTGGGCACAAAAGAAGTCTGAGGAGGCAATGGCAGGCTAGAGCTGGCAGCCAATCACAGAAGAGAGAAAGAGAGAGTGAGTGATAGAGAGGAACTACTATTAGCCAGTTGTAAAGCTAATTGTTCTAATGTACTATAGACCTATAGGAGGTCCATATATTCGGATATTATACTTGGTTATATCAGACGAGAGTGATT
Source organism: Silurus aristotelis (assembly GCF_946808225.1). Taxonomy (NCBI): domain Eukaryota; kingdom Metazoa; phylum Chordata; class Actinopteri; order Siluriformes; family Siluridae; genus Silurus; species Silurus aristotelis. Next base: position 21,104,070 of record NC_139585.1, read on the forward strand.
TGAGGAATCTGTTCAACATCAAATCATCATCTGGTGTTGGCTTTAGCTAGTATGCTTACGTTATCTGGTTTACGCCAAACGTTCTTGTCAGGCCACTTGCTATAAAATTGTTCTTTAGACTATAATTTAGCCAGAGAGTTTGATCATCTTACATGCACTTGTGCACTTAAAAGTCGGTGTACGACGGTAACAGCTTATAACTATATCAAATACTTGAGCGCCATTGGTGTCGATATATCTGTATGAAATGACACTAATCCAACATGCTACTTTGTTATTTTTTTACCCCAGAGGAGGTTAAATTTCAAAATTGTACATCCTGTAGCTTTAACTGGATGACCCCAAACCAAAGGACCTATGAAGCCGGCATATATTTTATACATCACACATAGCATAGAATCTTTATAATACAAATATCAATAAATCAACATGCTTGTACAAAAAAAAAAAATATATACACACATATATATATATATATATATATATATATATATATATATATATATATATATATATATATATATATATATATTTATATACACAGTTGTCTTTGTAAAATAAATAAGCCACATTTGTGCATTAGGCCTTCCTGAAAAGTGTTGATTTACAGTGTTTCATGACTGACTTGAAGGATGAGATCTTCTGCTGAGGAACAGGACAGTGATCGGTGCACACACGTTGAGTAGAGAATTAACTGTAACATGATAAATATTGAGTGCAAAGAAAGAACGGTAGAAAAAAAACAAACTACGAAACGGAAGTGTGCAAAACAGTCCTTTCTGATGGGTCTTAATCCAGAGTTCCCTCCGGTTTGATAATCTGATAGGTGATCAAATATTCCGGGTAAGCCTGAGGAGGAACGATATCATTAGAAGTAAAACAACAACAACAACAACAACAGCAACAACAACATATAGAGAGGTGCCCTGAATAGAATTCCAACCCAACACTCCAGTGTTTAAAGTAGAGATGTACTGGGTAAAATAAGACTCCAGTAAAAGTAAAGGTGCTCCCCTTAAACTTTCACTTGAGTAAAAAGTATATGTATATGTACTTAACTATTCAAAGTACTATGATTTATTATTGCTATAATGTTCCATTTATCAGCTTTGTAGTACTCTTTGCTTAATCAACTCATTTTATGCTAAAACACTCTAATGTTACTCTCGGCACAAAATATCTAAAAAGAGAATGTTCATGAGTCAAACACTGATTGATATCTACTAAAATTATCACAAAATCTAAACTACTTCAAAAAAATCACGCAAATAAAGACACGGATCTTGTGATAAGTTAATTATAGTCTGGAGTTTCTGCTATCATTTATTACTTTCAATATGTTCTGCTTGCTGTTGAACTGATGCTGAACTGTATGTTGTGCTAAGGAGAGACCACCAAGCGGCAATCAAAACAAGTTCAAATCAGACCCGTTGAGGTTTTATCCAGTCATAAATAAAAAATGTAGTCAAGTAAAAAAGATATTTGACTTTGAAATGTAGTGAAGTTAAAGTCTGAGATACTACAGATACTTAAAAAAAGTTACCTAAGTACAAGTATTGGAAATGCCAATCATCCTACATGGCATATTTTGGAACTGGGGGAGTGCAGTACCTGCTCTCCTCTGTAGATGACGTATTCAGCGAGGGCGAGGCCGTTGATGCTGGGTCTGCCTGACACCGAGTGGTGGCCTGGTGGAGAGTGGGCCATCTTCATGGCACTGAACTGAAGGAAAGACTTTCCAAGTGTTACACGGCAGAACAGCAGCTGCCTGGAGCCAGAGAGACAAAGCACACTTAATCCAAGCTTTCATTTTCATGGTGTTATTTTCATTCAGCCAATGTGTCGAGGGGAAAAACATGGCTTCCATGAAGTAATACAAAGTGAAATACTCACCTCTGACACATGTAGCACGACCGGTCCTTGTGAAGAGGACACCCGGTCCCTCCTCCGATACCATACACATACTGGTTACTCTTGGACGAGTTCTCGGCGAAGTAGATCCCGGCCCCGAACATACCTCCTATGTAGGCGTGCCTCTCGTCGAAGCCTTTGTGGATGATGGCGTTTACGAACGGAGAACCTACAGGATCCAGAACCAAATAGCCATTTTAGAAAGAGCTCTTTTTATTTGATTTCCTGGGCAAAAGACACAATGGAGCAAATGATGCTCTTTTTTAAAAGATGTTTATACAACAGATGGAGCTTGAATTAATGTCCTAATTACCACATTGTGTACTGCACAAGAGTACAATGCGCTCATAATTTGACACTTTAATGTAATATACACCTGCGTTCGGTATATTAGATGATGAAACTTTAAAATGAATAGCAATTTCATGGGAACACTCATCAGATACACTGAATCAACAGGATATTCGTGGTTGAAACCCTCACCGTGGAACAGCATGCGTTCGTTGGAGTGATTGCGGTTCTCCTCGGACACCTCCCTCCTGCGATGTGTGTATCTCTCCCACAGTTTCTTATTGTAAACCTTCTGGATCTGTACAGAGGACGGCCAAAATATACAGTGTGCACATCTGTTTTAAAAGCCACGCACAATTTTTCCCTGATGGAACAGAAAAGGATCCGATTCTACCTTGACAATGTTGTATCTGTTGAAAACTCCGCCTGCGTGACCGCCGTCTCTGTGCTCGCGAATTGTGCTTTGCATCTGTTCGAAGACGACGTACGCAGATGACGTTACATGAAGCAGATATTTATTGTGACATAGCATTGGAGATAAGTTGTAAAAATGTTACCTCCTCTTCAACTGACTGGTACTCCTTATCGTCCGTGGCTAAATCGATCATTATAGTTCCACTGTTGGCCGTGTTCAGAGTCAAATAGGGATTCAAACCTTAATATTAACCAAAAGGGGAAAAGGGGTTCATTTAAACCTGTCTGTCTGTATGATCCAGATAAATGCAAAGATGTACAATCACTGTACCACCTAAATGTATAATAAACATCAGATAGCTCATGGGCGCAGTCTGAGATTAGTATCATGATGTGGAGTTCCTTACTCTGAGGTCCAGTAATGAACCTCTCCACTCCTTTGATGAGTTTGTGTCTGTGGCCATAAGCGATGATGCCGATCTCCTTCAGCTCTTTGTGCCCCATTTCCGCCAGCACGTCCAGAGTTATCTACAAACCGAGCACCACCGCACAAAAAAGATGAATCAAATGATGGGGAATTTACAATAAAACACAACTAGATCTGCACCCCTCGTTCCTTCCCTATTGCTTACACTAAACTACAAGGTGGTATCAAAAACAAGAAAGCAATTTATCTACATTTGCACACTATCACCTTTATAATAGTCCCCCTGCACGCTTTAAGCGTTCCTGCCACATCTGGAATGTGTCATGGAAGCCTTCTTTTTGAAGGCGACCTTTGAGCTGGCTCTTAATTTTCGGGAAGCGAAGCCAAATCTGGCGAGTTCTGATCATGATGAAATCGCAGACTTGGTAATGCACGTGGTCAAAATAGCACCAGTTGCACAGCTCCTGATCTACACAGGACGATGTCATTTGCCATGCTGCTTTGTGCTGCCATCTGCTGGTGTGTTACAAAACTAGTCTCGGACCATTTTGATACCACCTCGTATATTTAAAACGCTTTTACAATTTCTAGATTTAATCATGTACCAAACAAAGCACATCAAATTAAAAAGTAGATGTGCTACAAGACCAGGTGAGGGTTTTTTTTCTGTTTAATCTTTACTTGTACAGTTTGGGTGAATCTGTGCCTATGATAGCGTCAAGATTTGTGTTCATTTACAGGAGTGGAATCTGACATGGTTTTCTGCTGTTGTAGTTCATCCACCTAAAGTTTTGATGTTTATATGCTGACAAGCTTATCTGCTGACCACGGTGGTGAAGAGTGACTTTTCAAGTTACTACATCCTTCTCGGCAGTGCAACCCAAAAAGTACTGACTGTGTGAAATTCTTCAAACCAGCCTAACTGATACCGACAACCATGCCATGGCTAACGTCACCCAGCTTACTCTTCATTTTGATATTATGCCTTGTGCTGCTGCCACATGATTGTCTCTGATTCGATTGGCTGATCATTATTGGTCAGGCGTTCCTAATAAAATAGACGGTAAGTGTATTTATGTTTTTGCCATTAAATGTTGCAAAGATGAAAAAGGAATGGTGCACCTGTTCCCGGTCGAAGATCTCCAGAAGATGTTCCAACCCAAGTTTATGAAGAAACTGGCTGATACTCAATTCCAATGATGCACCTGTGCACAGAGAATTCTTTTAACCATCATAATGTTTCTGGGAACCATTGAAAAACTTTAGGTACTTGGCTTATTCTGCATAGAAACAATCATATTCATATCATAGAGGTCATTTTAATTTGTATTTAGAAAAAATGTTGCAACCTTATGCTTTTAAATGAAACTTGTAGGTAAAGGAGAGAAAGAAAGCTGATGCTAGGCTGCTGGGAAACATGCTAGCTACAATTACATTCAGCTATAGTTACACAATAAGGCTAGCTACACCAAATATTTGGACCCAAGTTTTATCTCCCTTTCATACTTAAGTTAGATGTATAAAATAACGGTAGAGCTATTAAAATAATATTAAATAATAATAAAATAAAATAACAAACTGAACACCCAGGGCTACATTAAGAAACATCAACTGTAAATATTTTTAGTTATTATTAGAAAATCCCATTCCAAATTTAGTTCCCATTTGCTGTTATAATAACCTCCACTGTTTTGGAAACATGTACCACTAGATTTTAAAGTGTGCTTGTGGAGATTTGTGTTTATTCAGCCATAAGGGTGTTAGTAAAGTCAGGGTGCGGAGGCCGTTAGTGATACAAGGTGTTCAACAGGGTTGAGGTCCCAACTCTATAGAAGGCCCGTCAAGACCTTCTACTCCAAATAGTGTAAACCATATCGTCATGGAGCCGGCTTTGTGCACAGGGGCAGTGCTATGCTAAAATTGGCGACAAGGATGGGATTCGGTTGAGGCCAGCGGAACTCATTCTCTCTTGTTGACTGCTTAGATGGAAATTCTGCTTAGATATCACTTGTCTGGGAATGCATTATCGCTGGGTGAGGGTACAGGGAAGCTGGTCACGTGGAAAAGCACTCCAGGTAGTAGATAATTTAAGAGTAACTTTAGAGAAATAAATACTCTGGAAGAGTGCCATTGTAGATCTGTGTGAAAGGAGGACTTGGCCCCTGGGTCTGTTATTTCAACTGAAGGGAAAATTTTATGCTACTGCTTCCAAAGACATCCTAAATTTCTGTGTGCCTCCAGCTTTGTGGTAACAGTTCCGAGAAGAACCACATATGAGTGGAAAAGTCAGGTGTCCCAATACTTTGGTCCATATAGTGTAGCTATTAGCAGTAAACTGTTTACTATCTGCCTGCTGCACTAGATACATTGACACACCTGCTATTGGGTCCAATTGCAAAAACAAACGTTTCAAAGATATACGGTGTTTTTCCAAAATAGCCTATAAAATTGTATAATCATTCTGAGCATTTGGGATGTTTGTTACGTTGCTAAGTAGTGCACTAAACCCATTAATGCTAATCCCAGCCTCACGCACTCACCCTCCTCGGCTTTCTCCACTCCTACAGCTCCCTCAGCCCTTAACAATCCTATCGGCTCAGGCAACTGGCCGTCCTGTGACTCCGAGCCCGGGGTGGAGCTGGAACCAGATGAGACGTCAGATGAGGTCACAACACCACTGGACGCTGACACGCTGATGACCCGCGGCTTATAGCAGGCCGACGGAGGCATGGCTGCAGTCAGCAAGACACAGACGTCATCGGCCTAGAGTGACAGAACACACACCAAAAAGAAAAAGAAAGCGTGAGATGTTACTATGCAAAAAAACGTCAGGCTGATCCATGCCAGCTCTTTACATTTGAATTATTTGAAAACACAAGATGTTTCTCACGCTCATCACATGCTTGTATATAGTCGAATGTCAACAAGAGGCGGTGGTCATGTGACTCCAGTCCACAAATGGCTCAGGTTTACAAAGAGCAGACATTATAAGCGTCGGTTTCTCTCAGAACAAACTGACCCGAACACACGTTTACAAGATGCACAACGCTTACTAAAACGTTGATAAATTGTTAGCATGTGGCTAGCAGCTTAGATTAGCATGAGAAGCTTATAGCTACTACTCTGCCGTTCTACAAATTACGCATGTCAGAGGTGGGATCCCAATGTGCCTGTCATGTACAATGTTTTTGACTGGCTAAGTAATGTATGGTAAATCGTTAATGCTAGCATTTGGTGCTTAGAGTGTGAAAAGAAATGAGGAAAATGTATTTGAATCTGATCGGGCGGCTTTATTTTCTCTCTGGTAAACCCGTGAGGTGACAGCAACACATCAGAATACCTTCATCTGTTTCTGCTATGCAAAATCTGCTCCGTGTCAATTTCATCACTATAATTATAATTCTGTTATTTGTAAAAAAAAATAAAATAAAATGTTTCAGTGTATATGTATGTAAGTCAACAGGAAGTAGGCCTTCTTTCTGAATTTAGGTTGCCAGGCAACGACAAATAAACACATAGCCCTGGCATGAAATCTGCTAATGAGTTCTAGTGTCTGAATTCCACATCCACCTTGAAAACCATCATTTTGCACAGACATTCATTCATGGAAGAAACCTTGACATGTACAATCTGTTTTATCGTTGTGTCTCTTCTAACATTTACTACAATGAAATACTAAAACTTCACCTGAGCTCCAGCGTGTGAACTGGAACATGTGCTATGGAGATTGCAGTGTTTCTCTTGTTGCTAGAAGCTTCCCGTGCTTGTTCTCTGTATTGGTCTCAAACATGAATGAAGTCATTTCTGGGCAGTGTTACTGCATGTCTACAGATCATTCTGACCTGAACAGAACTTTAGAACTCCAATGAAACACATAAAGCGCGCAGCTTGGACCTCGACGTTTCAACTGCAGATGAGTAAAAAACGTGGGTCTGGGATGCATATCGCAAGCGACGTGCAAGACAACGAGGCAAAATTAACATGTTTTACATTTTCCCATGCAGGATGATGCGGATGCACCTGGAAGATGTAATGTCTCTCAAAAAACTGAGTTACACACTGAGCTACACAATGAACTACACACTGAGCTACACCACTAAGATACACTCATTCCCAGGCTGTCTGTGTGTTTTATCCCTATTCCCATCATTCAGTCGTGTGGACTGTACATCTGATGCATTGTTTATTTAACCAGCAATGAAAAAAGGAGCTACAATGTCAAGGTTTCTGGGTGGTAAAGCAACACAGACGCGCCTGATGATGTCATTTCTTTTCATTGTATTACTATCACCTTCTTTATCATGCACAGTTCCTTTCGGAAAAATGTTTTTGTTGCAGCCCCAATTCACACATCAGTTAAACAATTGGACTAGCACGAAAGGATGTTTTTTGGTACAGGCCCCTTATCTTAACTTTAGCTTCATTGACTCTCTCTCTGGACAGGGGGCTGTTTGAATAACCTCCTTCGCTGCCTACTATGGACATTTCTCTCTGCACATGTCCCTCCTGAAAACTGCAGCTGAAAATTTCTACCAAATGACCAAGTTATACCTCATTTTTTATCAGTGTTTTATCAAGTTCCGTTTTGTGATTGGGTGGAAGGCACAAATAGTACTGTACATTTTTAATTGCCCTTCTATATTGATGAGATGCCTTAGCTGCAACTGAAATCATTGTAACAGTTACATACAGAGTAAAACAGCTATGCTAAACATTTCCTAATGACCATTAGCTAACAGAGAGATTTTATGGGTGTCCTTTCATGTAAATGGTGAATACTGGGATTGTGCTCAATGGATGGACTCACAGAATGAATTTGACAAACCCGAAAACGATGTGAATGAAAAAATAAAGACCTATAACGAGAAATGGCACAAGGAATCAACACCAACAGTTCATTGTTAGTACAGATAAAGACTGGTGCGCATTTATCACGATCACATCTCGCTCTTGTTTATTCATGAAATTGTTGTTGCACTACATTATCTCGCCGTATCTCTCTCCGCCACTAGCCAATGCTGGGAAATGACTACGGAATTAATCAGTATTATCCACGACGTTAAAATCTTACACACCTAACTGTGGATTATACCGTACCTGTGTTTTTAATTGTATTACAAACCTAATCCTTTCTTCAAAACCAGCTTATTCCTGGTCTTTAATTCAGCACCTGGCTTTACCATGAGACTTAAAAATGCTCACGTACCTTTAAGCCACGCCCTAAAGCACACGTTGAGGCGCAAAGAAGCAACATACACTATATGAACAAAAGTATTGGGACACCTGACTTTTTTAGCCATACGTGGTTCTTCCCCAGTCTTTTAGCACACAGTTGCAGGCACACAATTGTATAAGACGTCTTTGAAAGCATAAAATGATGCCATCATATGAACTAGAAGACTCAAACCTGTTCTAGCATGTGCACAAAGCCAGCTCCATGAAGAGATGTTTTACATGGGTTGGAGTGGAAGATCTTGAGTGGCCTGCTATAGAGCTCTGACCTCAATGAATTAAAACGCTGACTGCACCCCAGGCCTCCTCACCCTACATCAGCACCTGATATTATTAGCACCATTGTGGTTAAATGAGCACAAATCTCCAAAAGCACTCTAGTGGAACATCTTCCCAGAAAAGTGGAGGTTATTATAGGAGCAAACAGGGACTAAATGTATGGTCACGTGAAAATTTTACGATCAGGTGTCCACCAACTTTGGTCCATAAAGTGTGATTGATGGAAAATGCATGAAGAGGTTAGGGCAACAAACATCATCATCAGTGTGATGATGCAAAGCGCATGGTGAGCAATGGGACTAATGGATACCGTCACGAGGTCCAGCGGCGACTGGCCTTCCTGGTTGCGTAGCGCAGGGTCAGCACCGTGTGCAAGCAGCAGTGCGCACAACTGTGTCCTCCCTTTCTGAGCAGCCTCATGCAGCGGTGTGAACGCCCATTTATCAGTGGCATTGACACATGCGTTGTACTTGATAAGCAATGCAGCCACGTCCACGTGCTCCGGTTTCCTGCCCTGTGCTGAGGTTTGTTGATTTGAGGATACTGTCCTCTGTCACATTTTACCTTCTATAGAGACTCACACTCTTTTGGTTCAATAGCAGCCTTTGTGACCCTTTTATAAATCACTCCCAGTAACTGCCAACCGAAAATCTGGCTCCACACCTATTATTCTATCAGAGACATCCACATGATTAACTCTTTGAATATGTCCTACTTTACAAGGCTAAATGTATATATAGAATAATATAGTTAAATATAGGGTGAGTCTCAATAAGACGCTTAGCTCCTGAATCAGCTTATTGGTTATATGAGTTAATGATACTCCGATACTCATGTCTCCATTTCTAATGATTCAGTGTCTGAACTATATTAAAGTTTGATATGTCTTTATAAATGTGTTAGCTTAATCAGACACTATCATAGTAAACAGGAACGTCTGTCCACGCAATGCATTATAGTCCATAACACTTCACTTGTCTAAGATAGAAACAGTGCTTAACATGTGCATACATACACCTACCAGGCATAACATTATGACCACCTGCCTAATATTGTGTTGGTCCCCTTTTGCTGCCAAAACAGTCCTGACCCTTCCAGCATTGACAGCACTAACTTCTTCAGCAAATTGAGCTACAGGAGCTCGTCTATTGGATCGGACCACACGGGCAAGCCTTCTCCCCCCCACGTGCATTTATAAGCTTTGGCCGCCCATGACCCTGTCGCCTGTTACTTCCTTGAACCACTTTTGATAGAAACTGACCACTGCAGACCGGGAAAACCCCACAAGAGCTGCAGTTTTGGAGATGCTCTGACCCAGTCGCCTAGCCATCACAATTTGGCCCTTGTTAAAACTCGCTCAAATCCTTACGCTTGCTCATTTTCCTGCTTCTAACAAATCAACTTTGAGGACAAAATGTTTACCTGCTGCCTCATAAATCCCACCCACTAACATGTGCCATGATGAAGAGATGATCAGTGTTATTTACTTTGACCAGTCATAATGATACAATTTCATTATATTTGCCTGGTTGGTCTACATGCCTTCTTTTAAATTCACATTAATGAACCAAAAAGTTCTCGGTTTACCTTAACAGTAAGTCACTGAACTACATTCAATCCAGGCTATTTCTAAAAGATGTGGAAAGGCTGTGGGGCTTCCAGGAGGTACGTTAATACCAGAAAGTCCAAAACAGAAAATGTGTGAAAGTTGGCAGGTTTGTCCGAACACGAGACTCACCCCATACGAAGCAGCGTTATGTAATGGAATGAGACCTCCTTTGTCCTGCGAGTTCACCTCTGCGCCATGCTGCAGTAAATACTCCGACACCTCCAGGTTATTATAACCAGCTGTCAATCAACAAAGCAAATGTCATACAAATCTTTCAAAGGTCTAATTATTAAAAGCTAATTTAGCTGAATTGTGAACGCATAACATGGGAGGTGGTGGGGGGTTGTTACTAGTGGTAAAATTGCTGACATAATCATATGTGCTGAAATAAGTGCACTCACTGTCCACATTTAATATGAACACCTGTACAGCTGCTCATTTACACTGCTCATTGTTACAAGCACTTGTCTCTAACCCCCATAAAGTAACCTGGGATAGTCCTATTACAATCAAATTCAATGTCATTGCATTTGATGTTATTTAAGTGGCAACTTATTTAAATTAAGCTAGATCTGCAAGTATGTGTATTCATGTGTGTGCATTCTAACCTGATAGATGAAGCGGTGTAGAAAGGCGTCCCTGTGTGTCCCTGCAGTTGACGTTTCCGGGACTGCAGAGTTTCTTCACCCGGGTCAGACAGCCTTTCTTGGCAGCATCCAGCAGTGCCCCGTCTCCCCTCAGCAGGTCCTGGATATCTGTGTCGCCTTCCTTGACCAGGTCCAGAGGCGTGTTTCCGTCACGATTCTTCTTGGTGGGATCTGCGCCGTGCTGGAAACAGAGACAAAGAGATGGGGATGTAAAAAAAGCCATTAAAGTTTCTCGGCGTTGATATAAAAAAACACCAGAAAGAACGGTTTGAATGATTTTAGAAGACATTTTAGTTGAAATTACATTATGATTTAATATGCAACATTTTTGGGTTGTTCGTTTTTGCTTTGGCCACCAGATGCCGCCACTGGGCCCTTATCCCCAACTCTCTTATCCCCTACAGGTAGTCGTCGACTTACGACCACGATTGGGACCGACAGAACGGTCGTAACACGATTTGGTCGTAAAGTAGAGTAGGCTATATGTACAGTACTGGGAAATGATGCCGGAAGTTGGTAAGAAAATTACGTACGCCTTGGCTAGCGATTGTGGTTGTAAAGTCGAATGGACGTAAGTTGCATAGGTCGTAAGTCGACAACTCCCTGTACTCTCTAGTCCCTTACTGTCTCCCACCTGCTCCTTGTTGGTGTTGTGTATTTGAGTTGCCCCTTTTGCCTTGGTCCTTGTTGGTTCATTATATTCGTCTTTATACTTGTCTTAGTATATTTGTCTTTACATTGGTCTTGGTATTTGTCTGTTTTTATATTTGTATTTGAATCTGGATCTGTGTGGGTTTGTTTGTTGTTCTAGTTGGTGAGTGTCTTGTTATTTATGGTTTTGATTTCTTTGAGTCTCCTGTTTTCTCAAGTTTTCCCCATTCTCCTGTTTTCCCTAGTCTCCTGGCTTCTTCTGTCTTCCTGAGTCTCCTGGCTTCTTCGGTTTTCCCTTTTGTCTCCTGTCTTCTCGAGTCTCCTGGTATCTCCCTGTTCTTCAGAGATTTCCCAATCTCCTAGCTTCTTCAGTTTTTCCTTAGTCTCCGGTCTTCCCGAGTTTCCCTGTACATGTGCATTGCTTTGTTTTGCTATGACATTACTTTAATTTGTATTAGTCTTGTTTTATTGTTTTGTATTCTTGATAAATGCACTCTGCCTGTGTTCATTTTGGTTCTTTTTTTTTAGTTTGTTGGACATTTTATTTTTATTAAAAGAAATTATGGCAATGCACACTGCTAGAGTGTCTGCCACTCACTCTAATGATGGTAAACAACAACATATTTTTAGTCACTGTTGTGGTTTTCAGCGAATGCTTATGCATTTGTACACCAATGTATACCGTATTATAAGCCGCTACTTTTTCCCCACGCTTTGAACCCCGCGGCTTAAACAATGAAGCAGCTAATTTATGGATTTTTCCTGGGTTTTTCCCGGTTTCACAACCTTCATGCCAAAAAACTGAGCCCCCAACATTAGACCAATGAAATTGGCGAACGGATTCAGGTGAACCAATGAAACTCTTTATATTAAATCAGATGCGCTCCCACTGAGTCGGGCCGCACCACATCATAAATATGGATGATGCTCCTCTGACGTTTGACCTGCCGCTCACTCGGACTGTCAACAGGAAATGCGGATCATTCGTCACGCTGAAAACAACCGGGCATGAAAAAACGCACTTCACCTGTGTTCTGAGCTGCATGGCATCGGGAGAAAAGCTTCACCGATGGTGATTTTTAAACGCACGATGATGCCAAAGGTTAACTCTCAAGAGAAATAGTTGTGAAAGGAAGGAGGAAGACAGTGAACAATGACTTTCTTGGTAGGCTACTGTTTAGATAAAAGCCATGTTACAGACACTGTCTTTCGTTAAAGCCTGTGTAAAGTTCATTAGTTTTAGTGTAGACACCTGCAGCTTATAGACAGGTGTGGCGTATTTTTGTTCAAAATAAACATCTTGTTTTTGTACCATGTTACTTGGTATTTTGGTATTTGTATAAATGGTATTGTCTTTCTTTTTTTTAAGGCTGTTAGCTTGCTGTGTTCTTTGCTCCATTCTCTTTTCATAGCATTTGTCTTCTATACAATGTGTACTGTAAATTATCTTTTTTTAAACGTAATGTACTGCAGCTTTATTACGTTCAAATGCTTGTTTTCAATGTTTGTATCAAATTTATGCATATATACTGTGTGTGTGCTTATATCTTCACAAACAAAATTTCTAATTCTTAAACAAAAACTGTCAAAACAATGTTGTATTATATTTTATATTGATTTAAGAATGGTTGTCAACTTGCCACCTGCATTGATCATTAGAAACAATACAAATGTTTTACACAAAATTCTTCACCTTGCATACTCGCATGCTGTGATCATTTCTTTTTTTTACAGAAACAACTCAGCATGAGTGAATTCGTTCAAAGGAGAATGCACTCAACAAGCAGCCACTATAAGCTTTGTAAAATGTCAAAATTAAAGAGCGTTAACCTCAATATGTGGCTTTAGAATTTGTGTACACTGTTATACATAAATAAGGTTTTATATAGTTATAATAAGCAAAACATCTAATAAAAAAAAGCTAATTAAAATAATAATCGAATTAATCGAAGGAGTTGGATGGTGTGTGTGTGTGTGGGGGTCCATTAATAAATTAATTGTTGTTGTAAGTTTTTTTTTTTTTTTTTTTTTTTTTATACCTGAAGCAGCAGTTTGCAGATCTCATATTTGCCCTTTGCAGCAGCCTCATGCAAGGGTGTGAACTTCCACAGGTCTGCTACATTGATCACAGCACCGTGTATCACCAGCAGCTCCGCCACCTCATAGTGTCCGTATGAACATGCGTTATGTAACGGAACCAGGCCCCTGAAGCAAGATCAAACCAAAAACGTACCACTTGTAAATCCTTCTGAATGACAAACAAACACACTCAATAAAATGTACTGAAAAACCGTTTGCACCCTTTATCTTTAGCGTGTACGTCTGCGCCGTGCTGCAGAAGGAACTCCACCACGGCTACACGATTGTATCCAGCTGCGAAATGCAGAGGTGTGGACTGCCGTCCCTCTGCGTCCCTGCAGTTAACATTCTGTAGTTTGCACAACTTCTGCAAGAGATCACAACATTTATTTCAGCATTCATTTTTGGCCGAGATTTTGTATTGAGGACGAGAAAACCGCACCATCCCTTAAAGTTTTTACACTCTGAAGATTTTCTGATTCTTCAAGCTCTCTGTACTACTCTTTCACAATCTGGGGTCATGAATCTTTACAGTGTCATCCTGGAATTTGTATCTGTGGTGTCAAGGGGGAAAAAGAAAATCCATTATTGGGGTAACCTGGTTTTTCAATACATTCAGGTACTTCATTTTATTACCGAATAATGTTGCCTGGACCTGACCAATTAAAGCAACCCCGGGTCATTCAATTCAATTCCTTTTGAATAATAAAGCGCTTTTAACAATGGACAATGTCTCAAAGCAGCTTTGCAAAGATAAAGCAGTTATAAAAGAATGTATAAGTTTGTTCCTTATAACGGTAAGTTTACCTAATACGCAAAACAGTGGCAACAGTTGCAAGGAAAAACTCCCTGAGATGTAAAGAGAAAGAAACCTTGGGAGGAACCAGACTAAAAAGGGAACCCAAACTTATCTGGGTGGCACTGAATGTCCATCATTGTTAAGGGTGTGCAGAAATAGGCGATTAAATGCATGGATCCCCAGGCTGCGGATGATCTTCCCAGAGCGGTGTCCAAACAAAGAGAACTCTATCCAGAGTTAGGTTTCTAGGGTGAATCCGCAGATCCGAAAAGAGGATGCATAGGTCATAACACTCCCTTCACTGTATACAGCAAACAACTCAAAATCTTTTACTCTGACTCATGTCAAGCATATCCTCATGGAGCTGGCCTTGTGCACAGGGGCATTTTCAGGCTGGAACAGCTTTGGGTCTCCTATTTCAAGTGATGGGAAAATGTAATGCTCCAGCATCCAAATGTATCCTGTCCCAATTCTGTGTCTTCAATTTTGTGGTAACAGTTTGGAGAAAAAAAACGCATTTGGCTGGAAAATTTCTATCCAAACGCTAATCTTTTTGACCAGGCACTTTATTTTTTTTATAATAGAAAGAGTTTTCTATATATTCCTTTTACATAACTGTTTTCCTATCAAAGCAGGGAACACATGATGGCGGGTTAAGGAAGGTCATGGGTGTCCAGTGGAGTAAACAATCACTCTGTTTACCTTTATAGTCTCCAGGTCTCCTGACTTGGATGCATCCAAGAGCTGCCTCTCTGTGTCCAAACTCTCTGTCAGCACTCCTTCTAGTAGGAAAAAAAAGACAAACTGTCATATAAACAGCATTTTTAGCACCTCACTGTTCCAAAATACGAATACAAAAACAAGAATTATTATTAGAGACAGTCTATTGCTGAAATTATCGGCAACAAAATCTATTAACGAAGTTTTTCCATCTTCAGGTCCGTGGTCATTACGAGAGCGGCCACTAGAGGCGACTTAATGCCGCTACGTGCTGTTTGTTTTTACGTGAGATGGCATGCTGCACGTGGAACGCTATATGTATGCATTATTATATAATTAATATATATTATTATTTATAAAAATGTATTATTCATATTTATTAATTAGTATATTCATACTTATTTCCTTGAGCACATTTTTATTAATCGGTAGTTCCTTTTTAAAAATTTTTTGTAAAGTTCAGTACTATTTTACATATTTTTTTAATTTACATATTTTTATCATTCAGTATTAATTTTCAAAACTATCAGTTGATTAATCCGTTATGATCCAACCTAGCTATCGGAATTGGTAAAATCCACTGTATTGCTATATGTATAGCATGCGTCCTTTAGCTGTTTTTCTTCATATATTGTATTTTGTGTGTGTTTGCACATAATTTGCATTGTTACACATGTGTCTGAAATGACAAAAGATTTAAGGGATTATAAAGCTGCATGTCGGGATGCTCACCCTGCAATATGTCCTGGATGGTGTTTTTTGAGAGCTGGGAGGGTGTGTAGCTCTGCAGTGAGGTGATGAGTGGGTCTGAGCCAGCGCTCATTAGCAGCCTGTAGCTCTGCAGATGTCCACACTGAGCAGTCCTGTGAAGCGGCGTCTGCCCCTGACTGTCCGTCACGTTGACCTGAACACAAACAGCAATACACCCGTGTTTTCAATCAGCATTTTTTAGTGTAGGGCAATCACCCTGACTCAGTGAGCCACACATTCACAGAGGCACTACAACTTACTGCCTAATCAGTTAGAGGAAAGCAGATTCAAGAGTGATTAAAAATCAAAATCACTGGGCAGGAAGAGTAAAAATGAAAGCATTTTAACAATGCTACTGCAACTTTGGATCAGTAAATGATCTAGCAAGAATTCTGTTGAATCAAGTCTTTGTCCTGAAGATGCCTACCATGTTTTGTGTCGGTGTACAAAGCTATAGCTGCAAGACAGCCTTACTTCCTGTTTGCTATATAGTATTAAAATTCTTTGAATAGATTGTGTGAGGTTACTATGACAACGAGGTGTGCCAGATTTGGTGATGACTCGAAAAAATATCTAATAAACTATTAAAATTTCCAAAACGGTGGACAAACGAATTTTATCGAAATTAACATCAGAAGGTGCGTTAAACTTGTCTTAACCCAGAATAGGCATAAATGGATTTTAAAATAGTTTTAAAGTTTGAACACATGGTTCCAAAGTTATAATACTACATCTATTCAGGGCCGAAATTTGTTCATGTTTTGTTCATATTCAAACTACAATGTTTTACTACAAAATGTTTCTCTTCACTCGAACTAGTAGACACACACCTGTTGCAGCTTGACAATGCCCCTGTACACAATGCCAGCTTAATGAGGATATGGTTTACATGGTTGGTTGAGTGGTCTACTATAGCGCTCTGATCTCAACCCTACTGAACACCACTGCTTGAAACACTGACTGCACACCAGGCCTCCTCACCTCATCTACATCATTACCTAACTTCACTAGCACTGTAGCTGAACGAGCACAAATCTCCACAAGCACATTCCAAAATCCAAAGAAACACTTTAACAGAAGGTTATTATAGCTGCAAATTGGCACTAAATGAGGAGTGTTCAAAAAATACATAGACGTCTGAGATGTCCATATAGTATATCGAGAAAAAGTTAAAATAACAATAGAAAAAAACTCAAAAAAATAACAACAAAAAAAAGTGTGTGAGAGAAGTTGAAAACTGTGCTTACTTTGGCTTCGTGCTTCACTAACAGTTCGATAATGTCATTATGGGACTTCTTGGCGGCGAGGTGCAGCGGCGCCAGAAGGCTGCAAAAAGAAAAAAGCACCAAAAAACGTGTTAATGAGGCAGATGGGTATTTTAGGAAGTGAAATTTTTCACCCCACTAAATAACAGACTGCAATTTCAAAACAGCCATCAGGAAAGTCTCTTATCTCTGCAAGCAGACGAGGTGCGTGACTCACTCTTTTGTCTTGTCGTTTATATTGGCGCCCTTCCTCAGCAGAATCTCACACACTTGCTTCCTCTTAGAGTAACGTGATGCAGAGGCGTAGTGCTGCCAAAAAAAAAAATAAAATCATAGAGAAGGTCATCGTTACAGTAGCCTTCAGGATAAGATTTAGAAAAGGTACAGAGGGGCAGACACAAATACGGACAGTGTTGTACCTGTATAAAATAGTCACTAGGACAGGCGAGTATTTCCATTCCAATTAAATTAGCTTGCGTTTTTAATACTTTCAAGTCTTGCAACTTGAAAGGACTTCATTTGGATTTCGCTACATGTCACTGAATCAGTGGTGAAGCAAGGTGGTGGAAGCACCATGTTAATCCTTACCTTTGATCTCTTTGCAGATTTTCTAACTAATTCCCTCTGTACCTGGTCACTAAATGTTAGTAGATGGTCTTTTCTAGGTAGTTATGGTTATATCATGTTTCCATTATAAATTTAATGACACTTGACAGGATAAAAAAAAGTTTCAGATGTTTAATTTATAGTAAAAGATTACATTAGGAGCCATTTGTTTAAAATACACTACATGGACGAATGTTTGTGGTACCTGATCATCATACCCATATGTGGTTCTTTCCTGAACTGCTTTCACAACACTATAAGCATGCGACTTTATGGAATGTCTTTGTATGGTGTAATTTCCTTACACTGACACAAAAATGTCCTTAAAACCTGTTCCAGAATTATGAACTCGGTTGCCAAGGCTAGACAGTAAGAACTTGATTGCCCTGACCTCAACCCCACTGAACATCTTTGGGATGAACTGGAATGCGGACTGCACCCCGGGGACTCCTTATTAGTGTATAATCCTAAGCCCACATAATGTGAAAAAAACTTTAAAAGAATGAACAATTTACCAGGTACTGTTATGGCACCCATGAAAAACAAAATAAATGTACCAGAGCCGTCTCATGGGTTTGGGGATGCTTGAAGTTTCCAGTCTCCAGCGACAGGTGCTTTTTAACGCGGAATAGATCGGATTTATGGGCTGCCTGAAGTAAAGCATAACCTCTGAACTCATCTGTAGGAAATAAGAATACCGTCAGAGCCTATTTCCATTTAAATCCCAAATGATTTGCTTCCAAAATGTGAGCTTTCTGTGAGAATTTTAACAATTAATCAATAACAAAAACATGCCATAAGGGACAAAGAAAAAACTTTTAAGGAACTTTTAATCAAAACAATTACATCGAATAGTTTAATAAATCAAAGCAAACACCTTTGAAATAAATTTTTCTGTATATTTGCAAATGTGTTGCACAATTTTTAGCACTTACAGGCGAGGCGATCTTTGAGGAGGGCCGTGGGTGCCAAGTCGATGGCGCTCTTGTTGTGGCAGTTGAGAAAGGTGGGGTCTGCTCCGTGGCTCAGCAGGAGGGAACAAACCTCCACTCGGTTCTTAGATGCTGCCTCGTGAAGCGGCGTGAACTGCCACAGATCCGTCGCATTAACATAGGCACCATGCTGAAAAAAAATAAACCAGCGGTCATGTCCCTATATGCACTATAGCGTCATGTTTTCTATTTATTTTTAAATATTCTAAATCATAAATGAGAATTTATAAAATTTTAATATAATGTTTGAGTTTGGGCTCAGTGAAAGCCATACCTTTATGAGCAGCTCGGTCACCTCGTAGTGTCCGTATGAGCAGGCATTGTGAAGAGGCACCAGATCACTGGAAAAAGCACAATAGAAAATAAAACACTGCTTTTGTCATGGTCTCTATAGGGTCAGTTTGAAGAGAAGCCTGGGACTATAGCAGTGGCTGGAAGAGGCACGTTACTGTACCCTTTGTCTTTAGCGTGGACGTCAGCACCGTGCTGCAACAACAGCTGCACCGTCTTCACCCGATTGTAGCCTGCGGCCAGATGCAGGGGGGTTGACTGCAAACAACCCACAATTAATCAGATTATATAAATATAAATGAATAAAAACACAATTGGAAAGCCTTATTAGTAGCCTGAATGTTGTTATATTTGTAGTTCTGGTCTGATAATGTATTTGGCCGAGTAGATGTTCCAAAACTGCCTTTATTTATTAAACTATAACTACACAGACATATCAATGTGTGTATTACTACACACGTCTGTCTTCAACGTGAAAAAAATCCAAGTTCCTAGTTTGAAGCCGTTGCTAAAATGCTAAATCTTAAATAAACCAATTGAAGATGAAACAGAAGCACCTTACTAAATCACCTGACTGATGTGTTTTGCCTACTTCAGGATTTATTTCCAAGTAGAGTAGAGCAAAAATAAAGACAATGTTTGGCTGTATTGAGTACAGAGTGTAATTGACATTTACTTTCTTATAATGGTCTGATGTTGACCACAAGAAATAATCACGATCACAGAGTTTTTGGGCATCCATAGTATAGAAAGGTTGATTGGGTTAAGATTATATTTTTAATTGTATTTTATTTGTAATTGGGAGGGCTTTATTTTAATATATATATAGTATCAAATTCAGACAGCTGAATATATATATATATATATATATATATATATATTCAGCTGTCTGAATTTGATACTTTACCACATCATCTCTAATTTGCATGGGATTTGCAGGATTAAGAAAACCTCAATACAAACTCCTGTCTCTCTGATGCTGAAAATTGTGACTCTGCATAGAAAATGAACAGCCTGCACAGGGTTATGAATATAAATGCCCAATCAAAAATGTACAGCGAATCATCATGAGTTATAGACATGGCTTTCAAATACTGTACCTTTCTTCCATCACTGGCATGACAGTTCACGTTTAATGGAGTGAGGAGGCTCATCAGCTTCTCCTCGTTTCCACTCCTGCAGAGAAAGCACCATAAAACTCTGCTCATGTACATTACACTCAGTAATTAGTGTCCCTGCAATTCAACATTATTGATCACTAAAAGCTTGCAGAAAGATTTCGAGCTGAAGCCACGCTACCTTGCGCTCTCGAGGAGTTCATCTTTTCTGTAGTCGCCTGTAAGAGAAAAGTCAACGGATTAGCTTGTGTAAAGGATATTTTATATATATATATATATATATATATATATATATATATATATATATATATATATATATATATATGATCAGGTGTAGGTTCAGCAACATTATGTGAATGAGGTCAACTGAATATCTGAATATACTGAATGACCAGTTTATTCCATCAATGGTTTTTTTTTCCTGATGGCACGGCATACTCCAAGATGACAATGACATGATTCATCATTCAGAGTGGTTCGGGGAGCATGAGACATCATTTTCACACATTGATTGGCCACCACAGAGTCCAGACTTTAACCGAATTGAGAATCTTCTAGATGTGCTGGAGAAGACTTTGCGCAGCTGTCTGACTCTCCCATTATCAACACAAGCTCTTGGTGAAAAATTACTGCAACTCTGGATTACTCGATTCATCGATTGAATAAAATAAAATAATCGATAGCTGCCCCTATATATATATATATATATATATATATATATATATATATATATATATATATATATATATATATATATATATATATATATATAAAACTAGCTTTGCCTCATACTGCATGCAGCACAAGCAAAGTAATGTTAGGAAAATCACACAAGGATCCACTCACCGGTCAGGACCACCTTAGCGGAAGCTTCTGCGAGGTCCAGGGCCGTCCTGCCGTCAGTGTTTCGGATTTTTGGCTCAGCTCCCTGCTGCAAGAGAACTGTCAAAACACAACAAAGTTAGAAACACTGCTTCAGACCACAGTGTAAGCAAGAAAATACAGGTTAAAATGATATAGTCTTGCACAGTCAAGATGCAGAGAAAGAACACAAAGAAATAGATAGTCCTTGAAAAAAAGCTACAATTGCGAAAGCTGTATTTTATATGAACATTTCTGATCCTCAGTTTTCGATTCTTTATATCCACCTTAAATAAGTTTTGAGGTGAACATAACAACAGAAATTATGTACAATTATGATCAACCCAGTGATCATCCCAGTTAGTAAGTCAAATGAGACAAACTGGGAAAATAAGATCTTATTACATACCAGACCTCAAAAACCAGCCCTTTAAAACTCTGTCTAATAGTATTATTATAAATCATTTGAATCATTATAATAATGTATCAAATATTATTATGATGTAATAAATCAGTAATCATTCACAGTCATGGCTGTTTTGGGCCTAAATTGGCAGGAAATCTGTACACATACTTCATACGCTAGTTTCTTACACATCCTTAATCAGCACTAAAGAAGTTTGACTTTAGAGGTGGCTGACTGGAGACAGCAGCCAGTGAGGGGAAAGACAATGGAAGAGAGAGTAAAAACAAACAGGAGTGATAGTGCAAAGCAAACCGGAATGATAGGATATGATTGTGATGCAGATGCAAAGTTCATTTATTTTTCACATCACTATTTCCACAAACATTATGAATCAGTGATTAAACTGTAATAAGGGGCCACATTTTACCGATGCAGACGTCGATCTTGCCCTTGATAGCTGCTTCATGGAGGGGGGTGTAGTTCCAGTTGTCTCTGGAGTTGGGGTCAGCTCCGTGCTGCAGCAGCATGTTCACCACCTCAGCATGGCCAAAGGAGCAGGCATTGTGGAGCGAGATGAGGCCACCGTCATCCCGGGCATGAACATTAGCTCCATGTTGCAGCAGGTAGCTCACTACATCTCTACGGCCAAATCCTAACAGAAGGCATAGCATAGACAAGTTTATCTGTTTACTGTAAACCAGCCAACACTTCTAAATTTGTGATAACAAAATCCCTTTCATATATGCAAGATCATAAAATATCCATTCTAAACAAAAAAATAAATGCCACAAAAAGCACTGAAAGTGTGGTGGAAAACCATAATGACTTGAATACAGTACTGACAATGGAGACTCCTTCCATAAATATACACTATACATCACCTAATGGAAAAACGTTTAAAACATCAGTTTCTTTGTTGATTAGCAGCATGTTAACATATTTTTATTACTAGCTATTAGGGATGCACCGAAATGAAAATTCTTGGCCGAAACCGAAAACCGAAAAAGAGGAAAGCAAGGCCGAAAACCGACAGACAAGCACGTGCAGGCAGCGGTTTCTGTTTGCTTCATCACAACAAACTGTTTTGGCCGTGTTTTTTCTGTGATCAAAGTCTTTCGGTCGAAAACCGAAAAAGCACTTTTGGGCCATTTTTGGCTGAAAATTTTCGGTGGCCGAATATTCGGTGCATCCCTACTAGCTATAGATTTTGTACATTGATGTCTTGGTGGATGAGGTTTTTTTTTGCCCTTCTCTTTGCCTTTCCCTACCAGTTCTTGCATTTCATTCAACAAATACTCTCATTCAACTGCTCTCACAAAGCACTGTTTATAGGGAACTGACATACACTACATTTCTGTTGTGGATATGTTCATAGATGGTGTCATTGTTAAATAATATCATCTGTTATGGATGCTATCTGCCCCCTTCTGCATGCGTAAACAGCAGTGGGATTTTTTAAATACAATCCCAGGACTTTACATATTTTGATTCTGTTTACCAAAAACACTCATCCAGATTCATTTGCCAATTTGTTCATTACATTATTGCCGTCTTTTTAAATATTATAAATAAGTCATTGTTTCATTCTCTTGATATATTCATCTAAACACACTGTATTTCGAAGAGACCAGTTTTAAGATTACGATTTATTAACACTATGTTATTGCAGCGTAATATGCTATACCTGAATGTGTAGCATATTACGCTGCAATAACATAATGCTTGTCTTAATGCTTGAGCTACATACTTTTCAAATGCACCATTAGCATACATATATCAGCCAAGCTGAAATCAGTGAGTAAGAAGATCCTCGTTTCGATCCTCACTTGGTTTGTTTATTTCGGTCACAAACTAAAAATAGATGTTTGCTCAGAATCAGTAGAGCTACCACTGTTATTCAGACTCAGAGAAAAGGGTGTATTGGTTCAATATGTTCAGCCAACAGCACACTCCTTCTACAGCTGCTCCAGCAGTACTGTGTTTTATAAATAAACAAATAATGAGTCAGTACCTGGACATGGACTAGACCGATTCTTTCACTGATTTATTCAAGGTGCTGTAGTAGTCATTTAATCGTTCATAGGTACAGTAGGTACAGTAGACAGACAGACAGAACACCATCCCTACAGTGAAGCATGGGGGTGGTAGCATTATGCTTTGGGGGTGTTTTTCTGCACATGGGACAGGGCGACTGCACTGTATTAAGAAGAGGATGACCGGGGCCATGTATTGCGAGATTTTGGGGAACAACCTCCTTTCCTCAGTTAGAGCATTGAAGATGGGTCGAGGCTGGGTCTTCCAACATGACAATAACCCGAAGCACACGCCAGGATAACCAAGGAGTGGCTCTGTAAGAAGCATATCAAGGTTCTGGCATGGCCTAGCCAGTCTCCAGACCTAAACCCAATAGAGAATCTTTGGAGGGAGCTCAAAGTCCGTGTTTCTCAGCGACAGGCCAGAAACCTGACTGATCTAGAGAAGATCTGTGTGGAGGAGTGGGCCAAAATCCCTCCTGCAGTGTGTGCAAACCTGGTGAAAAACTACAGGAAACGTTTGACCTCTGTAATTGCAAACAAAGGCTCCTGTACCAAATATTAACATTGACTTTCTCAGGTGTTCAAATACTTATTTGCAGCTGTATCATACAAATAAATAGTTAAAAAAATCATACATTGTGATTTCTGGATTTTTCTTTTTAGATTATGTCTCTCACAGTGGACATGCACCTACGATGACAATTTCAGACCCCTCCATGATTTCTAAGTGGGAGAACTTGCAAAATAGTAGGGTGTTCAGATAGATAGATAGATAGATAGATAGATAGATAGATAGATAGATAGATAGATAGATAGATAGATAGATAGATAGATAGATAGATAGATAGATAGATAGATAGATAGATAGATAGATAGATAGATAGATAGATAGACAGACAGACAGACAGACAGACAGACAGACAGACAGACAGACAGACAGACAGACAGACAGACAGACAGACAGACAGACAGACAGACAGATAGATAGACAAACAGATAGATAGATAGATAGATAGATAGATAGATAGATAGATAGATAGATAGATAGATAGATAGATAGATAGATAGATAGATAGATAGACAAACAGTTAGACAGATAGATAGATAGATAGATAGATAGATAGATAGATAGATAGATAGATAGATAGATAGATAGATAGATAGATAGATAGATAGATAGATAGATAGATAGATAGACAAACAGTTAGATAGATAGATAGATAGATAGATAGATAGATAGATAGATAGATAGATAGATAGATAGATAGATAGATAGATAGATAGATAGATAGATAGACAGACAGACAGACAGACAGACAGACAGACAGACAGACAGACAGACAGACAGACAGACAGATACAGTGAGGAAAATAAGTATTTGAACACCCTGCTATTTTGCAAGTTCTCCCACTTAGAAATCATGGAGGGGTCTGAAATTGTCATCGTAGGTGCATGTCCACTGTGAGAGACATAATCTAAAAAAAAAATCCAGAAATCACAATGTATGATTTTTTAACTATTTATTTGTATGATACAGCTGCAAATAAGTATTTGAACACCTGTCTATCAGCTAGAATTCTGACCCTCAAAGACCTGTTAGTCTGCCTTTAAAATGTCCACCTCCACTACATTTATTATCCTAAATCAGATGCACCTGTTTGAGGTCGTTAGCTGCATAAAGACACCTGTCCACCCCATACAATCAGTAAGAATCCAACTACTAACATGGCCAAGACCATAGAGCTGTCCAAAGACACTAGAGACAAAATTGTACACCTCCACAAGGCTGGAAAGGGCTACTGGGAAATTGCCAAGCAGCTTGGTGAAAAAAGGTCCACTGTTGGAGCAATCATTAGAAAATGGAAGAAGCTAAACATGACTGTCAATCTCCCTCGGACTGGGACTCCATGCAAGATCTCACCTCGTGGGGTCTCAATGATCCTAAGGAAGGTAAGAAATCAGCCCAGAACTACACGGGAGGAGCTGGTCAATGACCTGAAAAGAGCTGGGACCACCGTTTCCAAGGTTACTGTTGGTAATACACTAAGACGTCATGGTTTGAAATCATGCATGGCACGGAAGGTTCCCCTGCTTAAACCAGCAAATGTCCAGGCATGTCTTAAGTTTGCCAATGACCATTTGGATGATCCAGAGGAGTCATGGGAGAAAGTCATGTGGTCAGATGAGACCAAAATAGAACTTTTGGGTCATAATTCCACTAAACGTGTTTGGAGGAAGAAGAATGATGAGTACCATCCCAAGAACACCATCCCAACTGTGAAGCATGGGGGTGGTAGCATCATGCTTTGGGGGTGTTTTTCTGCACATGGGACAGGGCGACTGCACTGTATTAAGGAGAGGATGACCAGGGCCATGTATTGCGAGATTTTGGGGAACAACCTCCTTCCCTCAGTTAGAGCATTGAAGATGGGTCGAGGCTGGGTCTTCCAACATGACAATGACCCGAAGCACACAGCCAGGATAACCAAGGAGTGGCTCTATAAGAAGCATATCAAGGTTCTGGCGTGGCCTAGCCAGTCTCCAGACCTAAACCCAATAGAGAATCTTTGGAGGGAGCTCAAACTCCGTGTTTCTCAGCGACAGGTCAGAAACCTGACTGATCTAGAGAAGATCTGTGTGGAGGAGTGGGCCAAAATCCCTCCTGCAGTGTGTGCAAACCTGGTGAAAAACTACAGGAAACGTTTGACCTCTGTAATTGCAAACAAAGGCTACTGTACCAAATATTAACATTGACTTTCTCAGGTGTTCAAATACTTATTTGCAGCTGTATCATACAAATAAATAGTTTAAAAATCATATATTGTGATTTCTGGATTTTTTTTTTTAGATTATGTCTCTCACAGTGGACATGCACCTACGATGACAATTTCAGACCCCTCCATGATTTCTAAGTAGGAGAACTTGCAAAATAGCAGGGTGTTCAAATACTTATTTTCCTCACTGTAGATAGATAGATAGATAGATAGATAGATAGATAGATAGATAGATAGATAGATAGATAGATAGATAGATAGATAGATAGATAATATTAAACATATTGGATAAGATGTCAAAGTTGGATGTGATGTTTCGCTGTGTAAATGTAACTATGGTCATGACTCCAACACTAATATCATACAATAAGCACACAGTGTTGTACTGACCGGCGGCGAAGTGCAGCGGGGTGGACTTGCGGCCCGCGATGTCTCTGCTGTTTACGTTTTCGGCGGTGAGCAGCTTCTTGACCCGCTCCAGCTCTCCGATTCGGCAGGCCTCGAACAGCTCCCTGCCCGCTGCCGTCTCCATCACCGCCGCCGCCGTAGAGCCGGACCGAACCGAGCAGCGCCGCAGCGACATCCTGACAAGCACCGCGGCTCAACGCAGTTAGAATCCGCAGCGCCGAGCGCAAACAAGCTCCGCTTAACCCTCCGCTTCACGTTACACTACCTCCACTTTAGCTCTTTCATTATTCAGCTAAACGCTAAAGCTAAACTCGTTGTTATGCAACGCACGATACGGTATGAAGCTTAAACCGCGGTGGAGAGGCGACCCTGTCGGACTCGGGCTGCACAAGCACGCCTCCGAGGTGTCATTAGTGACAATTTAGCGCACGAAGTGATCTGAATCCAGTTTGCACTGCTGCCTCCCCCTCTCATCCACGCTTCATGATCTTCCTCCCACACAAGACACAACAAATACGCCCCGAATGAAACTGCTGCTGCTGCCACCTACCTCCAAACAATGTACCTCATCTACCATCAGCATAAACACACCAACAAAGACATCATGCAATACCACAGATCAGGGATTCTTTCACAACTTTGTCCCAAAAAGACGACAGCATCCAAACATCCCAGTTCACCAAAATATTCTATATTCATAATCCCTCCAGATCTACTCCTTTACCTAAGAAAAACCCACTGACAGAAGAGGTGAATTAAACAAATGTGTTTTTGACCTAGACTTGAACAGGGAAACTGTACCTGAGTCCAGAAAACTAATTATGTGGCTGTTCATTAACTGTGGGCTTTGTAAGAGAGGTTCTACCCTCTGCTGTAGTGTTAATTATTTTAGGTACCAACAAATAGCCTGCACCTTTTAATCGGAGTAGGCGTGGTGTATTATAATGTAACAAGAGTTCGCTCAGATACTGTGGCGAGAGACCATTTAGTGATTTACACGTCAGTAACAAGTATTCCTTGCAATTCTTCTCCAGACTAGTTTTGTGTTGAGTTGTTATAGGAAAATAATCCACATTAGTGTGCTGTGGTACTGACCAATGTACCACACCACACCAATATCATTATAATCTGTATAATGTAATAGTTTACAAAAGTTTATATGGGCCAAGGGGGTGGTTGGTGGGTTTACTTTTTGTTATGACTTAATTTGTATAAAAAATCTAACAAAAGCTTTTTATGTGAGAATGGATGGGTTTAACAGGTTCCCATAGATCTCCATAGATTTTAACATATCTTAGATTTAGTTAATTTTCAACCACTGAGCTATGAGGCAGTACAAATTGCAGGTTTGAGGCAGCAAGTTTGTACTTAAAATGGTTTATAAACTTTTTATTCTGTAAATCCTATCTATCTATCTATCTATCTATCTATCTATCTATCTATCTATCTATCTATCTATCTATCTATCTATCTATCTATCTATCTATCTATCTATCTATCTATCTATCTATCTATCTATCCATCCATCCATCCATCCATCCATCCATCCATCCATCCATCCATCCATCCACCCACCCACCCACCCACCCAACCCACCCATCCATCCATCCATCCATCCATCCATCCATCCATCTATCTATCTATCTATCTATCTATCTATCTATCTATCTATCTATCTATCTATCTATCTATCTATCTATCTATTACATCTATCTATCTATACATCCCAGTGTGTGTGTGTGTGTGTGTGTGTGTGTGTGTGTGTGTGTGTGTGTGTGTGTGTGTGTGTGTGTGTGATGATTGTAGCGACATTTGGGAAGAGCAGTGTTGTAGTTGTGGTTTACTGGCTACTTAATCACATACTTGTTACCTCATCCTGTAGCTGTATAGTTACAGACTACAGGTCACCTTTTGTGGTGGCCATCATGTCATCAGTGGTCAGGTTCTGACCACAGGAATGCTGGGGGCTGAATGTTTTTAGTTGGTGGTCTATTTTTGGTGGAAGACACGCCTCTACATCAGCCTGACTGCTATGTTGAGAATGGTCCAACACCCAAATAATACACAGTTAAAAGTAAGGAACACTATTCCAATACTCACATATTAAATTATTTCATAAATATATAATAATTTTAGTCTCATATGTATGATATAAAAAGTGCATATCATGTCCTTAGACATTAAATATCTCTCATCATTCAACATCTTTACCTCGGATGATGACATTTTTATTAATAACATGCACATATTTAAAACATTTTATTCAGCTGATTAATAGTATAATTTTAAACATCTTTCTCTGTAAAAGATATGCCAATGACTATTTGCTATGACTAGTAAAAATAAATAATATGAGACTTGTTATTTGCACACTTCTTTAATACATCAAAGTCATGTCATGGTATAATTTCTCCCATAATGCTTCTTAGTGTAACATACTGGTTGATTAGTTAACCAGGTCATATATAAATCTGTTATACCTTTATTATAATATACAACTTATGTTAAAATGTTAACATTGTCAAGCTAAACAAAGTCACAGATATTTTTTATCTTTAGGAATAAAATACATATCAGTCATTATAACATTATAATGTAAGAATTTGCTGCTGACTGCTGATTTACTTTTTGTTATGACTTAATTTGTGTTAAAATATAACAAAATTAGTGTTAGAGCTGATGGGTTTAATGGATTCAGTATTCTAGTTTGAATCAATCCTCATAGCTTTTTTGAATAGTTTCATCACATTCATATGTTGCTTCAAAGTGTTGCAACAAAACAGGAAGCATAATATATGCTGTGCTGTTAGGATTTAGTTAGTGGGGGCTCAAAACCTGTTCCAACATGGTGATCAATACCTTAGAACAAAGTGTCTTCCATTAAGACGTAGCTATACCAAGGCTGGATTGGAAAACTCATTTGCACAGTGCCCTGGCCTCAAAAATCTGGATACCTTTGACAAGGACTGAAATGCCAATGACACAATAGGCATTCTTGCTCAACACCAGTGTCCAACATTGCTAATAATCTTGTGAATGAATGGTCATAAAATCCCTATATTAATGCTCCTAAAACCTTCTCAAAATAATATAAACTGTTAGATCACTTAAGGGAGACTAGAATTACTAGAATGGCCGGTTCAACAAGCACATATGTGTGACATGATAAGGGTCCTCATAATATTGGCTATATAGTGTACACACCATTTTTTTTTTCTATTAATATTGTATGAAATCTAGGGGTATATTTAAAGTTGAGGTGGTCCAAGGCAGATGTACTAGTTTTTTAATACTATTATTATAATAATAATAATTTTTTTTAGAATTTTTTAGAATTGTTTAGAATTTTACCTCAATCCTGTGGCAGTTATGGCAAAATACACTTGGGTTTGACAGTTTATACAGCTATTGACTGGAGAATATGGTAGTGGTTTTGATATTCAGCAGGTTCCTATTATTATATTAAACAAGGTACATTTCATGGTTCAAAATGGAGGTGGAGGAGGGGGAGGAGGAATGAAATATTTTCCAAGAGGTGGTAGAGGTGGTGGCGGAGGAGGTGGAACATTACTCTGTCCAGGAAGTGGAGGAGCATTGCTATATTCAGGAGGAGAAGGTGGAGCATTACTATATGCAGGAGGAGGAGGTGGAGGAGGTGGAGCATTACCATGTCCAGGAGGAGGAGGAGCATTGCTATATCCAGGAGGAGGAGGTGGAGGAGGTGGAATATTACTATATGCAGGAGGAGGAGGTGGAGGAGGTGGAGCATTACCATGTCCAGGAGGAGGAGGAGAATTGCTATATCCAGGAGGAGGAGGTGGAGGAGGTGGAACATTACTATATGCAGGAGGAGAAGGAGGAGGAAGTTGAGCATGACTATATCCAAGAGGAAGATGTAAAGCATTACTATGTCCAGGAGTAGAAGGAGGAGGTGGTGGAGGTAAAGAGGGTGAAGGAGAACTTCCCGCAAAAGGAGTAGAGCGAAGTGGAGGAGGTGGTGCAACATGACACTTTCCGATACTAGGAGAAGGAAATGGAGAGGGTGGTGGAGTCATGGAGCTATACTCTGGAGGAGGAGGTGGTGGAGGTGGCACAGAATTGGTAGAAGGAGGAGATGGAGGTGGAGGTGGAGGAGCCATAAACTCAGTATCAAGAGTTGGGGGTGGTGGTAAAAATGATTCTGTAAAAGCAGAGCTAAATGGAGAAAGAGATGGTGTCATTACAGCTATTGGACTACTTTGTGGAAAAAGTGGTGGTGGAGGAGGATGGCCATCAGTATCACTAGAGGGTGGAAGAGGAGGTGGTTGTGGCTTATCATAATCAAAACTCTGTAGCTGTGGCATGAGGGAGACTGGTGTGGCTAAAGAAGCTGTGGTTTTCAAACTAACCCAGTTGGGAACTGATGGTGGAGGAACAGCGATACCAATGCTAGAGCTACAAAAACAAAAGAATGAGAGAAGAGAGACTTGTAGAAATTTATATAAACAGAATGTCTAATGTCTTGTTCTTGGTAAAACACTAAACTTTTTAAATGACATACTCAAAGATTTGTACAATTAATAAAAAACTTAAATCTTCCTAAACTTACCCAAAATGTGGCCCTCCTTCATTTGAGTTTGGCAGTTGATTAGTTGTTTGTTTTTCACTCTGTTTATTTGTGGCCTAGAGATATAATTCACATAGAACTTAATGTTTAATATTTGTTTTTCAAGAAGCACTTACAGTATGTAAAACCTGCTTTCCAGCATGCACACAATTTAAAGGAGTACATTTTAAACATATGTCCTATGTACATTAATGCAATTATTTATTAAACTACACATACGGTTTTGGAACTTTCCCAGACTCCATGTCCGACTGAATCTAGACTCGTGTAGGATATTTGGACACGCTCATATCCAAGGTTGGGTTCCTCAGGTTTTGCTGGAGAAGCCATTTTCTGAACAAATGGGATTTTGCATGGAGCAGTGAAGACACCAATCTCCTGTCGTGCTACTTTCTCCTTGTACATGTCCACTGTCTGAAGCAGAATAATGACATTGTTTTGCATTTAGAAAATAGATACGTTAGCTAACAGATACAGTGTATGGCACTTTACACAAGATTTTGCAGTGTAGCTGTGGTGATTTGTAATTATTCAGCTACAAGTGTATTCGTCAGTGGTGGGTGGTCAAAGACAGCAAAACCTTCAGAGCAGAAGCACTGACCTACATTTACAACATACATTCTATTATTTGTTCTCTTTAAGCATAAAGGAGATGTGCAGTCTTGCAGTAACTACAGGGGAATTAAGTTGATCAGTCACACCATGAAGTTATGGGAAAGAGTAGTGGAAGCCAGGCTGAGAGAAGAGGTGACCATCTGTGAGCAACAGTATGGCTTCATGCCAAAGAAGAGCACCACAGATGCCATATTTGCTTTAAGAATGTTGATGGAGAAGTATAGAGAAGGACAGAAGGAATTGCATTGTGTATTTGTGGATTTAGAGAAGGCGTACGACAGGGTGCCAAGAGAGGAGTTGTGGTATTGTATGAGGAAGTCAGGTGTGTCAGAGAAGTATGTGAGGGTGGTGCAGGACATGTATGAGGACAGTGTGACGGCAGTGAGGTGTGCAGTAGGAACGACAGACTGGTTCAGGGTGAAGGTTGGACTGCATCAAGGATCGGCCCTGAGCCCCTTCCTGTTTGCAGTGGTGACGGACGAGGTCAGACTGGAGTCTCCCTGGACTATGATGTTTGCGGATGATATTGTGATTTGTTGTGAGAGTAGGGAGCAGGTTGAGAAGAGCCTGGAGAGGTGGAGATATGCGCTGGAGAGAAGGGGACTGAAACTCAGTAGGAGTAAGACAAAATACATGTGTGTGAATGAGAGGGAGGGCAGTGGAGTTGTGCGGTTGCAGGGAGAAGAGCTGGAGAAGGTGGAGGAATTCAGGTACCTGGGGTCAACAGTGCAAAGTAATGGAGAGTGTGTTAGAGAAGTGAAGAAAAGAGTGCAGGCAGGGTGGAGTGGGTGGAGAAGAGTGACAGGAGTGATTTGTGATAGTAGGGTATCTGCAAAAATGAAAGGAAAAGTTTATAGGTCTGTGGTGAGACCTGCGATGTTGTATGGATTAGAGACAGTGGCATTGAGTAAAAGACAGGAGGTGGAGCTGGAGGTAGCAGAGCTGAAGATGTGGAGGTTTTTGTTGGGAGTGACGAGTATGGATAAGATCAGAAATGAGTTTATTAGAGGGACAGCGCATGTAGGATGTTTTGGTGACAAGGTGAGGGAGGCGAGATTGAGATGGTTTGGACATGTGCAGAGGAGGGACATGAATTATATTGGTAGAAGAATGCTGAGGATGGAGCCACCAGGTAGGAGGAAAAGAGGAAGGCCAAGGAGGAGGTTCATGGATGTGGTGATGGAAGACATGCAGGTAGTTGGTGTAAAAGATGCAGATGTAGAGGACAGGGTGGTATGGAGACAGATGATCCGCTGTGTGATGGAAGCAGCCGAAAGAAGAAGAAGAAAAAGATTCTATTATTTATTCCATGAAATTGTATTAATTTATTCCCAACAGTTTATTCTCTTCATTTCGTAGCATTTCTCTTGGCTGCACTGCTTCCAGTACGTGCATGTGGATGTAAGATTTTTTTGTCCAATCAGCCTCTATGTGCTGCCATGTCAATCTAATCTGCAAAGGACCTTCAATGTCAGTACTGCTGGCCTTTTTAACCTTAGTCTCTATTAGCAATGGGTCTGTTTCTTTAACCAATCAGATTGCATATTTGCCCTACAGGGCCAGGTAGCTGGCCCAGAATATCATCAGCATTTTTCCATCCTCTGATTGGTTGGTCAGAGGGAAACTGTTACAGCCAAGCTCGACTGGCAAATCACATCTGTAGTGTGCTGCACACATTAATACATCAAAGTTATACTTTTTATGCATACAGAGGAAGAGAAATTGATTTGGTCTCGGACATATTTAAAAATCCATTTACAAGAAAAGCGAGACATCATGAGGAGGTCAGCCAACCCCGGAGCTAGCTAGCTTGTCTCAGCCTGGTATGGGCCAACCCGAAGCTAGCTAGCTTGTCTAAGCCTGGTATGGGCCAACCCCGAAGCTACCTAGCTTGTCTCACCCTGGGAAAGAGTTTGTTCGCCGCTTCCAGACCAGTGAATACGAGCGGTACCACTGGATTACAGCCTCTGAGGAGCGGTGCAAATTATGTGTCTGCATCTCTGGTGAGTAGGTTGTATTTTATTTACATTTTTATATTTTCGTCATGTTATTAGACAAATATTGATTCTGAACTGCTCCAGATGATGTAGGTGCACAGTTGCGGTTGTAGTGTAGAGGTTTGGAGCTTGCTTTAGTAAAATGGTATTCACCCTCCATATGTGAAATGACTCTCTCTCTGTAATGCCACGTGTTGTTATATTGTGTTTTTGTATAGTATTGATGGTTTCTATAATTGCGACATGATAGTGGTGGTATTAAGAGGTAGATTAAGTCGGGTAAGTCCACACTGAAAGCCCAGGTACCAAATGCACGGCCCGCCACTGGTATTAGTGAGGTGAGGTAATGATGTCAGGTCTGGGCAGAGGTGGGAAGTAACAAAGTTCAAATTGTTCTGGTATCAGTATTTCACTTTACTATTTATTTTTCAGACAACTTTTTACTTTCACAGAAATATCTGTACTTTCTACTTTTTACATTTTCAAACCAGACTCATTACTTTGGTTTTAATCTATTTGGTAAAATGTTAATATTTTTCTTCTCATTGCGCACCGTTTTCAGCCCATCGGTCTATTTGCTGTCATTGTGCGACTTTTTAACTTACCACTGGTGTATCATTTCCTGGTTATCACACACCACAGACTTAGTCTAGTTTACGAAGCTAACAATGAGCATGGCAGAGAGCAACAATAAGTCTGGGGTTAACGTGGATGAGACAGAGGGAGTCAGGAATGTAAACATGACTAAGAACAGAGACATTCCTGATCATCATCATCATCATCATCATCATCATCATCATCATCATCATCATCATATTTGCTCTGCTTGTGTTTTATATGGTGGTTGTTCAGCCTGGATGCATTCATCAGGTAACAAAATGTGAAATTCTTTTATATTAATAAATTAATATGACATGAGGTCCAGTTACCAGCGTGACACTAAAACAGGTAGAAGTAATGGCTACTTTTTACTTAAGCACATGTCAGAGCCCAAACCTCTTTACTATAACTTAATTGAAAAAGAATAGTTAGTACTTTATCTTTTACCAGAGTATTGTAAAACATGCGTATCTGTTCTTCTATTTAAGTGAAGGATGTGTGTACTTTTGCCATCTTTGGGTCTGGAGTACAGAGTGTTTTCCAAAGTGGGGATTAGATAAAGCTTTTGTGTAGGACACTGTTCTTCCTCTATTCCAACCTCATCAGAATGTCTTTATAGGGCATGTCTTTATGTCTTATGGGTGTGATGGGTCACTTTTGGCCATATAGTGTACTTCCAGCCACTTTGTTCAATTCAATTGCACATCTGACCAGCGTATCAAATAAAGGCTATGATAATTACAATAAATAACTACTCATTACAACCATGATTAGCAAAATAGTATCAAGAAGAGGAATCTTACACTACAATTGACACATTTACAGAATTTGGACAGTTAAAGATTGGAAATTCTGTCATATTACTTTTTTATCAATATAGTGTATGGTACACTGCTACAATCCATCTGTAACTGTGCTGATATACTTCATAGGTCATAGTGAGTAGTGCAAATTCCTTACATTTTCTTTGTATTTTTTATGGTCGGTTTTTCTGAATAATTTGTAATACCTACTAAATAAATGTTTTAACATGAATAACATTAATAGGACATGAGTTTAATAAATTAGGACTGAGGAATTGATCTCCACAAGGGAAAATGACAATGTAGAGGTTGTCATCAAACAAACAAACAAACAAAGAAATAATTGAAACGGAAGACACACTAGTGAGGATAATGTTTCCCTTTCACACCAAGATCAGTTGTCAGATATTTAAAGACAATAGTTTAGTTTCAGAAGATGTTCTGCATTAAAGCCTACCATGCTTAGAATATTGACCGATGATTCCATCTGCTTGAGTTGAACAGTCTGGGCATCTAGTAGTCTTAATACACTTGCTGCTAGTGTGTTGATTTGGTAGGCGACACTGGCCAGGGCTTGATTGGTGAGAGCTTTGGATTCCTCCACTGCCTTTGTTGTGTCCTCGGCCTACATTATAGAAAAAGGACAAACCCAGATTTGAAATACTCTTAGCCT
This sequence comes from Silurus aristotelis, assembly GCF_946808225.1. Taxonomy (NCBI): domain Eukaryota; kingdom Metazoa; phylum Chordata; class Actinopteri; order Siluriformes; family Siluridae; genus Silurus; species Silurus aristotelis. Next base: position 21,139,930 of record NC_139585.1, read on the forward strand.
CATATCTAAGTGTATATCTACTTCTTGTTTTGTAGGTGACATCAACAACTTTTAACCTGTGTTTTCTACTGTGCAGATTAAAGCAGCATTTACAGAACTTTTACAGATCTACAGACCTTTGCATCTCACTTATTTAGCAGACAAAAGGCAACAAATTATACAATAAAGACTTGCTAACGATAAAAAATTCCCTTTATTTATACATATATCAATATCAGAACAGAAATTACAGACATTTTTGATGTGTTATGCACAGATTATAAGGATGCTTTTTCGTGTTCTTGTTACTGTTTTCACTACTGTATTTGGTGCTGTCTGGAGAGTTTGGTGTAATTCTATGCCGTGTTTTTAAACAGATTTGAGCAGTAATTTGCTCTTAGATACCTGCTGATATTTGCAGGATTGCAAGTGTGATATTGCTTTTACACAGTACACATAACTGTTTTATAAGTCAGAATTTTAAATTGATAGTTGGTACGCAATATAGTAAAATTATTTTTTGAGAGATCCTGAATTAGCTACCCTCATTAATGGCTAGCTAGCTCACAACGATTGGTACATTTCTTCTGGCTTTCCTTTTCATCCACATTTGACAAACTGTCATATTTTTAAGTCAGAAGTTATATTTTATGATATCACTCGCCACCATGTCAGCTAATGTTGTTGCTAACTTTACCATTGTAACAGATTGTTTCTAGAACTCATCCGATCAAACAAGTAAGTTCCAACTTACAGAAAGTCTTACAGAAATGCAAGGTTGTTTTAGGTAAAAGTAAACAATAGAGTATTAGGATTTAACATAAATTAATATCCTGATTTCTGTCACTCTTTGCTGTATTTGTCATTCTCATCGCAGTGTGAATCTGCTATATCTTTCTGAACAAATTCCTATTAAAATAATATTTTTGTGCCAAAATTCAATAAAGGCATTTGAAAACTAACTAGTAACTAGTATTGATTGGAAATACTTGGTTTAGGGTTAGGGTTAGGGTTCCATACTTGGACATAATGGAAATGGAAATAATAGTTGATATAGTTCAATAACAGCAAAAGTGGTGCTGAAAAAAAATGTGTGCTAGCGATCTCTGACTTATTTGCCTTGATTTTACATTAAGTAGCGAAATGGACAGCAGGCAAGCATGGACCTAAATGGCTAGGAGATGTATCATAAGCTTGTCAATCAACTAGGAACGATCCCATCTTGACTACTATGTTCATTTGAATCATAAACCTAAAGAGATAGAAATTGCACGACTAAAGAATGTAAAGCTTTAAGAGATTACAGATATGAAGGTGAGACAACGAGGCTTGTGCAAACATGCAACGCAGAGCACAATGTGCATGGAAGATCAGCATGTTGAGCAGAAACAGCTCTGAGCTGCAGTGTTTGGTGCAGGCCTCCTACACCTCTTAGCTCTGTTTGGGCTTGTACACAAGACCAGAAAACATGTCTGCGGGCAAAACTCTTAAAGAACCCAGCTCGTCTATCTTCCGGGTCCTGAGACATTTAAAAAAAACAGATGTGTCTGGTATCACGTTCTTATTGAGCAAAATGTGAAATTCTTGCAAAATGACTTTGGATTTTTCCTGATATCCCTCTTTTCTCCAGATGCTTATAAGTTCAGGGTTCTAACAGAAACAGACAGACACAGTAATAAAAAAGTCTTACTTTTGAGTATTTGTCCTCACAATAGTCGGCCACTTTGTTGAGATTGCTGTGGTTGTCCAGCAGAGCTTTCCTGGCTGCAGGGGCCTCATCCAAAATGTTTATAATGTCCTCGGTGTTTGTGTACTTCATTGCCGATTCTGGGATTTTTACGTGTTAAAATAAATGATGAGGTAGTGCTTGTTTTCCAGAGATACAGGTAGGTTCGAAGAGACGCAGGTAAGTGGGAGTAGGCTTATATTCAGGGCTGGAAAAAGGATGACATGTGTGGACATGCTGACAAGGAATTGCATCCTCACACATGGAAGAATGCTGGCTGTAGGATGACGAAGAAAAGAATCACACACACACACACACACACACACACACACACACACACACACACACACACACACACACACACACACACACACACACACATAACTGTGATCTTAGATGATATGTAGTTGAATGAGAAAACGACTAAAGGTTTTGTTTTTAATAAAATCTTATATTAAAAGTCAGTTTTCTCACTTTAAATACGGCAGCGTTCGGTACAAGACGGTGGTGTACTTCTGGCATGTGGCCACAAGAGGGCACGGTGGTGTCACATTGTACAACAAATGCGCATGTTTCTGTGTGTAGATGAAAGGCAATTACATTTATCCATTCATTATTTATTCCTTCATTTATTTATTCATTCATCTTAGAGAGATCCGGATTCCATTTGGCAATACAGCCTGGATTTTGAATGTCTGTCCTTCACAGGGCACTATGCACAAATTCATCCACACTACTCTTGCACACCATATACAACATTAATCCACACTACACACACACACACACACCACACCACTGTCGTCTTTTTAGAAGGCGTAAGGAAACTGGAGAACCTCCAGAAAAACCACATAGACTCTAGGAGAACATGCAAAGACACAGGCAGGACTCAAGACTGAACAGGCAAACCTCAAAGCTTTGAGGGGCGTTTGCCATATGATTGATGTGGTGAATTTGTATGGCCCATGGGCTGGGTGTCACTTCAGGGCCCTCAAATATTCAGAAGCGGCCTAAAAGGCAATAGAACAAGAATACATGATTTTGGCCACCAAGAGAAGTTACATTTACATTTACATTTGCGGCATTTATCAGACTCCCTTATCCAGAGCGACGTACAAAAGTGCTTTAAATCTCTAGTATTGAATTAATCTACACTGGTACGCAAGATTACAAACTTAATATAAATATAACTCGAATTCTACAAACTTGGAAAGTGCTAATATAGGTATTAAGGAAGAGGTAGGTCTTCAGTCGTCGCTTGAAGATAATCAGGGACTCTGCTGTACGGACATCTAGGGGAAGTTCATTCCACCACCTCGTTGCCAGATCAGAGAAGAGCCTTGAAGTGTACTTACCTCTCAATCTGAGAGAAGGTGGTACCAGTCAAGCAGTGCTGGAGGATCTCAGACAGCATTGTGCAGTGTGAGATGTAATGAGGTCACTGGGGTAAGATGGTGCTGGTCCATTTTTGGCCTTGTAGGCAAGCATCAGTGTTTTGAATCTGATACGTGCAGCTACTGGAAGACAGTGAAGGGAGCGCAGCAGTGGGGTGGTGTGGGAAAACCTGGGCTGATTGAACACAAGTCGTGCAGCTGCGTTTTGGATCATTTGCGGTGGACGAATAGCGTTCAGGGAAAGACCTGCCAGCAGAGAGTTGCAGTAGTCAAGTCTTGAAATGACAAGAGAACTGAACAAGCACCTGGGCAGCCTGTGTGGACAGAAATGGTCGAATCCTTCGGATGTTATAGAGAAGAAATCGACAAGAACGAGCAACATTAGCGACATGTGGGAAGAAAGACAGTTCATTGTCCATAGTTACCCCAAGGTTACGAGCAGTGGCTGAAGGGGAGAGCAGAGAGTCATGAAGTGTTATTTGGAGATCTTGACCTGGAGATAAATCGCCTAGAATGACCAGCAGTTCTGTTTTGCTGGGGTTGAGTTTTAATGTTAGTTGCGATGCTGTGGGGAGGTGGTAGCTTAGTGGTTAAGGCATTAGACTTTGGATCTGAAGGTCATGAGTTAACTCCTAGACCCCTGATCAAATGTCTAGATAAGAGCGTTTACCATATATTTAAATGTAAATAAGATGTTTCTGCATTTTGACCTTTGTTAATTAAATGGTATGCTTTTAAAAGGGACACATCTGACTTTTTAATGTCTAACAGCTGTAGATGCATATTAGAGCAAAAACTAAGAAATGAGGCCAGAAGAACAAGACTCTTTCTAGAACGGCTGCTGTACCAAATCAGGAAAGAAGGGCATTGGTAAGAGAAATCACCAAGAACTGGACGATCACTCTGGTTGAGCTGCAGAGATCATTTTGTGGAGACGGGTGAAACTTGCAGATGTTAATCATCACTGTAACACAAAACCCAACTGAACTTTCCTCAGTAAAAATACACAATTTTTTAAAATTAAATTAGAATTTGCGACAGGTGGAGTCCGATCAAAGTGTTGAAGTGTCTCAATGATGAGCCAGAGAAATGGAATGCACCGGAGCTCAATTTCAAGTGTTATAGCAAGCCTATAAATAATGTCAGTGGCTTTTTCCCTATTAGTAAATTATTGTTTAAATGTGTACATGATTTGTTGCTATTTGTCATTATATTCATGGAAAACATTGTAACCTTCTCCTTTTCAAATGATTGATGTTTAATACTTATGAGTTAATGAGTAATCTGGGTTTTTTGGCTCTAAATAAGGCTGTTAATGCTCTATCATTATTAGCTTTATCTCCTGATATTTGATATGATAAATAGTTTGTGTAATTAATGTATAAACTGGGGCACTGCTGCAGAGGGCTGAGGGGGAAAAGCCTTATCATCAAGGATTTGTTATAATTGGATAAGCACAGTTGATTTTTTTTTAAAAGTCTCCATTAATGAAAAGGGACTAGTGGATATGTTTTTGTGAGACACACTTCAGTATAGCATTTAAATGTTTATTAAACTTAGTCATTAAAACTTAAATTATGTTATCCATGTAATGAACATTAATTTTTCCCTTTTTGTGTAGGTTTACATTGTGTTGTGTATGTACTGTATACTATATGATATCTCTATTCTTTTATATATTTGCACATTTCTTTTTCTTTACTGCTGTAACAGAAATTTCCCCACTGTGGGATAAATAAAGGTATATCTTATCTTAGACATACGCTTTCAGAAATGCTGTTTTGCTTGTGTTAGTTAACAGGGTATGAAATGATGTAAAATTGTATGCATCAGTGTCAATGAGTTCTTGTTTCTACAGGAAGACTTAAAGAAGAAAAAGATGTAGGACGTAGGAAGGAGCTGACGGTGCACACCCGCAGATTTTTATTGCCATAAATCTTTATTGCTTTTTTCTTCTCAGATATAATTATATTTAGAGCGGCTGTATTAATTCTCCCACTGTTGGCTGCTGGCAAAGACTGATGTGTCTCATCTTGGACCGGGCAGATGTCTGATGTGCTATTTTGACCCACGGGTGACCCGCGGTCTAGACTCTGTATGATCCGCAGAAATGATTTCAGCTTGAAATAGCAGAAATAAATGAGAAAACAGATAAACCCACCCAGAGCAATAAAATCTTTTTTTATGAACCGACACATCAAACATTTTGATGTAGGAGCATTTAATAGCTGCAGGAGAAAAGCAAACCAAAGAAAATATTGTCATGTACGATGTTCGTGTGCTCACTGCTGCAATCCAATTTTTATTGGCTTTATTATAAGCAAATTACCTGCTAAATTATGATTATGCATTCATTTAGCCTGATTTTGGCTAAGAACCTGGGTTAAGTCTTTCATCACTGATTCAAATGAATTAACCCTTATCTGTCTTTACACAAAACTTTACACGATCATTTACACAATCCTGTGGCATGCTATTATATCTGAAAGGTCACAAGACCCACAGAGCTGCTGAGTCATTCTATCCATGCTAATTAATGTATATTAATGTAATAAATCTTGTTCCAGTGTCCAAAGTGGCTTTGTCGGATAAAGGGAAATAAATCTAAATCTAAGTTACTGGAAAATTATAGCAAAAGAATTAAGCAGTCAATGAAAAATTACCACTTTTAAATAATGTCGAAGATCCTGAGATTGATTTTAGATCTCTTATTTAGTTCTTTAGTCCATTATCCTAACATTAATGTATTTTTTTTTTTAACTATAGTTAAAGTTACAGTAAGTTCTAATTATCAGTAAACGTAAATCATGAGCCGAAATCTCAAGGGTAATCAAGCTAAAATGATCATAATAGCAAAGTGGAAGAAAGTCAAAAAGAGTCACATAAAATCACACACACACACACACACACACACACACACACACACACACACACACACACACACACACACACACACACACACACACACACACACACAGAGAGATAACAAGAACAAGCAAGAACAACAGCTTAGCTTACAGAAACAATGGGTGGGTGTTTATTTTTTTGCACAGGTGGCAGAAATAACACTACTAAATGACAAGAGCAAAACAACATGAGGGAAAATGGTATTCACCCTCCATATGTGAAATGCCGCAAAAAATAATTGCGATGTGATAGTGGTAGTATTAAGAGGTGGATTAAGTCAGGTATGTCCCCCTTGAAGGCCCAGGTACCAAATTCACGGCCTGCCACTGCTAATTTCACACTATGCAATTCCTTTCCTATCTTTCTCAAACTACATACTGACAGTGTATTAAGGTGTTTTCCACCATTATAACGAGAGTTTCTTTTGACCGACTGCCAAGTTAACTAGGCTACACTATGCAAGGTTTTAGCCTAGTGTGTAGTGTCTCAGGACATAACTTCTGCTCCACAGAATCCTCTTATACCCCAGGACTTGATTAATTATGTCTGTGGCTGCATCTGGGAGATATTTGCAGGCTGTGAACCAACAATTAAATCGCAATGTGCTTTAGCTTCAGCACCATCTGGAAACAAATTTGAATTGCAGGCATGCCAAATGGTACCGGAAAGCTTATATAAAGCCCATGGCACTGTACTCTTCTGTTCACTGTGCCAAAGTGTAACAGCAGATGCATAATGCCTGGGCCACATGCCTAGCTTTGACACTTGCATCGCAAAGCACTTTCTCCAGATAAATGTTGATCAGACACACAATATAGACAGATTCTATATGTGGACAAAATCTAACAAGATAGTGGTATGGCATTTACAGGCAATGCCTCATGGGTCAGCATCTCCTGATCCAATCTCACCTAAAACTCCACAACTAGACTGCTTTACACATATAGGACAGTTTCTAGTCAGGTTTTAGGCCCCATCATAGCATAGAAACTTGTCTTTTGAATATCATAATAACATAATACAAAAACAGCCTTCTTCCACCCTAAATATTGCTAAGCTAAGAAACATGTTGTCTATATCTGATGCAGAGAAGCTTGTACATGCATTCATGACCTCCAGACTGGCTATTGTAATGCATTACTAGGTGGATGTCCTGCATCGTTAATAAACAAGCTACAGTTAGTCCAGAATGCAGCAGCCAGAATTCTCACAAGGTTGAGAAAATATGATCATATAACCCCAATCTTATCATCCCTACACTGGCTACCTGTTAAGTTTCGAATCGACTACAAACTACAGCTACTTACTTACAAAGCTCTAAATGGTTTGGCTCCCATGCATCTTTCCAGTCTTCTAACATGCTACAATCCGTCACGCTCCATTAGATCTTAAAACTCTGGAATTCTAGTAGCTCCTAGAATAGCAAAGTATACTAAAGGCAGTAGAGTTTCTTACATTTAGCTCCTAAACTTTGGAATAGTCTTCCTGACAGTGTTGGGGGATATGCTATTTCTCTTCACTGCTTCTCTCTCTTTACCCATCCCGAGGCATCCTGAGGTTGCACCAGCTCCAGTCACTTCCCACCTCATGAAGATTGTGGACTTTGAAAGAAGTAGATGCTGACCCCGCACGGCCGTAGAGGCGCCAATTGGATCCCAGTTCATGTGAAGTTTGGACACTGGACATTAGACCTCTTTAAGTGTTTAAAGGCTCTGGCATGGAGAAGCTGGTGTTGGATCTATGATGATCGCAAATGTTGAGCTATTTTATGAGTTGCTTAGTAGCTCCTAGTTCCACATCATCAAATAAGACTGTAGAAAGGACATTACTCATAATCTTCCATGTCAGTGCTCATGTTAGTTCTCACTCTCCAGAGTTCTGCATTGTTTTAAAGACTATAATCACACTCTTGATATCACCTAAATAAGGATGGGTTCCCCTTTTGAGTCTGGTTCCTCTCAAGGTTTCTTCATAACATCTAAGAGAGTTTTTCCTTGTCACAGTCGTCATGGCTGCTCATCAGGGATAAATACACATCGTTTACCTTAACTGTTAAATTCTGTAAAGCTGCTTTGAGACAATGTCTGTTTCTGAAAAGTGCTATATAATTAAACTTGACTTGACTTAATAGATATCATCACCATGGCCTACAGACAGGGAGGATGCCCAGCCCTTTCCATAACATGCCACTCTGCAAGGAAATGCCGCTCTACACCTAGATTCTTCTCATGAGCCATTGTTGCTGATACCTGGGTATCACTATAGGCCTGCTGAAAGAAGACTGCTTTTCCTGTGACAGTCATCTCAAAATACCTTTCCAGTCAGTTTTGTTGTTGGTATGACTGGTTCTTAATGACATTGTGGAATACGTTATCCAAGTCAACTGCACAACTTGTGTTCAACCTGCCCAAGTTCTCCCACCCCACCCCACTGCTGCACTCCCTCTACTGGCTTCTGGTAGCTACACGCAGCAGATTCAAAACCCTGATTCTTGCCTACAAAGCCAAAAATGGACCAGCACTTTCTTACCTCAAATACCTCAGCACTCCTTGTGCTGCACCATGATGCCTGAGATCTCTCAGGGTAAGAGGTAAGTATACTTCATGGCTCTTTTCTATTCTGGCAAAGAGATGGTGGAATGAACTTTCCCTAGATGTCCAAACAGCTGAGTCACTGGCTATCTTCAAGAGACAGATGAAGGCCTACCTCTTCATGAAACACTCAAACTAGTACTTTTCCCAGATTGTTTTGTCCTTGTTAATATTTATTTAAACAAAAAAATAATCTTAACATAGTTATAGGCTGATGATATGAAGTTTGTAATCTAGTGAACCAATGTTGATTTATTCATTAATAGAGACCTAAAGCACTTTTGTACGTCTCTCTGGATTAGGGAATCTGATAAATGCCATAAATGTAAGTGAAATTATCTTCCAATTTAAATCAAAATTAGCCTTTTCATTATTTTTTAAAAACATAGTTGTTGACAGCAAGTATATTTCTCACTCACTGAAAAAACATGAATCTTTGCAATTAATAAATCCATGTTTAACGATTAGGCCGGAATGCTTGCAAATTGAAAAGCTGAAATATAACAAGAAATGCTGTTTAAGATATCCTAATTATTACATATCTTTTATGTTTGTGTGGAAAAAAAAATAGCAATAACCAAAAACATTTTACTACTTCATGCCAGATCACAAAGGAACCTCCCAGTGATAGGCCATATGTTTTCTCCTTTTCAGATTACTTCATATTTTTGGAAGTTCCCACGTGTATAGAATCGATTTGGGGCTATTCCAATAACTGGTTTGGTGCAACTAAATACTGAATCTGCAATTCATGATGCTGGGAGGCAAGCTGTACTGCAATCCCATGCCTCATTTTACTAAACCTGATGTGTAAAAAAGTTATAATAATAATACATAAATGTGGCCTGTCATGATCTGAAACAGACTGTTTTGCTCTTAATGGGTTCTATCCGCTCACGAAAAAGAAAACACAATTAGTAATTTCCAATACAAAACAGTTTCTCATGCAAAAGGTTGTGACATTTATAGTAAACTTTAAATTTAATGAAATAGCTAACCTCATATTAGTCCATATGCTGACTGACTGATTATACTAGGAGGGAAATGGATAGAAAATTTTTATGTTCCAAAGTGGTTGCAAAATAATATTTTCTCTGTCTTGCTAGCATAATGACTGTTCCACCTCGTCTTGACTGTTCTGTACTGTTCTCAGTGGCCATGCTCAGTTTTCCTGCTGGAAGTATATTTTGCCACCCTTACCTAATGGTGCCTAATAGCCCTGGAAACTTAAGCATATGTGTATACACAACAAAATAAATAAATACACTTGATTTGTGCAGAATACAACTATATGATTTTAAGCCAGTCATTTGTATATGCTTCAGGAATCAGACAGGATGGTTTTTTTATTTAATTTCAATTTTTGCATTTGTCATAGTTAGTATTGCAATGTTTTTTTGTGGGGAAAAATAAAGTCATTGCGGTTTAGAATTCTATACTGCCCAGACATACAATGGTGTTGTTGAACAGGAATGGGTGGAGCACAGTCTTTTTCTGAACTTTGTAGCCTGTTCTATCTGCACTAACATAAATGTGTTTTGAGAGCATCTGTCAAATAGTATTCTGCATGACAAGAATGATGTCAGGGGCAGGAAAATGTAGGAAATTGTATGCATTGCTGCTAAGGGCATCAACCAGGTCAGGGCCATGTTAGTGTTCCTAATGGGTTGCTAACAGCAGGAAATATTTTCTTTATCCAGACAAGAAAACAAAGGAAATATGTTCAGGAAACCTACAGCCTTGCACATGCAAACAAGGTCTATAATTATTTAAACAGACCGATTAAATCAATTAGCCTCTGTCAGAGGTGGGAGGTAACGAAGAACAAATACTTTGTTACTGTAATCAAGTAGATTTTTTCTGCTATCAGTACTTTACTTCACTATTTATTTTTCTGAAAAGTTTTTACTTTTACTCGTTACATTTTTACACAAATATCTGTACTTTCTACTTCTTCAATTTTCAAAACAGACTCGTTACTTTAGTTTTAATCTATTTGGTGAAATGTCAATTTTTTTTCATTCTCATTGAGCACCAAGTCTCAAATCAGCAGCGAAATCCGCAATGATGAACACAATTAACCCTGTGTTAACTGCCACAATTAACCACCGCATTTTGTGGCATTTTTTCCTCACAACGCCAAAACTAACGTAAATTACTGGCTTACAGATAAGAGCAATACATCAGTCGAATCTGTAACGGGCCTACTTTTATTTGTACACACTCATAATATGTTATTATGATAATAACAAAATGTAGTGCTTTTGTAAATTGAAAAACAGACAGGGTGAGATTTCTGCCGTCTCTGTCTTCTCTCTTCACAGACACACAAATAAAACAACCTGAATTTCAGTGAATACTTATATAATATAAATATAATGTATAGAAAGCTCGAAAACTACTTTAAAATAAACAAATTCACATTGAATTCAAATATTCTCTGAATATGTAATCCGTATGAAAGTTATAAGAGGTGCAGTTTCTCCGGTATCACCTCATTAACCGTCCGTGTGGAAACATAACAAAAGTTCCACTTGGTGTCCTGATAATTTACGTAATTTAAAAAACCATAATTACTTTAAAATTTTTACAAGAATATTTTGTCTTCATGCTCTATGTTGAGTTTATTTTCACGAATAATAAACAAGCATTTGCATAAAGCATCAATATATGCCCATGCCCATGTTGATTAAAGTATTAAAAAATTGGAAAGTATTAATTGAAGGTACATTTAGAACAGCGTAATTAAGTATTTTAATCAATTGACAGCCTTAAGATTAATATGTCGTGGCGTCCAATTATCAGCGTGACACAGTATAAACAAGTTTTAGTAATGGCTACTTATTACTTAAGTACATGTCAGAACCCAAACTTCTTCTCTTTAACTTGAGTAAAAAAGTGTAGTCACTGCTTTAACTTTTACCCGAGTATTTAAAACATGAGTATCTGTACCTCTACTTAAGTAAATGATGTGTGTACTTTTGCCACCTCTGGCTGAACTGTGTGTTCAGTCCCTGTATGTTTAGCTCCAGAGTCACATGGCATACAGGTGCTTTGCATGAGGATACAGATCAATAAAACAAATGTTATCTCTGCTTTTGGCAATCGGCTGCTAATGCTTACATTATGAAACAGATAAGAGTGGATCTTTATTGCAATTAAATACCTTACAGGAATGAAACCAGACACTGCTTTTTTCTGTTTGATAATCACTCAGGCTGCAAAACAAAACAACATTTGTCTTTGCTTACTTGCTATGATTCCTAACAACCTCCTCAACTTTTTTTTATACCATCAGTAAATTCCAATATATATATATACACTACTGTATATGGACAAATGATTGTAAAGACCTGAGCACAATATTAGTATGTGCTTGGTGAACATCCATTTCCCATTTAGTCCCCATTTGCTGTTATAATAACCTCCACACTTCTGAGAAGGTGTTCCACTAGATATTGGAGTGTGCTTGTGGAGATTTTTGCTCATTTATTCACAAGGGGCATTAGTAAAATCAGGTACTGATGTAGGGTAAGGAGGCCTGGGGTGCAGTCATTGTTCCAAATAATTCCAAAGGTGCTTAGTAGGGTTGAGGGCAGAGCATTATAGCAGGCCACTGAAGATCTTTTACTCCAACTCATGTAAACCATATTTCCATGGAGCTTGCTTCACGCACAGGGGCATTGCCATGCTAGAACAGAATTGTATACAGATATTGTGGAGGCACAAATTTTGGAGAAGAACCGCAAAATGGCTGGAAAATCAGTTGTCACAAAACATTTTCTCTATATTGTGTACAATAAATAAAATGACTTGGTTATTGTAAGTTCAGGTGTGTTTACTGACTCTAACCAATCAGAACTCCAAAGCCCTTCATTGATGCCACAAAAGATATTTATATATAAAAAAATATCTGTTGTAGGGCGAAAGCATATCACAAATCTGTCACTCTATCAATTAAGAGTGACTGTAGAAAGACTATAAAAGGACCATATCACCTAGAGTGTATCTTTAACTTCTACAAACTTTACTCAGTTTCCACGTTTTTATTTCATAAGAGGTGATAACACTCAGCTTAAAGTACAACCTGTTCATGAAAAAAACGTGAGGTGACTTTTCAATAACCCTTCAGCAATGCTGATGCAGGCATACGTTAATTAATTCATTTACACAAATCACTTAATTAATTAATCATCAACCTTTATTTTGGCATGGCGTATCAGTAAAGTGCAACACAGAGTCCATTAAAAGCAGATGTACAGGGTGATACATGCGACGTTATCAGCATGCTATCAACCACTAATCACAGCAACAGAAAAGGAACAGCCAAAACCGTGATACATGATAACGCACATGCTCAATAACAGACTCATAAAAATGGTCAGCATTATTCTGAGAACTGCAGTGCATCATTTTATGATCTCTTTTTTGTGAAGCAATGTCAGCAGTCCTTGAATTTTTAATGCCCCTGTTCCTCAGCTCTCTTCTTAAACATTTTAGCCAAATGAACAATACACATATTTGCCAAATCAGTGCTTAATTAAGTAAACAATTTTGATTCATATGAGGTTTTTTTTTTTTTAGATCTCTGTTCCATTTGCTTACTGTCCAATCATCTGGTTATTTTGTGAAGCTTCTGTGTTGTCAGTGAACAACTACAAATTGTGTGAAATCTAAACTGCTAAAATGTCCAAGGTCATAGATCTGGCTATGCACATCAGACAATTACATAGTTTAATTTCGCTTTAAAAGAAGGCACTGCTGTTTGTGTGAAGGTCAGGAGCATTGGTGACGAAGCTTGGTAGTCAATTGGAAGCAACCGATAACAGTCCTTGTATATCATGGCCAGACTGGTTTAAGATGAAAGTTCAAGTTTAAGTTCATGTTTGTTTGTTTTTTCAACCATATACAGTTTAGTACACAGTGAAATGAAACAACGTTCCCCTAGGACCGAGGTGCTACAGCAAACAACATAAATTAACAAAAGGATCACAGGGAACACAGAAGTGCACATAACTCTAAACTCACAAAACAAATTGCACATGCGCAATATTTAGTGCAAAAAGGGGAAGGGTGGAAAAAGACAAGAGACAACATGAGACAAGGAAAAACAGTAACACAGTAGCGCCGGCCAGTACAGTAGGTTGTGCAAAATGGATTGTCTGTATACAAAATTCAAAAATAAAAAATAAATAAATAAATAAATACTGTACATGTAAACATTTGGCTGAATGTAAACTTTTGGTTTTAGTTTTTAGTGTGTGTGTATCAGTCTAGTTCCTTCATGTTGAGGAGTCTTATGGCTTGTGGGCAAAAAACTGTTACAGAGTCTAAATGTGATGGCCCGAATGCTTCTGTACCTCTTTCCAGTCAGCATGAGAGTGAAAAGTCTGAAGAGCCAAATGATAAATAAAGACACGAAGGCTATGATAAGTCCAATAATCATTGAATGAACCACAACAACTAAAAAACATACTGAATGGGACTCCTGTCAGCTAAGAACAGGAATCTCATGCCACAGTGGGTATAGGCTCACTAAAACTTGACAGAAGATTGGAAACACTTTAGCCTGTTTCCTGCAACATGTTGATGGTAGGGTCAGAATTTGGCTGATTTCACAGACCCACCCTGCCACATGTCAACAGAGTAGATAAGGCAGTAGGTGGTGGTACAATGGTGTGAAGAATATTTCCATGCTACATGTTTGTTTGCCTCGTAATACAGCAACGCCACACACAATCAAGCGTTGTTTAAATGCCAAATCTCAGCCGACCTGTAGCATTATTCTGTCACAAAATAAATACCATCTTAAACTAATTTTATAAACATAACAGTGACTTTGGTGTTTTTCGATATCCTCCAGTCACCAGCTGGCAAATATGTAGCAATTATTTTCAGGGTTCTTAAACATTGTTGTGAACATGAAGCCATTAAGAAGTTTTGTTGACCCTAAGCCTCGACCACTTTTTTTTTTTATTTCAGATTTACAGTAATGTAATGTTTAAATAATTCATTTATGTGCCTAAAAGCAGTAGAAATTGCACAAAGAAATAGTTATTGCACTGGATATAATCTCAAATTACTGACTCAGACACTTTATGAACTCGATATACAGTAAATACAAAGCCTTGATAAAACATTCAGATGCCTGACCAATTTTTTTTTATTTTATTCTGTTTGATATTTAATAATAAAATACTGAAATTCGAAATGTTACTGCAGTGTGACATTAGATTTATGTTGAAAAATATTTCAGAGAAAAAAAAAACAACAACTTGGGGTTATATAAGTATATGCATAAGTACATATCCTGTATGATATCCAAACATCTGGATAGTAATCTTCCCTCATCCATGCATATGCATTAATTTTATCTCTTAACTTCTATAGTTGTTTTGTGAGCTTCACTTTGCCTTAGACTAACAGCTTGACCAATGATCTGTGACAGAAGATTAACAGGTAAATTCCAAAGCTAAGGTAATTGTAATCCTTGCTACTACAACTTCTTTCATCTGTGTAAAATTGGAGCTTCTTCTTCTTCTTCTTTCGACTTCTTCCATTAGGGGTCGCCAAAGTGGATCATCCGTCTCCATACCCCCCTGTCCTCTACATCTGCCTCTTTCAACTCAACTACCGGCATGTTTTCCCTCACAACATCCATAAATCTCCTCCTTGGTCTTCCTCTTTACCTCCTTCCTGGTGGCTCCATCCTCAGCATTCTCCTACCAATGTCCCTCCTCCGCACATGTCCAAACCATCTCAATCTTGCCTCCCTCACTTTGTCTCCAAAACGTCCTACATGCGCTGTCCCTCTAATAAACTAATTTCTCATCCTTTCCATCCTCATTACTCCCAACAAAAACCTCAACATCTTCAGCTCTGCTACCTCCAGCTCCGCCTCCTGTCTTTTACTCAATTTCATACAACATCGCAGGTCTCACCACAGTCCTATAAACTTTCTCTTTCACTCTTGCAGATACTTTCAATCACAAATCACTCCTGCCACTCTTCTCCACCCACTCCACCCTGCCTTCACTCTTTTTTTCACTTCTCTAACACACTCTTCATTACTTTGCACTGTTGACCCCAGGTACCTGAACTCCTCCACCTTCTCCACCTGTTCTCCCTGCAACCGCATCACTCCACTGCCCTCCCTCTCATTCACACACATGTACTCTGTCTTACTCCTACTGACTTTCATTCCCCTTCTCTCCAGCACATACCTCCAGCTCTCCAGGCTCTTCTCCACCTGCTCTCTACTCTCATCACAAAACACAAAATCGTCCGGAAACATCATAGTCCAGGGAGACTCGTGTCTGACCTTGTCCTTCAACCTGTCCATCACCACTGCAAACAGGAAAGGGTTTAGAGGCGATCCTTCATGCAGTACAACCTACACCTTGAACCAGTCTGTTGTTCCCACTGCACACTTCACTGCTGTCACACTGTCCTCATAAATGTCCTGCACCACCCTCACATACTTCTCTGACACACCTGACTTCCTAATACAATACCACAACTCCAAATAATGTGTCTGTGGTGCTCTTCCTGGGCATGAAGCCATACTGTTGCTCACAAATGGTCACCTTTTCTCTCAGCCTGGCTTCCAATACTCTTTCCCATAACGTCATGGTGTGACTGATCAACTTTATTCCCCTGTAGTTACTGCAGGTCTGCACGATTCCCTTATTGTTAAAGATTGGTTCCAGCAAAACTCCTTCTCCATTCCTAAGGTATCCTCTCACCTTTCAAAAACAACCTGGTTAAAAACTCCACTGCCATCTCCCCTAAATATGTTCACGCTTCTACTGGTATGTCATCTGGTCCAACCGACTTTCCACTCTTCATCCTCTTAATCACTGCTCTCACTTCCTCCATACTAATCCTATCCACTTCCTGCTTCACCATCTCGACACTATCCAACCTTTTCTCTCTCCTATTTTCTTCATTTATCAGCTTCTCAAAATAGTCCCTCCATCTTCTCAACACACTCTCCTCTTTAGTCAACACTAGTAATAGTACCGTAATTTCCGGACTATTAAGCGCACCTAAATATAAGCCGCACCCACTGAATTTGACAAAGATTTTTATTTTGAACATAAATACACAGGCTTTAATAAAAGACAGTGTCTGTTACACGGCTTGTATCTAAACAGTAGCCTACCAAGAAAGTCATTGTTCACTGTCTTCCTCCTTCCTTTCACAACAATTTCTCTCAAGAGTTTATCTTTTGGCATCGTCGTGTGTTAAAAAATCACCATCGGTGAATCTTTTTTCCCAAAGCCGTGCAGCTCAAAACACAGGTGATGTGTGTTTTTTCATGGTTGGGAGCGCATCTGATTTAATATAAAGAGTTTCATTGGTTCACCTGAACCTGTTTGGCAGTTTCATTTGTCTAATGTTATGGAGCTCAGTGTTTTGGCTTGAAACTTGTGAAACCGGAAAAAAACCAAGAAAAATCCATAAATTAACCGCTTCATTCAGAGAAGCTGCGGGGTTCAAAGTAGCCGCTTATAGTCCGGAAAATACGATACTTTGTTCTTCTAGATTTTGAAGTTTGCTTTTGTGGATTTGTGCTCATTTACCACAAGAACTTTAATAAACCCAAATACAATTGTAGGGTGAAGAAGCTTCGGGTGCATTCAACATTCCAATTTATCCCAAACGTGTTTATAAGGGTTGAGGTCAGGGCTCTTTATTGAGCTGTCTTTGTGCACAGGGTCATTTTCATGCTGGCACAGGTTTGGGGTTCTAGTTCCAGAGTAGGTAAATTTTAATGCCATATTATATAATTATAAATATAATTCCATGATAGTTTGTGTATTTAAATTTTTTTTGGGTGATTTATACTGTGTCAGTACTCTTTTGATTTTTCTAAATTAGCAAGTTATTATACAGTATTACAGACACTATACAGTATGCTTAGACAAAACTGTTGCGTATACAATTTCCTTCCTTATAAATTAAAGGTTATTACATGCAAACTTATAAATGTTACAAATACACTATATTGCACAATATTACAAAATACTTTTGCAATATAGTGTATTTCTATAGGCTTCCCTAGAATCCTGACCATTTCTGTGTTGCACTAAATCATGGCTCTTAGCTACAGTATGAAGGGAGCTCTAATACTTCAGTCTGGCAGGCCTTATTATCTTCAAATATGTCGGTTATCTTCAAATATGTAAGTGGCTTTTTCTCTAAACAGGTAAAGATGACCAAAGGGATTTTTGTGATTTTTGTGGGATTTTTGTGATTAGAATCTAAGTTAACTTTGTCTATATTTATTTTCTTTGGCATAGTACAATGTAATGCAACAGGCATTCTCAAAGCCAAAATACTCAGAGGAATCATTACGTTTACATTAATGTCATTTGTCAGACTCCCTTATCCAGAGCGACTTACAACTGAGCAGGGGAGAGTTAAGGGCCTTGCTCAAGGGCCCAGCAGTGGCAGGTTAGTGGTGGTGGGATTTGAACTTCACTTGCAACTTTTCTAGCTCAGTAAATGAACTCGGACTTGGCTTTGACACTGGATAAGCCCCTGGTTTGCCAAAGAAAACCTGCAGTTCTTACATTGTTTTCTTGAGAATCAGAAGGGATTTCTCACGGATACACTCAACTGGCCATGATTATGACAATTCCCTATACACAGCATATGGACAGAGTTCCCAAAACTCTGTCTTTAAGATGGCTCCGGTTGTGAGTCATACACAGGAATCAGGGGTTTGGTTTTGGCACCAAGTGCCATGATTGTGTAACGACCATTTTTCTTTTCCAGTGCTGGGAAAAAATTGCCTTCACTCACTATCACAATCTTCATTGGTGTTGCAGCGATTGAGATTTCGACGCTATAAAAAAAGCTATTAGGATGAAGCTTGTTTCCATTGTCGCCTTTCATTTGGCGATGTAATTTATTTCGGTCTATTGCCCACAAGCTCACACCGTTCTGTTGCTGAGAGACAGACAGTTTCTAAAATTGACAGCCAGATGATTTTATGCTTCCTATGAGTGTGCACATACTGAGGACTCTAAAGATTAAAAGCCTAAATTGGACTATAAACCTTTTACAATTATTGTTTTTGTCTTCAAATAGAAATAATTGTCAAAATAGATTTAATACTTTAGATGAAAGAATAGAGATTTATTCACAATGGCAGCATTTTAAGCAAAACAGAAATAAAAAAAAATCCTATTTTTATACAGGACAGACCAAAGGAACTGAGGAAAGACAATTATGGCTCTTTTTCATCCGACTAGTTTGCAGCACTAAATGGTTATTTTGTGAGGGCAAGGATTAAAAAGTGTTGTCACGAGGAAGACCTTTGGATTGTAACAGCCTGTTTTTGTTCACTGGAACCGTGAACATGCATAATGGTAATGTTGCTCTTTCTGAGATGTTTCTTGCCAACAAATGTGCAATAAAAAATAGATAAAAAAGAAGAGTCTCTGTGTTTGTTAGGGATGTATCACATGGAGTCGTAATGCGTCTAGAAAGCTTATAATGCTGTCTGGCCAAATAGCATTGAGGGAGTAAATTGCCCCAGGAAATCACCTAGCTCTCATCCTTTATATTCTCTATCACGTTATGTTCTGTGTTTTCCGTCAAAAATCTCCCCTCTATCGACTTCTCCCCACTCCTTTTCCCCCTTCCACTTTAAGCTGCAAGAGAATCTTTTGACAGCTCTTGAGTGCTGTTATTGAGGCGCGAGAGCATAGATTGCACAGCTCATCTTCTGCCTGACACCATTATCGTGAACAGCAGCTGCAGTAGTGAGGGCTTTTAGGGCTCAAACGCTTTGCAAGCTCCCATTATGGTTTTTTTAACCAGAACAAACAGAAGAGACAGACAGGTAGGCAGAGACAGAGAGAGAGAAAGAGAGAGAGAGAGAGAGAGAGAGAGAGAGAGAGAGAGAGAGAGAGAGAGAGAGAGAGAGAGAGAGAGAGAAAGAGGGCTTTGATAGTAGGTGGGCAGTTGGGAGAAATGGAGAAAAAGACACAAGGGAGACGAAGGAGGGGGTGTGAAAGGAGGGATTGAACCCTTTTCCTATCAGCTTGTGAGGGGAAGGCTGCTCGAGAGTGTGGGCTGGGTTAAATGGCACTTAAAAGGCGCCGACTGCAAGCGTTCCAAGCCTGAATAAAGGACAGACAGGCGGGGAAAAGGGGAAAGGAAAGAGACAGAGAAAGAAGGGGGGGAGAGAGATAAAAAAGGAGCCCCACAGGAAAGGACCATCCAGAGGTGTGTGCACCTATACACACTTCTGCAGAGGGCTATACACAGCAACCAGGTTTATTTCTAGCTGGCACTTGGAGTTTTCTTGCCACTTTTTTCTCCAGTCCGTGGAACCCACAATGCACCGGGCAGTGTTGCTGCTGTCCCTAGTCGGAGTCGGGGTGGCTCTGAAACCTGAGTGGCAGCCTCAGACATACCAATCCACAGAGGCTGGGGCCATTGACTTTTTGAATGATTACAACTCAACTGCTGAGCAAGTGTTCTCCTATAGCACAGAGGCGAGCTGGGAGTACAGCACCAACCTGACCGATCATAATTCCAAACAACAGGTATGAGTCATAGTGCATGTCAGATGCTCTGTCATTGTGGTTGTTGTTTGAAACTCTAAGTTATATGTCACATGTGTCTGGCTTAAAAGGGATGCAGGAGTCAAATGAGTCGTTATGAGATGCAGACAAGACAGGCTTTATGACAGACCTTTGGATAGTCTGTCTTCTGAAACTGTCCTGATGTAATTGCTGGCTTTAAAATGACACACATTTATGGTTCCATGTGGTATTTTTAATCACATGACACATTCACACTACGAGTAACTTAAACAGAACCTGGAAAATGAGAGCAGGCTAAATGTCATTTATTTTAGAAACCTAAAAATTACGTGGATCAGTGCATGATGAAATGGAAAGTCATGTGTATATGTAGCGAAAGCAAATGCCTGCTGTAATTATTGCCATGTTCTAGAATCACAATGCTGATATTCAGTTCTACACACCAGGGAAAATTAATAGAGATTAGGGATGCTGTAATACTGTATAGAGCAAATATTAGAAATATAGAGAAATATTAATGATGTGCTGGACATCAGGAGATTGATGCTGACATAGAGACAGCATTCCTATTCTCCTAGAGGAGCACATGTGCACACACACACACACACACACACACACACACACACACACACACACACACACACACACACACACACACACACACACAAATTTCCAACCATGAATTTTTTCTCATTTCTACACAGCTGTCCCAACACTGTTTTACACTGTCAGCTGGGCATGCGGGTAGCGGCCCAACCTTGTTACACCCAACAGGTGTGACCTCTGCTCCATCATACTAGCGTTCTTGACCGGACACTCCCTAGAGCTGAAATTTCAAAAACCAGACCGAAGAGAGACATGTGGTGCACTGAGCCTAACCTGAGTCTTGCCTGGTGTGATGTCTATTGTTCTACACAGATCAGATGAGATGATCAAAGCACCTCAGTTTTAAGGTGTAAGACTCAAGAAACACAGCCTTGTAAAAGCAACAAACCCACCCAGCACAATAGCAGTGTCTACATAAAACATTAATGAGCACAAACAGTAATTTCTAACTACCTATATATACTATATATATATAATATAATAAATATTTAAAATAGTGATGTCAAAATTTCATGTTTTAACGGCATACAATTTATAAACCTGCAATTAATGCTGTGTACATTTCTGTTTGACCATTTTTTTTATTAAAGATACAAATAAATAAATATAAAAGAGGCAAAATGTAAACCTTCAACACAACACACATTTATTCACAAAGTCCTTTCTTTACTTGGATGTTAAAAAAAAAAAAAAAGAACCTACATGGAAAAATTATTTTGAATCAATAAACTTGTCTCAGATCAACCAACAAAATCCGCAATGAACTTTACTGTGAACTATAAAGTACTGTCTGGTTATCTAATAATTAATTATAAGAAGATTGCATTTCTACAAGAGTAAAATCACAAATGTACTTCACGAATGCATTTAGGTAATAGTACTGATTTATAAGAAATGTGTGAGAAATTTAGAGAGAGTTATTTATTGTGATAAGGACACAGTGAGAAGTATCTCTTACTCCACACAGTATCTTGTTTTTAACACAGTTTATGTATTCACTTCAAATTAACAAGGAACACCATGTTTCTCTTTTGTACTGGATAAAATATAAGATATTATGTACTAAAATGTAGTGAAGTCAAAGTTTCCTGAACTAAAATGTCTCTGATAAGATCCATACACCTAAAAAAAAAAAAAGTATAATAATGAAGGAAAAATACTGTAACTGTCCACGACTGGCCATATTTGTGGCAATACCTCTATGCATAAAGCAAGCTATATGAACATATAAAGTTATGAAGATATCTGACTTTACTTACACCCTTGTGGGTGAATGAGCATAGATCTCCACAACCTCACTCCAAAATCTAGTGAAACAGCTTTCCAGAATAGTGGAGGTTATTAGAACATTTTTGGAATGGGATGTGCAAAAAGCACATAGTAATCTCAGGTATCCACAAACTTTAATCTATATAATGTAGCTGATAAAAAAAAACAATTTGTGATTTTTTCATATTGTTCAACCTACTTGTGTTTCATATAAAGAATCTGTAGAGACTGAAGAAAAATAATAAGGCATATAAAATAAACCTGCAATTTACACTTCCGACAATATAATCCTGTATGCACAACATGTACACAAACATTGTAAGAAGGATCCTATTATCATTTCATCCGTGTGAGTGGGAAGTGGACTAGATCAAAGAACAGTGCCTCCTGGACTCAGTCAAGTTGATTTTTAATTAGATGCTAAAAAAAAAAAAATCAAGAAAGAGAGAGTCACCACTCTTTGCAGTGCTGATGCAGTAGAACAATAAAATGAAAACAGGCACAAGCTGAAATATCACATCCTGGTATCAGGCAAAGGAAGAACTCTTTGTTATGAACTGAGATCATCTTAGGCAAACATGAACAGAATGAGAGGGGAAAAAAGACATGGGAAGGAAGCATATCTTTTTCCCATAATAACAGATATCAACAAGGCATTTTAGTGTACACTGAACTTTGTTATTATTTCTGAATCTATTTCTCCTCTTCTCATCTATTTCTGTTGTTGTTTTGAGACTCTGGCCAGGGTCATGGATGTTAGGAAAGAAGAAGATGTGCCCAAGCTTATCACTCTCCATAGAGTAGATCACAGGAAATACATAGCGTAAACCTCTGACAGTGATGTTGGGCGTAAGTGTAGAAACATGATCGCCAGAACAGGAGAAAACAAGGTCAAAGTTAATGTTTATGCACTGTCACTTTCTTCCCTCTTGTTAATCAGTGGTGGAGGCACATAACCCAAGCACAGGGTTGAAAGTGTCAACTTCAAAGATCCACAGTCTTGTCTGGTCAAAGATGGCGACACTGACACCTCAGTAGTACAATAAAGCTTCCTCAGTAAGCATAACAGAAGAGGCAGTAATATATAATATAATAAATCTGTGTTTGCGAGCCCACTAATAACTTCCTAAAGGTCTGATTCTACTATATCCTTTCTTTATTTTTGTTCCTGATGATTTGTAAACCCTTTTATGTATTTTGTGGAGGAAAATTATAAGTGATTGACTAGAAATAAGACTATTCCTGACATGGCAGTGCCTCCATTAAAAAACGAAACTTTCATTATCTTGGTTCTCCATCAAGGCACATTCTTTCTCCATGTCATTGAGAAAGGTCAGATCGTTTGTCTGAAAGAATGTAAATATTGTGGGTGCTTAGAAATTTTTAGCTGAATTACACTGAGTCAGTAAATGAATTGTGTAAGTGTAAGTTAATTAGATGCATAGTATCACAAGTACAGGATTAAAATCAGACTCAACACTCAAAACGACGTCTAAAATACCAGCTATTATAGTAGTCATAGTCATTTGAATGTAATTGTAATTTTATAGAGTGCAGAGGAGGATGGGTTCCCAGGAGACTACAACAGGAAGTTATACACATTTAATCTTTTCCTTAGTACTGGATCTTTAACAGCTTAAGCAGGAAATGTGGTAAAGCTCTTTCATTAGACACTCCGATATTAACAAAAACATTTTCTCTAATGTTTTTGTACAGGTGCTGGCAAATCTGGAAAAGCAAAGTTTCATAGAAGCATGGGGACAAGTGGCTAAGCAGACGTTCCCTGATGCACTACTGGACACCTTTACTGATACGAAAATAAAAGCCCTCATGAAAAAGATCAATGTCCTGGGACCTGCCAACCTCCCTGCCACAGAGCGAGAGCTGGTTAGTCTCCATACTGTTCTCTTAAACACTGGGTGGAATACATGCACACAAATATACAAACTGCATTTTGCCTAAACATGATGCTGTATATAACAGTCATTTAATTCAGCACTTACTGGTGTGCTGTTCAGTTCAGAAGAAAGCAACTAAAGTGTTCTTTGTCTGTTTGTTTGTTTGTTTGTTTGTTTGTTTGTTTGTTTATTTCTTTAAGTACAATTCAATTCTGAGTCAGATGGGCAACATCTACTCCACTGCAAAGGTGTGTCCCAACCCAGATGAGTGCTGGGCTTTAGAGCCTGGTAAGTAAATATTTACTGCCTTTTTACCCACCACGTTATATATTCATGTAATGGACACTATCCCATTTTGGGTATTTGCTATTATCTCTATTATCTGCAAATAAGCAGGATGCTTTAATCAATCACATTTAAGAGGAATAGCAGAAGAAACTAGACATTTGCTTGGTACAGTTTTATTTTTACCATAGATCTTTAATTTAAGCATGATTATCGGTATATATTTAGAACAGGCCATCTGTTTCATTTAGGCATCAGAATATGCAGATGGCATCGTTATACTTTTCTGCTATTTTGATTTGCAATTCCCCCTCATTTGCATTTAGTATACAATTAACCAAAGCATTTTTTTTTCTTCTGTGGCAACTTTAATGCTCATGTAACACTATTAGGATTTAAGAGATACAAGCAGAGACAAAAACTTTTCTGAGATCTCTGCTTAAGATTCCTTGGTTTCTTTGACATTTTATTGTGATGCCACTTTATGTGTATTTATAGAGTTGACAAAGATTTTAGCATCTTCCCGGAGCTACAAGCAGCTACTCTATGCCTGGGAAGGCTGGCACAACAAGTCTGGAGAACCACTCAAACCCCTTTATCCTAAATTTGTTGAGCTCAGCAACAAGGCCTCCAGGATGGATGGTAAGCTTGCCATTTTTATATAGAGCAAGCATGCTGGAAATTGTAGGTGGGACAAAAAAAATAAAGAACAATTTCAGAAGAACTGGTCTCTTTACAGGTTTTGCAGACACTGGTGATGAATGGCGCTCCTGGTATGAATCTCCTAGCTTTGAGAAAGACCTGGAAAATCTGTTCAAGCAGCTGCAGCCTCTTTACCTGAACCTGCATGCTTTTGTCCGCCGGAAGCTGTATAACTACTATGGCCCCAAGTATATCAATCTAAAGGGCCCCATCCCTGCCCATCTACTAGGTCAGTTGTGACAATGCACTAGATCAAGTATGTCCAAACCAAACACAAAGGGCCAGTGAAGGTGCAGGCTTTCATTCAATTAAAGCAGGAGCCACACTTTATTTACTCAGTTGTGACTTCTGCTTAATTGAAATAAAGACTTGCACCCATCCTGGTGTTTTCTGGTTAAGACTGGACACCGCTGTACGACAGGTCTTTAAGAAAGAAAAAAAACTGATACAGCTTGCATGTGTTATTTTGTAGGAAACATGTGGGCACAAAGCTGGAACAACATCTATGACATGATGATCCCTTTTCCAGACAAGCCCAATGTAGATGTGACTAAGACCATGGTTGCCCAAGTAAGTCGCCCAATCCCTTATTCAGGACGTCAAATGATAAGCTAGATCAGTAAAGATGCATTAGAATTTAGATTGAGCCTGGTAGGAAAGCTAAAATCTTGTCGAAGTGTAGCTATATACACAGAGAATAAAAACAGGACAATGATGAATAAATTTCCTTTTTACAGGGATACAATGCCACCTATATGTTTGAAGTGGCTCAAGAGTTTTTTACCTCTCTTGGTCTGAAAGAGATGCCTTATAAGTTCTGGGAGATGTCCATGTTGCAAAAGCCTGCTGATGGCCGTGATGTGGTCTGCCACGCTTCTGCATGGGACTTTTATAACAGGGAGGACTTTAGGTAAGCATTCAAAAAAACCAATATATTTGCACAGGAGATAAAAATGTGTTTTAACTCTAGGATAAATCTTAATCCATGACAGGATTAAGCAGTGTACCACAGTGACAATGGAGCAGCTTTTTACTGTGCACCATGAGATGGGTCATGTAGAGTATTACCTACAATACAAAGACCAGCCAGTCAGCTTTAGAAGAGGTGCTAATCCTGGCTTTCACGAGGCAATTGGAGACGTACTTTCTCTTTCTGTATCTACACCCAAACACCTGCACACTATTGGCCTGCTCGACACACTAACTGATGACTATGGTAATTATAAGTTCTTAATAAAATAAACAGCAGAACTCAATAAATAATGCACTGATTTGACCGATGTCTGCTTTGGTCTATTTTAGAAACAGACATTAATTATCTTCTAAAGATGGCATTGGAGAAGATTGCTTTCCTTCCATTTGGATACCTCATTGATCAGTGGCGCTGGAGTGTGTTTGGTGGGCGCACACCGCCTGATCGGTACAACTCAGAGTGGTGGTATCTCAGGTACATTCTGGTGGTCTGGAGATCTTGCATTTATATATAGATTTTATGCTTCTGAAAAGAGCCCATAGACTTTATATATAGTGTATGGTATAGTGTCTGATCTATGAATAGGCATATATATATATATATATATATATATATATATAATTTCTGCACTTTCCAGAACAAAATATCAAGGTATCTGTCCACCAGTAAGACGGAATGAGGAGCAATTTGATGCTGGGGCAAAATACCATATTCCAGGAAATACCCCATACATCAGGTGAGAAAAGGTTTTTAAAACCAGATTTAAGAATTTTGTTTTCCACACTGGTTTCCAGCCAACAAAAATAGCTAAAGTTAGTCTACTATGGCCCTATATAAATGCTAGATTAACAAGATAGAAATCTATTAATCATTTAATCTATTATATAGAATAAAAATTTACATCAAATTCACTAAACATTACAGCTGTTTATTCAGTTGGCTTACTACTAACAACATACCCCTCTAACCACGTTGTCACACATCCAAACGTGCAAAAAACTGTTTACATTGATACAATACACTTCCATTATGAGGGTTTTTGTAGCCTTGGAGCTTTAATTTATTTGATGGCTTCTCTCCTCCCATGCTCATCCATAATGAATATTTTCTTCTTTCTATTTCTTTTCTAAGTTTAAAACCGTGAAATTATTATAAAAAATGAAGGCCAATTTCTACCATGGTTTGACATACAGTACATCTTGAAATATGTAATGATTTACTTTCGAATTAATTTGTGCAGTTTACAAGAGTATCTCTCAAATCCATTTATTTCTGCCAGAGAGGCTTTCCAAATCTGAAATTCATCAAATGTAATATATTAGTGCCCCATGACTCAAAACTGTTAATGATGACTCCCTTTTCTACATGTCTACAATTTTTAATTATCACAAACAAGCTATCTGACCATCACAGGGTACTTAGAAAATCAAATAAAAGGTGTCAATTGCTGTTTTTTTCCAGGTACTTTGTGAGTTTCATTCTGCAGTTTCAATTTCATCAGAAGCTTTGCCAGGAAGCAGGACACACTGGACCTCTGCACAAGTGTGATATCTACAGATCAGCCAAAGCCGGGGCTGTTTTAGAGTACGTATTAACTCAAAATATTGAAAAAGAATAATGACATTTTTTTACCTTGTTATACAAATGTTTTTAAAAACTGAAATTAAAAGCGTTTTTTTTAATTTTACAACAGAAGTCAAGTGTCTTGGCTTGAAACGTACTATAAGAATAGCTTCTTTCTAAGTCTTTTCTTTGATTCTGCTTCTAAGGAAAGTCATGCAATCAGGTTCCTCAAAGATCTGGACTGAGGTGTTGCAAGAGAATTTGGGTACAAACCAAATGAATGCCAGTGCACTAATGGAATACTTTCAGCCTATCATCACCTGGTTAGAAGAACAGAACAGGCAGTCAGGTGAAATGCTCGGCTGGCCCGACTTTGATTGGATGCCTCCTGTTCCACAAGGTTACCCTGAAGACATTGGTAAGATCTAAGTTGAACTATATAAAATGGTGCTGTTTTGCACATTGCACGATTGGTATTTAACACAGCAAAAATAATAATAGCATTAATAAATTTAAACCTACATTAATTACAACATAATAAAAGTGTTATAATTATGTTATAAATAAAACATTTGACGTAACTGTAATGTAACTAAAATGTAACTGACAATTAATAATGAGAAAGTGTTTGTGTGATGCATTCAGACTTATATTATATTATATTATATTATATTATATTATATTATATTATATTATATTATATTATATTATATTATATTATATTAGACGAAAATTAAACATTTGCTTAGGTTTGCAAATGCTCACAAAGCAAAAGAGATATTTTAGCAAGTGAAGATACACTACATGGACAAAAGTATGGGGTCACATGAGTTTTCCAGTCATGTGTGATTTGTATAGTATGTCTTTGGATTCTGTAGCATTCAATTTTACCATCACTTGAACTAGGGGACCCAAACTTGTTCTATCATGACTCTGTGTACAAAGCTATGCAAACATGGGTTAAAATGGGTTGAACTGCCTGCTATAGAGCTCTGACCTCAACCTTATTGAGCATTTGTGGGATGAATTGGAATGCTGACTGCACTCCAGGCCTCCTCACTCAACGTTAGTACCTGATTTTACTAATGCCCTTGTGTCTGAATGAGCACAAATTCACACAAACACACTCCAAAATCTAATGGAACATCTTCCCTAGAACAGGTTATTATTACAGCAAATAGGTAATAAATGTCATAGGGACATCGTTTTTGAACATCCCATTTCACATTTAATGTGAATTAAAAATAGATGATGAAAATAAATGTATATTAAAAATAGTCAGAATTGGGTGGTATTTCTAGTATTGCAAAACAACAATAAACCAAATATTTGACTATTAAAATCTAATTCTAGACTTTTTAAAGCACTTATCATATAACATTTTATTATAGTAAATTATAATAATATTTTTAATATATTTAATATATATAAATAATATATTTATAATAAACTTACAATAAGAAATATTATGTAAACTTGCCCATTGTCAAAAGATTTCCACATGCTATTTTAACTAAATCTCAAATACTAGGCAATATATTAATTGGGTAATATTATAACAACCATCTTGATTCAAATCTCTCCAAATTTGACATAAAAATCATGTACCTGGCAACCCTGTTGTGACACAGAGGTGTGTCTGTAGTCATGCAGGTACACATTGTAGCTCAAATTTGTTTTTGATTCCTGTTTCCGGAGCCAAGTGTCTCCTATCTGTAGCTATGAACTTTCCAGTTGTCGCACTGATCTCTCTAACCTGGATTGAATCAGCCAGGAAAAGCTATCTTGAAGCAGTAGAGTGTGTGTTATTTTTGTTTGTTTTATTTCTGTTTGTGTGTGCGTGTGTGTGTGTGTGTGTGTGTGTGTGTGTGTGTGTGTGTGTGTGTGTGTGTGTGTGTGTGTGTGTGTGTGTGTGTGTTTATGTCATGGTAGCATATGGTAGCAGGTTAGCGTATAATTTCATAAGAACAGTCTGTTTGGGAGAAGCTTGTGTTAACCAAAATGATTGATATGGATGCAGTGTTTATTACACCTCACATAATATAAGAGGTATTTTATGACACAGAGACTACTTTATTATGCAATAGGAATACAGTTATATTGAATGAATTGAGGACCCCATATCAAACAGTAAAATACACCATATGGCTCCAAACTTAGTATGTGTTGTATGTAGATCTTCTGTAAAACACTGTGAAAAGGTTTCTTTCAATTTTCCTGTATTCATTACTGCATTTCAGATGTAGATAAATGGTTTGTAAAATTAAACTAAGCCCTGATCTCTTTTTCTTAAGTCACAAGAGAAGAAAAATAATCCTTGTTGGGTACAGAAAATTATTATTATACTATGATGGAATAGAATAATTTACAGAGGCAAATTACTTTTATAAGGCACAGCAGTAAAATGTTATATAGCTAAGATGACAAGTGTGTGCAGTGCGAACAATCTTAGAATACATGTCAAGCATGATAAATAACAAATTAACCAAAGAACTTAGCAATAGTGTATATAGCCACTGATAAAATTCTGTTTGGAAAAGTGATTTGCTAGTTCATATTTGGATCAATCTCCTGTCAATCATTTTATAGACACCCATGGATAAAGACTTATAGATAACAACATATAGATTTACAGATCTTACACTTTGGAGATTTACCGTTTATTGGCCACAATAGATCAAGGAGGCAGCGGAGCTTCATAAATGTGGGTGTGAATTATTTGAATGTCACACAGAACTGTAGAAAACTTTGCTATTTTATTTAACATCCACCACAAGACCCACCAAAGGTGTAATTAGAATGTATTGTAGAAAGCAAGCTCACGTTATGCCATGTTCATTACTCCTAGCTGAAAAAATAACCGACGAGGCCCAGGCCAAACAGTTCTTGGCTGAATACAACTCCACAGCAGAAAAAGTTTGGAACGCTTACACAGAGGCTTCATGGTCTTACAACACTGACATCAATGAAGAAAACAAGAAGATTATGGTGAGTTGGATTTGGGATTCAGTGCTTTTACCATCTAGTTTATGGCTTTTGAATATGGTTGTGAAGTTCACATTTGCATTCTTTTTGTTACCAACCAGCTCCAGAAAAATTTGGATATGGCTAATCACACAAAGACCTACGGATTGGAGGCCCGCAAGTATGACACTGCTGATTTCCAGGATGCCTCAGTGAAGCGGATACTAAAAAAACTCAGCGATCTGGAGAGGGCCGTGCTCCCTGATGAGCAGCTAAGAGAGGTACAAGCATGGAAGAAAAAATACATGTTTTTTACCAGACAATATACACTATGGGAAGTCATAGCCTAGTGATTAAGGCATTGGACTTTGGCATTGGACATTGGACCTGGGGATTGTGGGCTTAAGTCCCAGCCATGCCAAACTGCCACTCTTTGGCCCATGAGCTCAACATGGTTGCTCAGTTATAAGTAATGAAGTACTTTGCCATGGATAGTCCCAAGCATAATGAAAAAAAATGCTATATTTAAGTATGGACAAATAGTTTTAAATACTTGCCCATTCCAAATTTAGTTTCCATTTCCTTTTATAATAACCTCCATTCTTCTGGTAAGATCTTCCACTAGATTTTGGAGTGTGCTTGTGGATATTTTATGTTCATTCAGCCACAAGGGTTTTAGTCAAGTCAGGTACTGATGTAGGATGAGAAGGACTGGGTGCAGTGGGTTCCAATTCATCCCAAAAGTGTTCAGTAGGGTTGAGGTAAGGTGTTTTATAGCAGGATACTCATGATTTTTTAACTTTAAACCATGTGAACCATATCTTTATGGAACTGACTTTGTGTACAGTGGTATTGTCATGCTGGAACAGGTTTGGGTTTAAATGGGAAAATGTAACGATACCACATCCAAAGACAGTATGTTAGAGTATGTTTATAATGTCATATTTTACAAAGACATTACTTAGGAACAATAATATAATTGTACAAATTTATTTAGTGCGTAATACCGCAAAACAATTATTTGTAAAATATTTTTAATGAAATAAAAAAACTAAAACAAAAAACATTCGGGAGTGTATAATAAATAAATTAAATATTGATAAATAAATATATTTAAAAAATCTATATATTTATATAATCTAAAAAGATCATTATTTAAATAATAAAAAAAATTATTTATATATATATATATATATATATATATATATATATATATATATATATATATATATATATATATATATATATATATATATATATATATATAGGATATCATGTATTTGAAAAAAAATGCAAAAGAGAGATGTTAAAGTTTATTAAAAATAAA
This sequence comes from Silurus aristotelis, assembly GCF_946808225.1. Taxonomy (NCBI): domain Eukaryota; kingdom Metazoa; phylum Chordata; class Actinopteri; order Siluriformes; family Siluridae; genus Silurus; species Silurus aristotelis. Next base: position 21,171,675 of record NC_139585.1, read on the forward strand.
ATTTTCTGAGCTTCATTAAAGCACCAATTAATATTAAAAAAGCGACAGTGCATGTGTACAGGCCACATACGAGAGAACTGTGAGAGCCGGAGTTCTGGTCAGAGTCTGAGTCATAGTCTGGGGTTGGAGCTGAAGGATAGGAAAAAGAAGGCAGGAAGGTGGTGGGACTAAGAACATCATCATGAAGAGTGAAAGGGGACAGAAGGCCAAAAGATTGACTTCTAGACTTTTTTCTAAACTTTCAATCAATGAGTGAGACCTATGTCAATATTCTACTTTTTCTCTTTTGTATAGTACAATGACTTGTTGGCCTCCATGGAGACCACATACAGTGTAGCTAAAGTCTGTGAAGATCATGGTGCCTGTCTATCTCTTGATCCAGGTGAGAACATATATACATACCTTGCATTTAAGCTTGATGTCCTTTTTAAGAGAAAAATGAAAAAGGCTTTATATATCAAGTTGTATACAAATAGATTATGGTCATCTACAGACCGTACAGTTTGCATGAGTTACATGCTGTTATATGGATGATGCCCTGTGAGCATGCCCTTAAAAGGAGTTCTGTGGGTGCCACTAAATGCAAATGGACTGTCTCAGGAATGCACTTTATGTACTGAGTAAATAAGTGTTTCCGGATCTTGTGTAAACCCTGAGGAAAATGCTTAGTTTACTTTGCCAAACATTTACTAAAAGCCCACTGTAAAAGACTTTTCAGAAAAGTTTCCACACATATCTGAAAGAATGTAAAAGCATAGTATTCCTTGTTTGAAATGCGACAACATTAACATAATCTCTTAATATTTTCTGTCAAACTGGCAGAACATGATACTGTAAAACCTTTAAACTGGTGCAAATCTGCCCAATTCATTTCAATTAAATTCAGTCTTATGGCACTACTCAAACTGGGCTGTAGTATGTCACTCTGACAGGCTGAAGTTTTTTTTCTTCAGATTTAAATAAGATTATGGCTGAGTCCAGGGACTACGACAGGCTGCTGTTTGCCTGGCAGGGCTGGCGAAATGCTTCAGGAAGAGAACTGCGCCAAAGCTACAAGAGATACGTCGAGCTTGCCAACTTAGCTGCCCGGAATAACGGTAAATGCCTCAAAATGAAGGCTGCCTTTGTGAGAATGAGGCCCACAGTAAAGCACACTGCTACAGACAATAAAAAAACAAGGTCCGGTCTCAAAATGAACGGCTCATTAATCACTATTATGAAATTATTTTTATTCAACAGGTCATGCTGACAACGGCGCTTTCTGGCGCTCTTTGTATGAAATGCCCACCTTCGAGCAGGACCTGGAGGCATTATGGAGTGAGTTACAGCCGCTCTATTTAAATCTCCATGCGTATGTACGGAGAGGGCTCTACAAAAAGTACGGGAAGGAGCGCATCAACCTTAAAGGGCCCATCCCTGCTCATTTACTAGGTAAGAGTAAAATAAATGTGTCAGATCTCAGTTAGCAGCATTAGAGATCTGCTGAAAAATCAATGTGATTTCATTTGCAACAATTCTTTGGATTCAAAAATATATTTTTATTAAAATGACTATGGCAATTATTATGTAATTGTCTAAATAAAGCAGAATAAAAGGCCCACCTTTGGCTAAGCTTTGTGCCCTCATGTTGAAGTGGTACACCAGATATAATTTTGAGCCTGAATATGCTTTCGATATTTTCTATGAACACACATTAATATTCAGTTGCTGTTTGCGGCAACTCCAAACGAATCGGCAGGATTTAATACGCTTTCAAAACCGTCAAGCGTGACAGTGTGTGTGTGTGTGTGTGTGTGTGTGTGTGTGTGTGTGTGTGTGTGTGTGTGTGTGCGCAAGTACACAGCTATGTGGATATGTGATGCACACAGCTGCAGCATGCAGTCACACACACTGTGTTTTCACATGGCTGATTGTTGATGAAATTCAAAATCCATCACTGCACCTCGGCACCAGAGCTCCATAGGCAGATGCTGACCAAATATACCTGATCCAGCAACATCTTTTTTTTTTGCTTCGCCTTTTTCTTCTCAGGAAACATGTGGGCACAGACCTGGTCAGGAATCATGGACTTAGTGAACCCATACCCTGATGCCACTCAGGTGGATGTCACGCAATCTATGATAAACCTGGTACTCACACTTTTTTTCATCTTCTATTCGAGCCACATTTAAATTAGACATTTGCTAAGCTTATTGTAATTATGAGAGAAATGTTCCTTTTTAATAGTTACATTTAAACAAATGGCGAGTTAAGCACCCAGGAAAGGCTCTGAAAAAGATAAAGCAGCTACTGGAGATAAATAAATAAATACAGGACCATTATCTGAAAATAAATTGAGGGTCTCTACTTGATCAGCTTCACCTGCACTCATAGGCACTTCTTCTTGGATTTTTTTTCAGGGCTGGAATGCAAAGCGAATGTTTCAGGAGTCTGACAACTTCTTCAAGTCAGTGGGCCTGATGCCTATGCCTGAAGAGTTCTGGAACAAGTCGATGTTGACAAAACCTGCAAACCGTGAAGTGGTGTGTCATGCCTCAGCCTGGGACTTTTACAATCGCAAAGACTTTAGGTATAGAGGAACATTCATGTGGGTTATGTACCCAAATTGCTAGCAAGATTGCTTTATGGAAATGTTTGGAATGCCTTGATTTACTAATCTAATTTCTCAGGATTAAGCAATGCACAGTGGTGAACATGGATGACCTGATTACAGTGCATCATGAAATGGGCCATGTGCAGTATTTTCTCCAGTATAAGGATCAGCCCATCTCGTTCCGTGACGGTGCCAACCCGGGATTCCATGAGGCCATCGGAGATGTGCTGGCACTGTCAGTGTCCACACCCAAACACCTTCAAGCCATTGGCCTGCTTGATAAGGTTGATGACAGCAAAGGTATGCTTCCGAAAGCATTAATTTCTTACATTATATAAAGGGTAGAGTTTGATATGGGTTTTTCTCTGGCTGATGCAGATGGCGATATTTAGAAATCAGGGCAGCAAATAGCCATTATATGATTCCAATTTTTTGGGTGGATTTTCTTTTTCCTCCCCTTCATTGTATCTCACAGTTAAGTAGTAAGAAGTGATAAAAAAAAAAAAAAATTGCTAAAATTCAACATTTATTGAATTCTTCTCCAAACAGTGCACTTGTTATCAGGTCTTTGTACCCATGCCTACCTGTAGCTTAAACTACAGCTGGTTAAAGGCTCACTAACAATACTGTTCCAAAAGGTTACTTGCATTCTCTCTCCACATGTTACTCATTTTCTCATTTCTGTGTCTATTGTGCATTTTGTGCCTTTTTTTTCTGCTCGACAAGGTCTGAATTCTCTCATCAACAAAATGTTCACTTTGTCCTTCATTAAAAGATTTGATGTGAACATTAGGTAAAGCTCTTACCCTGATTTCATTGCTTATATTGCTGTCACAATGATTGGTTGATGATTGCATAGATGAGCAGCTGCACAGATGTTTGTAATCAGTGCAAGTATATACCACTCTGCACAGCAGGGCTTTACACCTAACCCAAGATCCAGCCCTTTGTTCTAACATTATAATATTTCATCACAACAGACTATTTTCACAACTTTGTTTTATCTTAAAATGCAATGACATGAAGAAAAATTTAATCTTTTCATCTGTACACAGAGAGCACCATCAACTTCCTAATGAGCATCGCCCTGGATAAAATCGCCTTCCTGCCATTCGGCTACCTGATGGACCAGTGGAGGTGGAAGGTGTTCGATGGCAGGATTTCGAGTGAGGAGTACAACAAAGAGTGGTGGAATCTCAGGTAAGACTCGCATGTCAGTTCAGTTGCCATTAAACTATTTAGGACATGATGTACTCCATGTAAAAAAATGGAGAATGGAGAAATAAAGATAATAAGTATTTAAATACGTGCTATTATCTTTTTACAATCTGTTGTTTTAGGCTGAAGTACCAGGGCTTGTGTCCACCTGTAACCCGTACAGAGAACGACTTCGACCCAGGCGCCAAGTTCCACATTCCAGCCAACGTGCCCTATGTCAGGTACATACTGATAACTTAATCAAGATTTATCACAATCAGTAGTTTATTACACTGCAGTAATAGTTCCACATGTCCTTTGATTCTACAGTAATCCGACAGGACAATTTATGGCGCGTAATATACCTTATCTTTATTTCTTCAATTTAAAATCCATCCAAGGCAAATACTTTTGCAGTTACATAAATCCTCTTAGTTTTCAGCGCAACGCCTGCGCGACCGAAATTCCAATGTACTCAGGTGTTAATGTTTAGCAATAGATTAAATTAAAAGGGATAAGAGTAACCATGACTAACTATACATCATTCTAAAGCTCTAAGCCTCAAGCAGCGATTTAAAAAAAAAAAAAAAAAAAGAAAACAAAGAAAAAAATAGATAGTCAAAAAATATGTTTAATCGGACATTTGCAGAAGCAGCGATTTGGAAAATCTTTTGGTTCGGAGTAACAACAGATACTTGGAGATCTGCATGGGGCTGGGGATAAATCTTTGTAGGAATCTTATTTGTCATGAAAATCTACATAAAATCTAAAATCTAAACTCATGAAACATGTGGGTTTTAACCCAGTACTTTTCTGGATTGCTCCAGGACAGATTTCATGTATTTTTAAATAAAGAAAAAAAATCAAATCAGGAAATTTATATTCATTGTACCTTATCTTTTTGAGCAATATCAACTTTAAATAATGGACAGTAAAGCTAAAAGTATCTTGTTTAAAAACGATTAAAATTGTGTATGTAGCACATTATTGTCAGGAACTGTTAACATTTAAAGGTAGGTAGGGCATTTTCAGCTGTGAGTCCCAAAATCTGTGCCAAAGGCTAACAGAATAAGCAAGGAATAAAGCACTGGTCATCATAATTATTAGAGACGTTAAACCTTTTAGAATTTTCTAAACTCCATGCTAAAACTTACGAGTTCAATTGTTGTCACAGATACAGTATTCTTTTGTTTGTTTGTGTTCTGTCATTCCTAATAAATTACCTTTTCGTTTTCTTTTTTCGTCAGGTACTTTGTCAGCTTTGTGATCCAGTTCCAGTTCCATAAAGCTTTGTGCAATGCTTCGGGTCACACTGGACCGCTTCACACCTGTGACATCTATAATTCGGAAAAAGCAGGAAAACTCCTCAGGTCAGTTAATCACTAGATATTACTTAGCAATGATGCAAAAGGATCATGTAATCATGTAAAAAAAAAATTAGATGAGATGTAGACAATTTGTTAATTTTGAAATTGTTTCTTTTTTGATCTGGAGGCGAATAAACACCTGACATGAAATGGAGCGCATTAAAATAGTGCAATGCACAACTAGCTGTGGATTATGCCGCACTTTTCGTAGGCATTTCCCAGCATTGACAAATAAAGGCTATAAGGAGATAAAATAGTGTGATTACATTACATCTCTTTAAAGAAATAGTTATTAAAGAAATTGTATGTAAATTTATGTTTCTATTACAATGAAGCTGTTGGTGTTAACTCCTTGTAACATTTTATATATTTCTGTGCATAAGTTACTAAATAACGCACAAAAATAATGCATTCTTCTCAATAAGGTCATTAGGAAATGTTTAAAAGAGCTGTATTACTCTGTATGTAACTGTGACTGCATGTCACTATGATTACAATTGCTTATAATGCCGGGTAGTCGAATGTAGAATGGTAATTAAACTGACTGGAATTATGGCATGCAGGGGAGTTTTTTATCATTTTTGGAAACCCTAGACAAGATTTGAACCCGTTCTCATTCCATTTGTCATATATGGACACGTTCATCAGGATCCCTTGGCATCATTATTTAACCTGCAGGGATTCCCACAGACTTTGACCTCTTTGGTGTCATTTTTTAACGTGCAGGGATTCCCATAGACTTTGATAGGACTCTGAACCGGAGCCTGCAACGTTAAAATTTGATATGTTAGGTAAGCAGACTGCCCTGAGGTCATATTTATGTAGCTGATTTTTAATTTTTTTATTCACTTGCTGTCTGATATGAAAGTGCCATCTGTGAAACAGCATTCAGCAACACATTCTTATTCCTGAATAACCCTAACCCTAACCCAGTCTCACTAACCCGAACCCTAACCCTGCACGTTGACAAATGACGCCAAAGGGGTACCCAGGCTGTCAACAAGTGACGACGAAGTATCCTGACGAACGTGTAGAAAATTCTTATTGTCACCCCCATGGCTCCGCCCTCCCATTACTATGCTCCACCCCCACACCATAAAAAATTATTCACAATAAAAAAGGTTAAAAAACACATTTATTAATCATTGCAAAATTGACTGAAGTCATGTATGTAAACATATACTCTACATTTAACTTCAGCAGAAATCCTAGGCGACCGCTTAGTTACAAGTAACAGTGCTGATGGTATGATAATAATGATAATGCATGTGCACTGAGGAGATTTGTAGATTTATAATCCCTCTCTTTATACTAATTTGTTTTAGTGATATGATGCAGCTGGGCTTCAGTAAGCCATGGCCCGAGGCGATGGCGATGATCACCAATGAGCCTGTAATGTCTGTTAAGCCTCTAATGGAGTACTTCGAGCCTCTCATCAACTGGCTAAAGGAGGAGAACAAGAAGAACGAGGACATCCTTGGCTGGCCCGATTACAGCTGGATGCCAACCACGAGTACGTGTGAAAGCTGAATTTGCTTAATCCTTCTGCATGTCTGGGTCGAAATCAAGCTTTTGGGAGAAAATCAAATTACTAAAAACAGAATGATTCCAAAACTGAAAAAAATAAAAATAAAATGCAAAATGTAATTATGTGATTGCTTCAATGCTTCAATGCTGATTTTTAAATCATTTTACAGAGATTATGTTCACACTGGTGTAAAATAAAGGAGTTTGAAATAAATGTTGTTTGTAAATCCTAATCAAACCTTCACTATTACATACACCGACAATGAGAAAATTCCATAATATTGAAATGTAATTTATATAAGTATATACACTATGTGGACAAAAGTAGTTGGACACCTGACTTTTCCAGCCAAGTGTGGTTCTTCTTCAAACTGTTGCTCCAATGTTGGAGGCATACATTTACATCACTTAAAGTAGAAGAGCCAAACCTGTTCCAGTTTGACAATGCTAATCTATGCAAGCTTTTTAAAGATATGGTGTCTGCATGCTGTCTGCACAAAGGCCTTCTCACCCTACATCAGTGCCTGATTTTACAAAAACACCTGTCGCTGAATAACACAAATCTCCACAAGCACACTTCAAAATCTAGTGGAACAAGATTTTTTTCCAAAAGGATTAAAGATTATTATAAATGCAAACTGTGACTAAATGTAAAATGGTATATGAAAAAAAAAAACACATCGAATGGTCAGGTGTCCACAAACGTTTTTCCATACAGTGTATGTGGCATTTAATTTGAATAAATCTGTGAAATCTTAGAAAATCAGAAGATACCATTTGGATCAGTGGAAGATTCTTGAGCATTTAAACTATTCCACTTCATGCCTTACCTGTGTCCTATGTCCTGCAGTCGTGGAGGAGCATACAACTTCTGTGGATTTCTTAGGCTTGAGTGTGGATGAAGCTGGAGCTGTAGCTGGACAGTGGATTCTCCTTGTGCTGGGAATTGTTCTCCTGGTCTCCACAACCTTCTTGGCCTACAAATACCGGAAATCCAAACGCCTGCACAAGAAGTCCATCTCTCAAATGGAGCTCAAATAGGAAAGTAGGCTTAACATCTCGTTGTGGCTGTATTTTTTATTTCCTGGCAAATGAAACCCAAAAAATTCCTTGTATATTTATTCTTAATTTTTTTGGGGTCAAATTAATTTGACTATGCAAAAAGTATGTGTTGTAATTTATTTGTACAAAAAAGGAATACATGTTGGGTGGGTTTTCAATTCTTTGTAAAAGCCTAAATGTGTCTGCATTTTTAGAATAATTTCACTAGTAAATACATTTATAATAAATATATATATATATATATATATTCAATTTCTTTTGTGTTTTTTGTGGTGAGACGGCTTTCTCAAAAGATATTCAGGCAGTTTAAAATGATGTTCATTCATTCATACATTTATTCCATCATTCATAAAACTGGATTTGAGGATGGAATACATCCTGGATGGATTCACCATGCACACATGCAAACACACCCCCTAGGGGTAATTTAAGATTAGTCAGCATATCTACTCGGATGTTTTTTGGAAGTGGGGGGAAAAGCAGAGACAGAGAGATCATGCACAGGAACAGGACTGAACTTGGAATAGTAAAAGTACCAGCTGCACTATTATGTTACCTTATAATGGTATGAGAAGCTTGTAATTAAAAAAATACAAAAAATAAATAAGGGTTACAACTCATCAGAATTGAATTACATATACATACCACTCATGGACAAAAAAAAAAAAAGGAAACTTTACTGATTTTAACAACAAATCTCCGGGCAGAAAATGAGCATAAATCAAACAAATCTACTCCTGAGACCTCATTGGCCAACATTTACTTGTTTATTTTTGGCACAGTGAACTGTTTGGGGAAAAGCTCACTTCCTGACTAGTGATTTAATCAAATATTAATTTTAAAACATTTACTTTGCCCAGGACTGTACTCTTTCTGTTAGTAATGTTATGGTACTGCAGGGATAATACCATGATCTGGAAGATAGTTTGCCATAAGCAAGGCTTAGCCATTGCACTAGGGCTGTGATGACCTTTGCATAATTTCGCCCATTATAAATTTCCCTCTGGGATAAATAAAGTGATTTATTTAGATACGTTGGGTTACTCATTTTTAAATAATGTCCAATTTGTCAAAAATATTACCTTTTTGCACATTAATTTTGTGCATTTTCCATAAAGTCAAAAATATAGTCCATATCATCATCAGGAAAATTCAGTGAAGCAATTAAAAAAACAATAATAATGACCAATACCTTTACTTACAAAATATTTTAATATCTGGAGCGTACAAAAAAAGAACCGCAAGTACCTTCTGACTCTTATATGAATAAATCATCAGTTATGAATGTAGTAATAAATTTGGTCTTCATTTTCCAACTGAACCTTTTCTAGTGTTACAGCAGGACCTATGTGTCATAAAATCAAATGATACCCATCCTTTCACTGAATGACACAGTTGAAGAAAACTGTGACACGTTATGCCTGGTTATTTCTTTCCTTTTCTTTTTTTGACTACTTTGGAACTGGAATGAGAATCGTACCGTGCATTCCAATCTAGCACATAAAAACACTTCCAAATCATATAACAATATTCTCCAGTGTACTGACTCTTATTAGTCATATAAAATAAATATTAAATCACTAATGTTTGGTGCCCTTCCCTGTGCTATAATCCACCCGGGATCGTCGTTGTTTCCTCTGTATCTGTCAGAAGAAAATATATTTCATAGTGGCTGCAAATCTGGGATGCTTGCAGTCAGTGCAATTCCATCATTCCTTGTTAAAGGTCATAAGAAAATTGCTCACAGTGTAAGTTGGAGTGTGAGCATCGTCCTGTAGCCTTGTGCATTTAAAGACACTTTTTTTTATGAATAAAAAAAGCTCCTAAACTAAATAGCATTCTATAATATCAAACATATAATACAAAAAAAAACCTGTTCTGCAATACTTTCAGATTTGGAAAATCAAGTAATAAAAAAAAGGGTCCCAGATTGTGTCTGAGATAACGCTGAATGGTTTCAGTCATGAAAACTTGTTGGCCTGTAACAGTATTGCACCACACAACAATTCCAACAACAACAACAACAACAAGCAACACACTTTCACCCAGTACTCAATTCTTTATCATGTGTTAATCCTGACCCAAAAAAGTCAAAGCCACAGAAGTCTGTTCCATTTAAAAAAAAAAAAAAACGTCCGTTGCATTCCTCTAAACAAGCAGCTGAGTGGACACTTTCCAAGATCAGTAGTAATATTCTTGCACTTCAGTCCAGTTGGTGACCCAGAGTTTTTTGTTGAGCTCGTGCTCAGGCTGGAAAGTCCTGCTCAACTTGTACCTCTCCTCCTTGCGTATTTTCACTCCGTGGTACTTAGGCATCACCTTGTAGTAGGCAGCTCTTTTAAAGAACCCACACTGTGTAACAGAGTGAGAGAGAGAGAGAGAGAGAGAGAGAGAGAGAGAGAGAGAGAGAGAGAAGATGAGAGAGGAAACACAACATTACTCATGAGAGATTAAATATGCAACTAATTGCCAGGACCTGCAGCGAACAAGAACAGCTTTTAAAAAGAAAAACCGGCAGAAAGGATCATTTGGACAGATACAGTGTGTTATTTCCCATGCTGCAACAGTAATTGGAATGGTTTGTCCAAAAAGTCGAAAATGATTACATTAGCTGAAAAAAGAATCCATTCCAAAGCAGTTCATCATTAAACAATGTAAACAATCCCAGAGAACAAAACCGCTTTAATGAGAATGCAAGGGTGATTTATGATTTTTCTTCAGCAAGCAAACTATTAAAAAAAGAAAGAAAGGGAAGTAAAAATCCTTCGATCCAAGAAAAGCAAGCACCGGTCAGGTTAGAGTGCTGAAAAACAGGCAGTGAGTGAAAATATCAGGAGGAAAAGGGAAAAATAGGAAGAGAAAGAAAATAAACGGGCTGATTCCACAGTGGCTGCATTACCAAGGAGCACCAACAGGGGACACCCGGGGTACGCTCTCAATAGGCCTCGGTCAGTCTCTCTGTCTCAGATGGCTGTATCTTCATCTCTGCTTTTTGGGCCTTGGCTTCGTACATCTCCCTTCGACTGGCACGTTTAAAGAAACCACACTGCAGGAAAGGTGGGATGATGGATCGAAGACTGATTATACTCTGTTCTCTAATAGATCCAGTAATGGTGCGTACATGCTTACGGTTTAAATAGCAGCAATGTTTTACAGTTGCAGGTTAAGGCTAAACCTCTATGCTTTATTACTAAACTAAATAGATTCATCCGTTCATTGATATATAAACACTATATGTATTTCAAATCATGTGAAAGTGCTTGAGTAGACATAGGCTTTATTATCCCTGCTCAAGCCATGATTTTACTCAATCTTAGAACACTTTTTGCAACAATGCAAAAAGTACATTGTATCAAGGCAAAAAAAACAACAATTCGTTACTGTCATGTATGGAATGCATTGATATTTAAGTTCTTTTTCACTTCACTATTCATATTAAGTGCGATGTATAGACATTTGAACTTACACTATATAAACAAAAGCACTGGGACACCATATGCGGTTCTTTCCCAAATTCTTACCACTGAATTAGAGGCTCACAATTGTACAGAATGTGTTTGGATGTGATCCATTCAAAATTTCCCTTCATTCGAACTAGAAGACCCAAACCTGTTCCAACGTAGCAATGCCTCTGTGTACAAAGCTTCATAAAGTTATGGATCATGGGGTGCAGCATGTCAATTCATTCCAAAGGTGTTTAATAGGGTAGAGGTCAGAGCTCTTCAGCAGGACACTCAAGATATTCCACAGCAACCCATAACCATAGACCATAGCTTCATGGAGCTGCCTTTGTGCACAGGGGCATTGTCATGGGTCTCTGATAATTCAAGTACCGTAATTTCCAGACTATAAAGCGCACCATTATATAATTTTACAAATATTTTTATTTTTAACATAAATAAGCCGAACCTTTCTATAAGCCGCAGTGTCTTCACTAACGTACTTTACACAGGCTTTAACGAAAGACACGTTACACACGGTGTAACGGGTGAAATATGTTGCACTTCCTTTAGGAGCATAGCGGTATTTTGGGAATAGCATGCCAGAAGCTCTCCCTTCACCCTGACTTAACGCGTTACAATGGCTTGTATCTAAACAGTAGCCGACCAAGAAAGTCATTGTTCACTGTCTTCCTCCTTCCTTTCACAACTATTTCTCTCGGGAGTTTATCTTTTGGCATCGTCGTGCATTTAAATAATCACCCGATGGAAGTTTTTTCTCCCGAAGCCGTGCAGCTCGGAACACAGGTGAGGTGCGTTTTTTCGTTTCCGTTCGGAAATTAAATTTCATTGGTCTAATGTTATGGGGTTCAGTTTTTTGGCTTGAAGTTTGTAAAACCGGGAAAAACCCATAAAGAAAAAATTCATAAATTAGCCGCTTCGTTGTTTAAGCCGCGGGGTTCAAATTGTGGGAAAAAAGTAGCGGCTCGTAGTCCGAAAAATACGGTAATGCGAATATACATGCACATACATCCTAAACAATTGTGCACCTCCAACTTTTTGATAACCATTTGGAGAAGAATCACACATGGCTGGAAATGTCAGATGTCCGAATACTTTGTCCATATAGTGCATTTTAGCTACGTCATGTTTTTTTTGCTTGTGAATATAATCTTGTCCATATTGTGATTTTCTTTCCCCTTGAGTAAATTGAAGCTTTACCAATGTGAAAAATCTTTTTGTGCTTGCTCTAATCATTGCTGTATCCAAAAACGGGTTACAATGGATCTAAATTTGCAAATTCTTTGATGTCAACGTACTGTAAATGTTGCCACTTCTTTTTTCCTAGACGAATTGCTAGATGCTTGGAAGCATGGTCACACTTCCGTGAGCATGTATGAAGTTATGAAGTAAATTCATTTAAAACAGCCATAGTAGAGAAATCAAATAACTAAAATAGCAATGTGAGGTGTTATTTCTGTGAGGTGTTATTACCTTCCACAGGATGAGGCTAATGATGCCTAATAATAGGATTCCTGCTATTCCTGCAATAATATAAATCCATAATGGAACGTTATACGGGGTTTCTTCTCCTGGAACAGGATCAATGTTCACTGCAAACTGTGTAGAAGAGGAAGAGAACAGAATTCTGATGTCAGAAGATTAAAATTCTCCTGGATAAAAATAACAGTCATAAGTCGCATTCAGTTTTGCCCTTCAAATATTTCTTTCTATATATTTATTATATTTATAAAAAAACAGCACACACATATAAATGCCCAATTGCCATACTTTCATGTCCAACTTCATATTTTATTATTAAATGCATTTTATGTTTGTTAACAATTGTTGCGTATGGTCAGCTAACAACTTATTTCTAAGCTCTCAGGTTGGTAACTGGACCGAATGGAATGATCTAGCGAATCATTTGCTGACCTCTCGATTTTCAGATTTCATCTTGATGGTGGGTTTGTCAGTCTCCAGCCTCAGTGTGGCGCTGCCTTTCACAATCACGCGAAAAGCATTGGCAAAATCCTGAGGAGAAAAGAGCCATTTAGCAGATTACAGCAAGCAACAGTTTCCATGTTAAGTATAGAAGAGAAAAACAGTGTGTTCGGCTAAAAACCTTCCCCACTCTGAACATTCACCTCCAGCATGGTGCTGTTCCACACACGGGCTCTGACGGTTAGTGAGGCTGCAGTGGACATGTTCCTTAGCGGGCACGAGAAAGTCACGCAGCGAGCCGTCTGCAGCTCACAATCCTTTATTTATAATAAATACAGATAGACATGTTAGTGGTCCACAGGTAGTAATCAGTGTAGCTGGGCCAGTGGCGTAATGACCTACAATTTACTGGACAAATTATACGATTATAATAGCCTCTATTTGTCACATATATAAGAAATTCTTATAATTTCCTCTAATAAACTCGTTTCTAATCCTGTCCATCCTCATCACCCCCAACTAAAATCTCAGCATCTTCAGCTCTGCTACCTCCAGCTCCACCTCCTGTCTTTTACTCAATGCCACTGTCTCTAATCCATACAACATCGCAGGTCTCACCACAGTCCTATAAACTTTCCTTTCATTCTTGCAGATACTCTTCTATCACAAATCACTCCTGTCACTCTTCTCCACCCACTCCACCCTGCCTGCACTCTTTTCTTCACTTCTCTAACACACTCTCCATTACTTTGCACTGTTGACACCAGGTACCTGAACTCCTCCACCTTCTCCACCTCCCTGCAACCGCACAACTCCACTGCCCTCCCTCTCATTCACACACATGTACTCTGTCTTATTCCTACTGACTTTCATTCCCCTTCTCTCCAGCGCATACCTCCACCTCTCCAGGCTCTTCTCAACCTGCTCACTACTATCACCACAAAAATAACAATATCATCTGCAAACATCTATGATGTCCATGGAGACATCTATGATGTCCATGGAGACTCCTGTCTGACCTCGTCCTTCAACCTGTCCATCACCAATGCAAAGAGGAAAGGGCTCAGAGCCGATTCTCATACATGTACTGCACACCCCCACATACTTCTTTGCCACACCTGACTTCCTCATATAGTACCACAACTCCTCTCTGGACACCTTGTCTTATGCTTTCTCTAGATCCACAAACACACAATGCAACTCCTTCTGACCTTCTCTATACTTTTCCATCAACATTCTCAAAGCAAATAATGCGTCTGTGGTGCTCTTTCTCGGCATGGCATATTTTAAATTCACTACTCTTTCCCATAACTTCATGGTGTGACTAATCAGCTTAATTCCCCTGTAGTTACTGCAGGTCTGCACATCTCCCTTATTCTTAAGGATCCGTACTAGCACACTCCTTCTCTTCCGAAATCCTGTTAAACAATCTGGTTAAAAACTCTGCCATCTCTCCTAAACATCTCCACGCTTCTACGGGTATGTCATCTGGTCCAACTGACTTTCCACTTTTCATCCTCTTAATCGCTGCTCTCACTTCCTTACTAATCCTATTCACTTCCTGCTTCACCAACTCCACATCATATTCACTAAAATAAAATAATTATAATAAATATATATATAATAACTCCCTAATGGGAGCAGCCGAAAAAAGAAGAAGAAGAATGCATGCATGCAGTAGTTCAATTTAAACTAAAATAACCCTCAATAACCCTCAATTTAATATAAGTATTAAAATGAATGTGTTTTTTATATAAACCATTCATTCACACTTGCCTGCAAGTGATAGACTCCAAACTACCCTTTTTTTTTAATTATATCTAGGGCTGCAACTAACGATTATTTTGATACTCGGATTATATTTTTATTTTTTATTTTTTTTTATTTATTGATAAAAAAAAAAAGATTTATATATATATTTATATATATATGTATTTACAAATTTTTGCTCTTTATAACAATATTATAACAGGGTATTTATGTATAAAAGTGTACATAAAAAATGCAAAAGCCACATATTAAGTTTAACTCTTTAATTTACACATTTGTATTTTAAAGCTTATAGTGGCAGCTTGATCAGCAGTGGATGGGGAATCTCCTTTGAACAAAATCACTCATGCTGGGTTATTTCTATCTGTGAAAAAATAAAAAACAGCATTTGAGTAGGAAATGTGAAGCAATTTCTGTAAATCAACATTTGCATTGTACTTTGCAGATAGCAAGTTGACAACCATGCTTAAAAACATCAATATAAAATATTATACACCATTGTTTTGGCTACTTTTGTTTAAAAAAAATACACATATATTTAGTTAGTTTGTGAACATATAAGCATCTAGAATATATAGTTAATTTAATTTAGTATAATATATACATAGATTAAAAATGCAAACATTAAAAACAAGCATTTGAAGTTGCAGTGAAACATGTTTGAAAACAGAAGTTTCCTGTTGTAGTAGACAAATGCTTTAAAAAGAGAATGGAATGGTGAAATGCAGCAAGCTAACAGGCTTAATATAAAAAAAAAAAAAAAAATATATATATATATATATATATATATATATATATATATATATATATATATATATATATATATACATATATATATATATATATATATATATATGTGTGTGTGTGTTGAAGTTCAAATGCATAAGGATTCGCTGAAAACCACAACAGTGACAAAAAATGTAATCGTTTACTGCTGCTGTTATTTGCTGCTTTTAGATTTTGTGTTTGTTCGCGCTGTTTTAATTGAATCTATCACAATGTCTAGAGCGAGGTGATTGTGCAACCTGATGCTCATGAGTCCTGACAGATCCAGTGTGACTACAGTTTACACAATAGCACTTCATTAAATTATACCATTTTCACATGATGAGTATTATACAGTTTCTGCTTACCGTGCTGATGTTCTGCCTTTATCCGTGACACCAGTGAGTTTTCTTTTAGTGTGCCTGTGCATCACTGTGGCCCTTCCATGCCACACAAGCTCCGCTTTGCATAACGTCCAGGTAGTTTTCTTTGTTGCGTTTAATATAAAATGCTCCCATGCCTTGGGTGACTTGGGACGCATATTTTGTCCTGACGCTGGTTGACCCTGTACTGTCCTCCATTTTCCCAAGCGTCTGTGTTATCTTACCATTATGCTAAACTATAACTTGAGCAGCCCAACTAATCAATAATGGCATTAGTTGACAACAATTTTTTTGTATTATTAAACATTTGATAGATTAGTTGTTGCAGGTCTAATTAAGACTATATTATTACTATACAGCCCCATTTCTGATGTACTTTGATCTTATCCAGACACCCAAAACTCTTTTTTGAGTGATTATCATGATCTAATGCTAAGAATCAAGTGGCTTTTTTAGTAAGTGTGGGTGTTTAAGGTCATACCAGCAGGTAGGTCTCTTTACGTGGAGTGAGGAGTGTTTTAGTAGCTTCAGTGAGTGGCAGGTTGGTGTCCAAGTCTCGCTTATGCCGTTTCATGCTCTTCTTTGACAGCTGATCATGAAAGTAAGAAAGTTGTAGAAATTGTATCTTTTTTAAAAACTTAAAACAACCTGAAAACATTTGATGTTTTCTCAGTCATTTGTGTGTACTTACTGTTAATTTCAGGTGATTAACAATTTGTCCAGGAGGAACGCATTGCGTATCAGAAGCCCCCTTGATTAAAATCTCTGTCAGATATAGCAGCCATTTACCGTTTGGCACGTCGACCGGCCATTTCAAATCCACCACCAGAGTTCCCAACATTCCCAGTGGTTCTCCCACCACGCCCACCTGGAAGTCAATACAAAACTACTTAAAGTTCCTGCTCAGATTATGCTCAGGTTAACTTAAATACGTTAAATACTTTTTCAAATAAATGACAGCAA
The DNA here is from genome assembly GCF_946808225.1 of Silurus aristotelis. Taxonomy (NCBI): domain Eukaryota; kingdom Metazoa; phylum Chordata; class Actinopteri; order Siluriformes; family Siluridae; genus Silurus; species Silurus aristotelis. Next base: position 21,188,686 of record NC_139585.1, read on the forward strand.
TCCTCTCTACACTCAAAAAAGGAAGGCAAAATTACAAGCTCAATTCCAAAAAAGTTTAGACAGTGTATAAAATGTTGATAAAAACAGTCTGGAGGACATGGTGTCCATTGTTTACAAACAAAATTTAAATTTCGATTTGTCTGACCACAGAACAGACCACTTTGCCTTAATACATTTTAAATGAGCTTTGGCCCACAGAGGATGGTGGCATTTCTGGATCATGTTCAGGCATGCCTTCTTCTTTGCATGATAAAGATTTAACTTGCATTTGTGGATGACATTGCAGACTGTGTTCACAGACAATGATTTCTCTAGGTGTGCCCAATGTGCCCAATGCAATGATTTCCACTGCAGTTTCATAATTGCTTTAAAGGCAGTGCTGCCTGAAGGCCTGAAGAATACAGAAATCTAATACTGATTTTCTTGTTTTTTGAGATTTTTACAGATTCTTTAAAATTTTTTATAATATAATTTACTGTAAATGATTTTGATGCAATTTCACGTTGAGGAACAATATTCTAAAATTGTTCTACAATTTGTAGACACAGATTGGTGAAGCTCAGCCCATCTTTACTCTGTCTCTCTCTACACTATTTATGCACAATAATCTTTCTGACCTGTTGTTAATTAACCTAATTAATTGCAAAATGTTTCTCCAACTGATTAATTTTAATAACATTTACTTTTTGCTTTTTGTTGCTCGTCCCAAGTCTTTATAAATTTGAATTGAATTGCAATGGTAAATTTCTTCAGTTTAAATTTTTGATATGTTTTCTATGTTCTATTGTGAATAAAATATTGGTTTATGAGATTTGCACATCATTGCAATTAATTGTTTTTTAGATATTTCACAGTTTCTCAACTTTGGGTCATTGCGCTGCTTTTTCAATCTACCACTGGTGCATCATTTCCTGGCTATCACACACCACAGACGTATGCTAGCCTACAAAATGTTTAATAATTTTACATTAATATATTAATGTGACATGAGGTCCATTTACCAGCGTGACACTAAAACAGGTAGTAGTATTGACTACTTTTTACTTAAGTACATGTCCAGGGTGGCCATGTTTGCACAAAGTGAAGAGCACCCAAGGTCTCACCCCACATCAGTACCTGACTTCATTAACACCCTTGAGGCTAAATGAGCACAAACTCTTTAAAATCCAGAACATCTTCCCAGAAGTGTGGAGGTCATTGTAACAGCAAATGGGAACAATATGTTCAGGAAGCACATATGAATCTTTGTGGTTAGTTGTCCACAAGTCAAAACATTTTTCTTATAATTTAGCTTTTTTTCTTTTTTTCACAATTTTATTGACCGAAAATAAACTAAATAAAGGAATAAAACACTAATTAATAATAATTAATAAGTGAGTGATGTGATTACCACCCAAAGGTTAATTATTTTTCAATAAAACCTCCTGATGTGTTTATTCCCTTTTATCCCAGCTATTTGCCAACAAGTGCAATTTTGTACTGAATTTATAAACATTTTTGAATTTTTTACTGTTTTAAACTGTAGTACTGTATAAGCATAATTATACAATTCTGTAAAACATGTCCACAAAACTTTTGGATTAAAATTTGGAAATAAAACAGGGTAGTCCTCTGTCCTGAAGACTTTATTGTGGCGGTTATTAAATAACAGCACATTTTCCAAACCATTCGCACATTAGATTATGTGGTGTAGCTTCCAAAACAGGCATCACATTAAATCTGATTTAAATTAAAGCCTACATTATTTTCCAAACTGCTGACCTGTACAATATTATTCCAGAAGAGATTGGAAAAAATACTCACGTTGAAGACATACTCCACTAGACTGCCGATGTCACTCGTGCTGTTCATGGCTGACTCGCCCAACACTTTACCACTGAAGTAAGTGTTCACCACTGAGTTTTCTCTGGAGGAAACAGGACAGCCAATTAATGCCTAAGTACACAATAGTTTTACTAAATTGAAGCCTAATTTAACCGTAAACAGAAATGTAAAACTAAATGTAAGCTATCTAACGTGCTATAAAGTGTGTGTAGTTCTTTAGAATCGATTTTTGCTAGCCAACAGAAAAATACACAGAACATTTGGATACATTGCGTCCGAAATGTTACTCTTTATTCTTTTTTGGTTTTAGAACTGTTGAATGAAACCAATATCAATATTGCAATCGCAAATACAAGGTTATACTCAATACCTAGCGCCAAAGCACAGCTATGCTGAAGTTCAGTTTAACCACACACTTGCTCATCTGATATTGTTCACGCATTCAATATCACTGAATTACACTTGAAATGTTGCAACCTTATGGTCATACTATTTCCTGTTATCGGTCATAAATTGTTTACATATCTTTTCTATATCTATTTAAGGTTCTTGTCTGCTAAAAATCACATTTTTATAAACATTTCTGGTTGGTATTGTTGTAATTTTCTGACAGTAGGTTGTGTTTTATGTCCTCAATAGCCTTCTTTATACGCCAACATAAAGCAGTATGATGTACATAAAAAAAAAGTAATTCATGTTAATAACTGAGCTAATATTTATACTGTGTGCATGTGTATATGTAATCATTAATGCTAGTAATACATATATGAAGGTGCAAATAAAATCTCAGTGCACTTCATTAAAAACATCATTTACGCAATTATCCAATCAGCCAATCGGGTGGCAGCATAACAATATATAAAATGGTAAAATATATTTGTAAATAGTTGTTCCAAGCTTATTTCACCCATCATTCTCTAAGTAATCATTCTCATAATTCCCATCTGTCCCATACATGATGGTTTTAATCTTTCACACCATTCTGTGCGAACAACCCAACTTACATAGAACCAACAACCATCCAACACCTTTGCTTCATTCTGTATCTGCAACATTTTATACATTGTACTGCTACCTGAATGCACAACTGCATTAACAAACATCTCTATAGGTGTGCCTATTTTAGACGAAATCTTGTAGTTGTGTATAAATACTTACATAGAGAAAGAGGTAAGGATAGTGTTCCCCACATTGAGGACAACCTCCACTGGGTACAGATCACTCTGTTCACTCAGACTAGTACAAACACACACAAATACACACACACCCACACACATACAAAGACACACACTTAAAAATGTTTCAGGATTATCGAATGACAACAAAGTACTTAAGCCAATACCTCTAATTTACAGTGTTCACTTAAGAACGAGATCACTCGAGGCACTTACGTAGACAACTGGAGCTGCAGCACGATCTTCTCTGTGTAAAGTGTAATAAAAGTCTCAAAGATGATCTGAAAGGAAATCTGCCAGAAAAACATGAACAAATAGTGGTTTCTTTTTTCCTCTACACTGTCACATATGTGCCACAAAGCAAAGTTGCATGCAGTCATGTCTTTGCAACTATATACAGTATATATATATATATATATATATATATATATATATATATATATATATATATATATATACACACACACACACACACACACACACACACACACACACACACACACACACACACACACACACACACTCTATTTACCTTCCTGTTGCTCTTGAATGGGTTACCAATATCGCACATCACAGTTTTGTTAGCGTTACACTCAATTTCCTGTTTAAAAAAAAAAAAAAAAAGAGTTACATCATTAGATAAAACTTGTAAATGTCATGAAATACTGGAGTCCTAAGAGGCCATGCTTTATAATATTTTTTTTTCTTGTTTTCTTGGGATCATGACAAAATTTTTATCATTATTAAAGTTGTTTTTTCATAGTCTTAAGATAACAAAAGTTATTTTCTCGTGATCTTGACATAACAAACATTGTTTCCTTGTGATCAGTACTTGTGATCACGAAAAAAATATTATAATGCATTGTCTCTTAGGACTTCCGTAGTGAAATGCTGTTTACTGTGATAACGTGCTGTGGTGCTGTGAAACCCCTGAGTGGCCTAACCTTGGAACGGAAGCCTGAATAGGTGAGTGCCAGTGGAATGCTGATGTTAAGCATGGCCTGATGCGCGTCCTCAGCCTGCTTGCCGCTCTCAGGCATGTTGCTCACTTCCACTAACAGCATCAGCTTCTTGATGCTGCTGTTATATTCCATCGTCTGTCCATCATCCACACTGAAATCCAATCAAGATGTTTTGAGATGTGAGTTACACACAGACTTTAGGATTGAGTTAAAGATAAACAGTGAATGAATGCGATACAATTTTAGTTTGTTCTTGTTACATGGAAACAACAGATTGTGTCAAATAACAAAACACAAAGGAAACATGAGCATATATTAAAATTTTATCATGCAATGTTGATTATTTTCTAATATTAGCAAAATATTTCATAAAATAATAGAAACATGTATGGATACACGTTTTTACATTTCCCCCTCCCTTTACCTTGCATTTTATAGTTCATGCTTTTGTGTTTTCATTATGTCGTCTCTATATCATGTCAGACCATTAATTTATTGTGTAACAATCTTTCTGTATATATGACAATACACTTTTAAAACTCAAATCTGCAATGTTTCTACAAATAAATATTGATAAACATAAATCTTAACATAATTATTTTTTTTTATTCAGGAGTAAAATGCAATGTTGACTGAAAATTGACATTATTTGCATCTTTTTTTTTAACATAATGTTAAACATTATGTCGAAAAAGTGTTGGAAGATTTGTAACACACCTGGGGAAGACGTTTTGCTGCTCACTGGCAAACTGCGCCTTCACCTGCAGATTACTGCTGCACTTGTTATCAGAACCACACTCCTTCTGGAAGTTAATCTAAAATAGCACAGGAATCAGTGACCAAGATTAAATGTTTGTGCATCAATATACACGGTTTCCCAAAAATCTCTTTGGGATACATTAAGAAAATTTGTACATCGTTTAAATTGTATTTTTCAGCCCTTATGAATGCCTTTCACTATAGAAGAACATACTAAAATCAAGGTTGCAATGGGCTTTAACAGGAAACATAACCAAAATATCACATCATACATGACACACTTATGCCAAACTTCCCAAAAAAATCCAACAAGAGTGGAAATGTTGTGGAGCAACCGAGAAGTAGACGTCCATAAACGACCACTGAAGGAACAACCAATGTTGTGCTAGCGCATTAATCGCCCCAATGCACTGTATGGAGACTCTTGGGACACCATGTATTTGTTTATTTTATTATTTCAAGACTTCCCAGACTTCTCCTCTGAAATCATTATCCGATCTAAGTAATGACCTTTGTGAACGAATGATCACAAATCCACATAGCCACGCTCCAAAATCGCATTCCCTAAAGCAGGGGTCACCAACATGGTGCCCGTGGGCACCAGTTCGCCCTCAAGGACCACATGAGTAGCCCGCAGGCCTTTTCTAAAAGTAGCTGTTTCCTACTTTGTTAAATCATTATTGATAATTGTTATGAGAAATCATTAACATGATCAGTGTCTTCACATAGATGAATATCATTAATTATTAATAATGACATATAATAAAAGGTCAATTGAGCAAATGTGTTATTTCAGATCAAACTGAAAACTGTGTGTATCAAACTGGTAGCCCTTCACATTAATCGGTACCCAAGAAGTAGCTCTCAGTTTCAAAAAGGTTGGTGACCCCTGCCCTAAAGTGTGACACTTATCTGGAGTGCTCTGTAAATCTCAAAAAGCACTTACACTTTTGATGGTCAGGTGTATATTGCCACACACTGTATATAGCACATTATTTAAATGTAATCAGTTATTGCATGTGTACCATCTTTGTATCTGTATATTTTTCAATCTGTACCTCAGATTTCTCAGTCAGTTGCTGCTGGCCACTGAGCATAGGGAATGCATCGAGGTCCTGTAGTGTCTGCTGGGGCTCTGCTGTAGCCTCGTTCAGAGAAACATTTAGCAGAAACACAACCGGATCCAGTTTATTTGTTATCTGCTCCTGTTGTAGAGGAAACACAATTTATTAAGGCAAGTGAACTCAGCAATTGCACTAAAACTGCTGATCTGATACCACCAACAGATGTGGACTCGTTCTGGATCTAGTTTACTTCAAAGTGATTTGTCTCTGATTCAAACACCTGTACAGTAGAAACCCATGAATAAATCCTCTCTATAGTAATGAAGAGCTTGAACTGTAACAAAAATAATTACAGCCCATGTTATTAAAGGTATGAATGTGTTGTGGGATAGTCATTACTCAGAATTTACTTTCCCATTTTAATCTTTATATATTTTAATATATACATATATACAATACATAATATAATATATAATAATATATAACTATGACTTTAGTGTGCATGAGGAAATTTGACTTAACCCTCACCTTATTTAAATGTAAATAATTCAGAGCTGATTTCAGAAATATCCATCAGGCCAAGTCTAACATTCCTATTATAGATTCATTTAATCGCTTGTGTAATTTCATCATATCGAATTATTTATTTAATTTATCAATTTTACCTCTGTTTATTAATTTTGACTGTTTAACAATTTCTTAATAATGCAGTAATTAAATTATTAGACATTAATGAATAAACAAGTGACAGTGTAATCAATCCCATTCTGAGTTACAATTTTTGCAAAACAACGTTGTAGTGGAAGAATGACAGTGGAAGCGATAATCTATCCAAAAGTTTTTGCTTCATGCTATCACGCATTTCGTGTGCAGCTGTTTACGAGTCTGCACTGAGATTACATTGTGAATGTAGGATTTGAACAGAAGGCCCATCAGATCTTGTCATTTGGTTGTGTCTTGTTTTTTTGGTTAAAGTTTTCGAATTAATAATGTCTTTATTTGACATTTATTTTTTACAAAATAGTGAAATTCTTTATTTTCTTTGTGTAGTCCAGCTGATTTGAATGTAGGGTCAGAAGCATGATAGCCAAGGAGGTAAGATCAGCCATGACACGTCGTCCTTGGAGAATAGAGCGTTGAGGGTCTTGTTCAAGGGCCCAACAGTGGTAAGGCTTGAACCTTGAACATCTGATCAGTAATCCAAAACCGAAACTTTAGAGCCATTATTTTTTGACCGGTTAATGTTAAAGTCACTTTACCTTTCTATCAATAAATGAGTACATTTTAAACAGAAAGGCCAGTAAATTATGTATGATGAGAGATAATAATAAAACATGGATCGAAAAACATCTTAAATTGCCTCTTACGTTTACTCGAAGCTTGAGCTCCTGGCAGGACGGAGATGAGAAGGACAGTAGGTCTGTGTATGTGCTTTTACCATTGAGGAACATCACTCTTGGGCTTCGACGATTGCGGTCCGCTTCTACAGTGTATTTTACAGCTGAGAAGAGAAGAAATGATAATTGGCTTACCATTCCAAATACTAGTCACATCTAAAAGTCTGCTGATTTCTAATTTACTTACTAATATCCTTCTTGAAGTTGCGGTTTCCATTGCTTAGCGTATAAGCAAAACACAGCTTTGCTGTTATACTGCAAAAGCATAAAATTCATGCAAAAGCATGAATTCACGACTCATTTGTTATACACTCATTTCAACCAAAAAGTGTGACTTGATGATTATTAACAAAAAAAAAAAAGTTCAAGCCAGTGTTCTTACCAAGCATCTGTGCACTGGGCAGGATCCACAATCTTAGGCTCAACTGTAAAGTTTCTGGATAAATGGATAACTGGACGTGCTCTAATACAAAAACAATTCATTATTTAGGAACATTCATTCCTACGCACCTGACTGAGAACACTATCATGTAGTTAGTTCATAACTAACCTCAGAAGTGCTATACGGTCATCGAGAGAACCAACTAAGATGTCAGGATATCTGTTGTCATCCATATCCATACCTCCGCTGAGGGAATAACCGAACGTCTGGAATCCACCAGAGCCCAGCGTTTTCCCTTCAATAATCTACCAATGAAAAGAGTAAGACAACCTGTACCTGCAATGCAATACCTTGCAAACTAGTTGAATAAAACATTGTTTTATAAAATTATATAATAAGATATAAAAATTGATGCCATTCATTTCCTATTTTGAGGGAAAAAAGCTGCTTGAATGCCCACTGTATATACAATGACTACATGAACTGGTCAATCCTAATTTCCAAAATTCCCATCAGAGCCAGTGTAACATTTATCCTTTAGATACAGGTAAGAGGTTTTAAACTTCCACCATATAGATTTTTAATTTTAGATTTTTTTCCCTAACCTTAAATCTTTTCCTTATATTGTATTTACTAAATCATGAAACTTTAAGAAATCAACAAGAGAAAAGCAAATGTGGAAAGTTCAGGTTTACCTGACTGGGAACATTTGTTATACCCTCCTTGCTCCCCATCCATATATAGATTTTTCCAGAATCATGGAATGGCGCTCCAACTGCAAAATCTGTAATGGCAAGAGAGTGGACATATGAAAGACAGGAAACCTTAATGTGCTTGTTATTCGTCCTCTAGGTGGCAGCAAACACCCATTTTACCAATAAACTCCGTCAAAACAAAGGTTATATTCTACATTCAGAATTTTAGTTTATTAAAGGAAATTAAAGTCCATTGGCAACATTGTTATGTTTAGCCAAAGTGTGTGGACACCTGACCATTACATTCATTCTGGCATGAATTTCCACTAAATTGTGAAGGGTTGCTGTGAAGATTTGTGTTCAATCAGCCACAAGAGCATTGGAAAAATTAAGCTCTGATGTTCAGATAAAAATCCTAGTGTGCAATCAGTATTCAGTTCATCCTGAAGGTGTTCTATGCAGTTGAAGCCAAGTTTATGTTTAGGACTTTTGAGTTCTTACAGTTCAACCTTGTATGCACAACAGTATTGTGATGCTGAAATATGGTCAAAATATCAGCTCTAATCAAGAGAAACTGTAATGCTCCTGCACACAGTGACATTTGTGGTGAGATGGTCAGGTGTCCACACACTTTAAGCCATTTAGTGTAATTGCATCTATTTGTTAACTGTATCATCCTGAAGTCCACTGCACCTTGGAATCCATCCTGATTGACATCCCCTATTGCTGCCACAGCGACTCCAAATGCAGAACCCTTGGCACCGTTCAGGACGATGCTAGACTTCATCTGGAAAGATCCGTTTTCATTCATGAAAATGTACACTGCTCCACCTTGCTCTTTGTAGCGGTCGAAATAGAAGGGTGCTCCCACTATCAGGTCATTCCAGCTGAGGTGAGCGTGCAGCACAAAACACGACAAAGCCAAGAGAGACATTGGTTAGCTTTTCTTTGTTCACATAAGCAATTTCATGTTTGTGGTGAAACGTGAACAGTCAGAGCATGGATGAATAAAGAGAGAACAAACGTGTGAGAACATTCTAACATACAATACATAACTGAATTCTTATATCATCAAATCAAATTATTGTATAATTATCACAAGACTGGATGTAGCTCAGATAAGATTTTGATAGGATTTACATTTTATAGTTTCATTTAAAAAGTCTTTCCATAAATGTGTTAAAATTTATGTATTCGACTTCAAATTTACTCAAAAACCAACCAAATGTTTTTTTTTTTTTTTTACACAACCTAGAAAAAGTAGGCAGACAATTCAAGAAATATCTAGTAAAACTGACAAATTATCATTTTTACAAACATTTTTATTATTTTCAAATACAATATGCAGGTTAGCTTTAAACACTATATGGACAAAAGTTTGTGGACACCTGACTATGAGATCTGTATGTGATTTTTGAACATCCCATTTCACATTTAGTCCCATTTGCTGTTAAAATTACCTACACTCTACTGGGACGATGTTCCACAAGATTTTGGAGTGTGCTTGTGGAGATTTTTGCTCATTCAGCTACAAGTGTGGTAGTAAAGTCAGGTGCTGATGTAGGGTGAGGAGGCCTGGGGTGCGGTCAGCGTTCCAATTTACATCAATGGTTTTTAAAAGGGCTTAGGTTAGAGCTCTATAGCAAGCCATTAAAGATCTTCTTCTCTAACACTTGTATATTAATAGAGCTTCCTTTGTGCACAGGGGCATTGACATACTTAAACAGGTTTGTGTCTCCTGGTTCAAGTAAATCTTCTGCATCCAGACATCGTATACAATTCAGTAGCTAAAACATTTTGGTAAAAGTTTGGGGAAGAACCACATATGGCTGGAAAAGTCAGGTGTCCCAATAGTTTTTTCCATAAAGCATAAAATTAGTTAGCATAAATGAGGAAAGTGACCTACTCATCATTGTTGAGATCTGTCACTGCTATACTGCTCCCAAAATAGGAGCCCACTTGCTCTCCTGGGATCACAATAACAGAATTAAGGGTTAATGCCCCTTTCACTGCCAGCGTCACTGAACCCTTGGAGTCGTCTCTGGGAGCCCCTGTAACCACTGTGTACTCTTTCCTGCTCAACAACTTGATGTCTTCTGTCACAGAATAACCTAAAACAAATCAGAAGGACCTTCACATTATTACAAGACCAGCCAAATAGTGGCAAACATTTGTTTGGGGCAGATATGTGGAAAAAGCCAGAAAAAGCTGGACATACCCATGTAGCTATTGCGCTTGTTTACATAACCTAAGTCTTTTTCACTGTAATCCCAGGAGTTGTCTGGGGACGTGTCTCTCCATGTTACATGCACGTTGCCTGGATACAAAAATGAAAGAGAAGCTTCACCAGATGGCATGCATGCGTGTTAATCAGTCTTGCAGGTATAGTAAGTGTGACCCTCACCCTGCCATTCAAAACTCCCTGCGCAGCCGATGTAGACATCGCTGTCCGTCATGCCTGCGGAAATGCCCATGTTGCACATGCCTTCCATCTCCATGTCTTTATTTGGGTTGCACACTTCATACGAATGGTCCTGCCACGAGTCATCTTGGTCAAAGCTCAGGTCGTTACTCCGAACGAAGCATTTACCCACCATCCTTTGCTGTTCTTCTCCTCCACCCTGCACTATTTTAACATAGCGGTGCCCACATGCCTGTAAAAAGAAAACATTTTTCAGGTGCTAGACCAACCACAGGATATGAGTATTAAAATATTTTAATATTTGTAAGTTTCTGTTGGACTCTTATTACACTTAAAAACTCATTATTGAAAACGGAAATTTCATTTTAATGTCATTTTCTAGGTCACTATTCAAATTAAAATAGACGTTTCCGCAAAGATAAGATTTTCTTTGCCTTCATTTGATTTGCTTAAGTTCAAAACAAAGACACTCCAGTAGATACAGAAACTTCTAAAGTCTTTTCCAGCATAAGTACACATTGTCATTAAAGTAAGAAATGTACCAAAAATGTAAAACAATTCTGAATAAATCTCTATCACTTAGTTTCTATTTTTCAACACATCAGTTATGCTTAATAATACAATTTATCCCTAAAACTATATGTAATTACATACAGCAAGACAATATGCACTATATGAAGAATATGAGCATAAGATTAGTGATTTTTGGACATCCAATTCTACAATTAATCCCCATTTGCTGTTATAAAAACCTTCACTCTTCTGAAAAAGATGTTCCACTAGATTGAGGAGTGTGCTTTTGGAGATTTGTACTGACTCATTCACACGGGCGTTAGCAAGGTCAGGTACTGACGTAGGGTGAGGAGGCCTGGGTGCGTTCAGCAGGTTTCTGTCTCCTAGCTCATGAGAAAAGCATATTAAATGCTACAATATTCAAAGACATTCTGTATGATTGTGGCTGGAAAAGTCAGGTGTCCCAATATTCTTGTCCCTATTGTGGGTCTATTTCTGCTGATTAAAGTAACAAAAAAGCTTGCTAGCTTCTAAACATTTTTTTTTTTTTTTGCAGCTATCAGATACAAAACTATTACGTCATTCGCTAATGGTTCGAAACTTGACCTGTGTCATTAAAATTCTTGTGGTGGAGCTATATTGTCAGAACATACCTTCTTTCACCTAGAAATACACTCCTTATATGAAAGGTGTAAAGTGGGCAGTGCACAACTGGTTTCTCCACACTAACACTAATGTATCATTCACTTATATTTAGATAGAACAGACAGAACTGAAGCATATTGTTTCGCTGGTTACATTTTATGCAATCCTTCACGAAGCAAAACAGGTCCAAAGGACCTGTAATAATTTCATCCACTCCATTACACAGGGACATGGTAGGTTCTAATGATTTGCCTTACCAATACTCTTCCTCCAGGATGCTCTCTTTGACTGGCTACAGTCACTCCAAGCCACATGCCTTCTATCAGCTCCGATGAATCCGCTGCACAAGAGAACATCAGAACACATCAGAAAGCATGTATGGAAGAAATATACAGAGAACAAAAACAAGTATCTTGTCTTCAAATATAGTCTTGTCTTGGATCACATGGAATGATAGTAAAAAAAAAAAGGGGGGGACACCCTGGATTGTCTGATTATAACTAATTCCCTTCTATAACTGTTTACTATATGATCAAAAAGGGCAAGTGAGTAGCCAGGAAATTCATTAGAGTTTCATCCTGAAGTCTATTTTGCTATGAAACATTCACTGTTGAGGGCAAAACCGCCTGAATTAACTGCAATCCAGAGTCATTTCTAAGGATTCTAATCACTAGTGTTCACATTTGTCTCAAAATTTTAGTCCATTAGGCCACATAAAACAATTTAAAATGTCCCTAGGACCTTTATGTTCCTAAAACAACACGATATGATATCAGTCTTGCCGCAGACGCATAAATCACTCCGAGTCTGAGTCCGATACTAAAATCAACAAAAAGAACAAAGAATGTTAGAGGCCGAGTTCAAAAGAAGCCGAAAGGTTTATTCAAAGAAACAAAAGGACGTTTTGGAAAGAACGCATGGGTGTTTGCGCAGGTAATCACCCTGCATAACTGGGCTGATACAATTTTTCTTTTAACATAAACACCTGACACAGGCATGGGTATGGCATGTGCTGTGGTATGTGATAATTAAAGGATTTATGTATTTGGCATTGACTACAGAGGGAAAAAAAAAAACGATTTGTGCAGTTTAACGTTTGAACTGGCAACACCTAGCCTAACAAACAGTGTGCAATCATCTCTGCATGGCTGGGTGTGAACAATTCAGCAGGCAATTGCTCTGAGAAGAATGTTCTGAACAGGTGTTATTATTACAGAGTAGTGCAGTGATATAGAAACACACCCTTGATGACCTAACTGAAAGAATCCTCAATTCGAGGACGTACAATGAAGCAGTGCCCCTAGCACAACTTGTTCCTGTTCCACGACACTGCAGTTTCATGAACGTTCATTAACAGTAACCACTCACCTGTATGAGGGAGAGGGGAACTGGGCTTTTGAACATGATAAGCTGTGGCGAGACACTCAGACAGGTGCTGCTGCTTGTGTGTCAAAAGCTTGCTAAAGCACTTTATACTTTTTCTTCTTAAAAAAAAAAAAAAGCCTGGGGGGGAGTGGGATGGGGAATTCTTTCTGCATTTATTAATCATATGGAAAACTATTTTACTAACTACACAGTCAGTGATTGTTTGGTTTCTTTATTTTCAGAGCTGGTAAAAGGACAAAAAGCGCATCTATAAAAACTTTATAAAAACGAGTCCAAGAAGAAATCACACCAGACACATGCACACTAAGGGTAAATTAGCGACCTTTTCAACAAGGAACCAAGGAATGTAGGAACACATCAGCTAATGCACAGCTCTCATATATATCATATAATAATAATATAAAATAATATATATATAACGTTTTTGTTATTAATATATAATATACACACAATACAAACACACATATATATATATATATATATATATATATATATATATATATATATATATATATATATATTTTTTTTTTTTTTTTTTTTTTTTTTTTTTATTACCACTTATCACAAAAACCTAAAGATAATTTCTAGCAACAATTTTATGCTCATTTGTAAATCTACACCAATGGCCTGAGAATTATTTGATCATTAATAAAAATGAGTAAACTGGTTGTTTATATCTAAAATGAGCATATGGTTTAAACACAACTTTGAGGGAGATATATTGCTTACTTGAGGTGATGAGGTCGACTCTGGTGCAGTCATTCAGCGCTGTGGTGATGGGACATGAGTAAATGGCTCCAGTTTCGTTTACTTTCAGCTTTGATAAGGCTTTGTCTTTGGGTGCTCCTGTCAGGAGTCTGCATTTGAATAAATGTGTACATGCTTTCAGTAAAATAATGAAAGGTTTTTAGACCAGGTGGTATAAAGTAACACAGGCATAGTGACGTTTACATTTTCTGTCAGAATAAAATTTTATGGGGGACACAGAAGGTTTTTTTAAAGCAAAAATTAAAAAATAAATAAATAGGTTCAAGTAAGAATGATTCATTATTATTTTAATTAATATTTTCCTAAAATGTTAGTTACTTAACTTAATAAAACGTGTGTGGTGTGAAAATTTTGCCCTGAAAGTCAGTCAGTCATTTTTATGGACTTAATCTAAAAACCTATAAAACATTTTTTGAACACTCCTGGCATTCTCTTAAGTCTTTTTTTGATTACTACATAATTCCATACATGTTCTTTCATAGTTTGGATGTATTCAGCATTAATGTACAATGTTGAAAATAATAAAAATATAGAAAAGTGTTCAAACTTTTGACTGGTACTGCAATATAAATTATACATATCATGTATATACAGGCATTTATATACAGTGAGGAAAATAAGGATTTGAACACCCTGCTATTTTGCAAGTTCTCCCACTTAGAAATCATGGAGGGGTCTGAAATTGTCATCGTAGGTGCATGTCCACTGTGAGAGACATAATCTAAAAATAAAATCCAGAAATCACAATATATGCTTTTTAAACTATTTATTTGTATGATACAGCTGCAAATAAGTATTTGAACACCTGTCTATCAGCTAGAATTCTGACCCTTAAAGACCTGTTAGTCTGCCTGTAAAATGTCCACCTCCACTACAATTATTATCCTAAATTAGATGCACCTGTTTGAGGTCGTTAGCTGCATAAAGACACCTGTCCACCCCATACAATCAGTAAGAATCCAACTACTAACATGGCCAAGACCAAAGAGCTGTCCAAAGACACTAGAGACAAAATTGTACACCTCCACAAGGCTGGAAAGGGCTACGGGGAAATTGCCAAGCAGCTTGGTGAAAAAAGGTCCACTGTTGGAGCAATCATTAGAAAATAGAAGAAGCTAAACATGACTGTCAATCTCCCTCGGACTGGGGCTCCATGCAAGATCTCACCTCGTGGGATCTCAATGATCCTAAGGAAGGTGAGAAATCAGCCCAGAACTACATGGGAGGAGCTGGTCAATGACCTGAAAAGAGCTGGGACCACCATTTTCCAAGGTTACTGTTGGTAATACACTAAGATGTCATGGTTTAAAATCATGCATGGCACGGAAGGTTCCCCTGCTTAAACCAGCACATGTCCAGGCATGTCTTAAGTTTGCCAATGACCATTTGGATGATCCAGAGGAGTCATGGGAGAAAGTCATGTGGTCAGATGAGACCAAAATAGAACTTTTGGGTCATAATTCCACTAAACGTGTTTGGAGGAAGAAGAATGATGAGTACCATCCCAAGAACACCATCCCTGCTGTGAAGGATGGGGGTGGTAGCATCATGCTTTGGGGGTGTTTTTCTGCACATGGGACAGGGCGACTGCACTGTTTTAAGGAGAGGATGACCAGGGCCATGTATTGCGAGATTTTGGGGAACAACCTCCTTCCCTCAGTTAGAGCATTGAAGATGGGTCGAGGCTGGGTCTTCCAACATGACAATGAACCGAAGCACACAGCCAGGATAACCAAGGAGTGGCTCTGTAAGAAGCATATCAAGGTTCTGGCGTGGCCTAGCCAGTCTCAAGACCTAAACCCAATAGAGAATCTTGGGAGGGAGCTCAAACTCCATGTTTCTCAGCGACAGACCAGAAACCTGACTGATCTAGAGAAGATCTGTGTGGAGGAGTGGGCCAAAATCCCTCCTGCAGTGTGTGCAAACCTGGTGAAAAACTACAGGAAATAGTTTGCCCTCTGTAATTGCAAACAAAGGCTCCTGTACCAAATATTAACATTGACTTTCTCAGGTGTTCAAATACTTATTTGCAGCTGTATCATACAAATAAATAGTTTAAAAATCATACATTGTGATTTCTGGATTTTTTTTTTTTAGATTATGTCTCTCACAGTGGACATGCACCTACGATGACAATTTCAGACCCCTCCATGATTTCTAAGTGGGAGAACTTGCAAAATAGCAGGGTGTTCAAATACTTATTTTCCTCACTGTACATACATTTATATACGTCACATTTACTTGGAGCACTGCTGCCTCCTACTGTTCTGAGTGTGTCTGACTACTTTTGCTTTATGCAAACCAGAATAATTTGTACTCATTGTAGATGCAATTTTTCCACAAATTCAAAATCCTAACAATCAAATTTAAATGGAATTTTTAACTCTATATACACACACACACACACACACACACACACACACACACACACACACACACACACACACACACACTCAAAATTCTCCAAGCTGTGAGTGGAGATAAAAGACTTTAAAGCACGTTTGTCTTCAGAGGAGTGGGAGTGGGAAAATAGGGAGACAAAAAACGAGTTCAGACAAGAATGACGCCTGACGGAGTGTTTCTGGGTTTTATCAAACACACACAGACAAAATAAGGACACTCACACTGAATTGTCATTGTGCACAGGTGGAGGTGCTAAAATATTGATAGTTTGCATGTATTGGCATGTGACAGAAGAGTAAAATGTAAAAAAAAAAAAAAAAAAAAACTATACAATAGATTTAATGAAATTCATTCTCAATTATTTTTTCTCAACATTTTGAAGTCAAGACTACAACAGAACAATGTCCCATTCAGGTGGTGCATTGACATTTCTCTTTTGTTATTCCTGTACATTGACTGATTTTGCCCATCTGGTGCATTGGCCACAAAGAATTTGCCCTCAATCTGTGAAATTTCTTTGCCTGAGTGATGTCACGAGAGAGTAGCAGTACTTTGTGTGTAGCTCGAGGCCACGTAATCTTTTACCAGGTGTCAGAGCTGTGTCGAAAAACAGTGAAGCTTGGAAGAGTCGGGACTTGTAAAGTTGTAAAAGGGAACTCAGGGACTGAATAATAAAACCATTTTTGTGAATGAGGCAGTGTCTGATTTATCCAGAGAAACATTTGCATGTTTACAACAAAAAAGCAGTCTCATGTTTTAACTGTACTATACTCCTTAGTGAAAAAAAAAGAAAAAAGAAAACTCATCCTGATCACATGGTTGAAGTAAATCAATTGACTTTGCTGAAGTGTACAATTAACAGTTTCTATTTTGCTAATAAGTTTGCTATTAGGATGAGATGGGGTTGAGGTTAATTAGCTTAATCTCATGCAGAAAAAAAGACAGTCAGGGGAAAAGCATCTTACTAGTTCAGTAATCAGGGCAATGAGGAGTAAGTCAACCATTTTAAAGGCAGTTTCAATCGTAAGAATATCCTCATATTTACATCCTAAAATATCCCATGATACATCACAAAAACCAGAGAGCATCAATGCTTGATATGTTCCCTTACTGGTAATGACATCATATTTTCTGCAGCCTCCAGAGTTGGTGGACGAACTCTGATACCTTCTACAAATGGAAGTAGTTCGTTGAGGATTGTTGTAGCTCTCAGATGATTAACTAAATTAATAATTTTTACGTTTTTCAACATTCTGTGTATGACTTGTTTGACTCAAGGTAATCACAAGAGTTTAAATGGGGAGGTCTAATGCTACTTCATGCATTCTGGGTTATTTGCACTATTAAGGTGTTGGATTCTCATGCTAAACATGCCAAAAGTTTAATTTTGCACAAGTGTTTCTGTGCCAAATACACTCCTTCCGGGTTTAAGATTCTGAAAGTTTTTTCGAGTTTGGCCCTTCATTACATCATGAAGTGTGAATTCCTTGTATGGGGACTTCTCCCGGAAGAGCACACAAACACACCCATCAAAGTGCTTTTTTTGGTTACAGAATTTGGCAGCAGCAATTCACAGGACTTCATAGAGACGAATGTCTCCAAGGAAGTGTGTTTTAGGATGTGAGGGAAGTACTTACCATATAGACACGTCCCGCTGTAGTTGTTTTTGCTGCTGCTGTTCTTGATGTTACATTTTAGACACAAGATCCGATTCTGGATCAAATATGTATGGCTTGATCAGATTTTTTGCCATAGTTCATTTAAGACTATAAAGTTTTTGTTCCTATTAAATTTATAGCTGCACATGCTCGAGGCACGCATCCAGGAGAAGCGTAAAAGCTGTATCTTACTTTTATAAATCTGATAAAACTAAAGACTTTTTGGAGATATGCAGGATGCAATAGTGCTCTATACTGTAGGTACTCAATATTAACATGAGATTGTCCAAAACTCTATGTGATATGTCTCCTTTTAAAAATTAAAAAGGAGACATTTAAAAACAAATCACTAACATGACTACAATTCTGCTTGTTTAAACATTCGGAAAAGTACATTCAGTTTACAATGATTTATAATGTCGAATTACAGAAATTGTTGATAACAGTACCTTCTCTGCCTGATTTGTTTGGAGAGGTATGTTTTTGCTGAGCTGTCATTAATCTGAATTCATCTTTCCTATTAGTACATTTTATACGTACTTTTCGATAATTTTATGTTTATTTGTTGGTATTTGTTCAGATTTAATTATTAATTCCATACGGTTTTATTTGTATTTTGTTTTTTACTTAATAAATATGGATTCGGATGAAACGGTCAGTTTATCTCACCTTTTTATTCTGCGGACATCATAGCAGACTTACAGTTTTAAAGCCAGTAATTGTTTTTATCTGATCAGAAATAAAGTCATTCCAACTTCAAATATTAAGAGTCTCATTGATCCCATTAATTAAAAAACTCAACATCGAGACGAGACCAGGCTAAACGTAGCAACATGACAGGAAGTCTTGTGATTAAACTGAAACGTTTATAAATGTAGCTTCATGATGTTGAATCATCAGTATCCCAATGTGTGGACAAATTGAATCAGGGTCTTCTCCAGGGCCTGAAATCATGTACACCATATGCTGAATCACCACCTAGGTAGCTAAGGAGCTGATTATAATACACCAAACATTTTTTTATCAACGTATCTACTGAGAAATCCCTAATCACAATGTCTCATATATTGTGTCTATCATGTGTCATAGTGATGGTTATTTTGGCAGAGAAACAGTAAAAGAATAGAAAAAAATACAACTGACAAATGGTTTTAAAAGCCATGTTAAATAAACTATTCACAGGTGCTTAGAGAACATTTCAGTGTGCTTTTAGTGAAAAGATTATGTCCAGTACAGCTCCACTGATAAGCTGATTAGTTGTGCTGGTCTTTGCTTCATTTATACACCGTTCTGGAAACCTGAAGTCGATATTTAAAACAAAATAAGACTGACCTCTTTAACTTGCCCATGTGAATATCTTTAGGATGACAAAAGTTTTGTCTATTCTATCGTATTTATTTTTTGTACAAGTTTCCACAGGTGAGAGCCATGCTTAGCATTAGTCACTAACGCTCAGCCTTGAATTAAAAATAAACTGCTCTCCCACTCACATACTGTACACCACAGGATGAGCTCAGCTCGCCTGGCTCGGTCTGGCACCAGTCCTCTGACGCAAATGTTTACATTCACCTGGCTGCTGTGAAATAAATGGGATTGGAAAAAAGGAAGTGCTCCAGAAATCTAGACACGGGCTAATTAGTAGGAAGAACTAAAGACTGCAGTAGTACTTTAGAAATAAAAAGGAATGAAATAGATTTATATATCTAAAAGTTGGTGACAAAGCAACTATTACGCACCATGGATCTATAAAGCACCATAAAAAAAAAAAAACATTTCTGAGTTGGTGGTCTCGTCTCAAAAAATTAAAAATAAAAGCTTCACAGCATATAGAATGAAATAATTAACCATTTCCATAGTGCTGTTCAGTTCTCAAATCTGGTTAGTCAGAAGGCTTTGACTAATTTTCCATGATAGCATGACAAAAACAACAACAATTGTAACTCAAATCCCAAGCATTGTCTAATAATCAACAGAAAAGATCAGCGCATTTTATCCCGTTCAAAAAGTATCCGATGAGAGGCTGATTTTCGCTTTTTAGCTTCAAGAACAAAAAATAAACTCATCTAAAAATGAGCCTGCTTTAGATAAAAGAGTAGCTACTTTTTTTTTATCACAATTCAATAACAATTTTGGAAACACTTTACAAAAACAAAGACCTGAAGACATTCCTAAAGAAAACATAGTGACTGGTATAAAGCACTAAAACCGGAGACTCCTTCTGTAAATTACAGAATAATAATAATAATTAAATAATTAAATAATTAAAACTTCTTACAGAAAAACATCTCCATATCAATAATTATAATACAGTATAATAAGATTAGGCACACAGTGTCTCATTTACACAGTGTCTCATTTACACAGTGTCAAGTACACAGCCAGATTTGATATCAGGTCTGCTGTTACTGAACATGAATCACCTTCTAGCTAATCAGATTTGAAAATACCCCGAGCACTCATGAATGAAAAGATTTTCTAGATGTATCAGCAAGACACATATTGGATTTGGGCCATTATTGGACGCAGCACACTTTGTAGGAACAAGAAAACAAACCCCGAGCTGAAGCCAAATTTCAGTGTAATGTTGTAATGCTGTGATGAACCAAGCCATGGCTCTGATCTACTAATTCAGAGGCAGTGGATTTATTAAACTGGATATCAGGAAACAATAGAGAACAAGGCAGACGTTTTGGCAATGCTGCATCTGTTCCTGAAAAGAACACCAGCTGCAAATCAAACAGCTGAATATGGACATGTGGGTAAATGTAGGATTATATAGGCGGGTTCCTTTGTTTAATTATGTTTTATTGAATACCTGCAGCTATAGGCAGATAGCTACAATATAAGCACAGTTATATGGAGGTAAGGTGTTGTTTTTGCCATACTTATTAACATTATATGAATCATTTGCATTAGAAAATGGCATCACGGTATTTTACCGTAACATGATTAACATGTAAAACTCAACTTAGTTCAAGAAAAGGACACAGGTGTCGATCATTGCAGTGAAGTCATTCAGCTAGAAACTGGAGTGTACGTACTGTACAAAAGTTTATGGTTATGGTAATAAAGAAAGTGAATGCAAAAGAACAAACAAAATGCACAAAGAAACTAGAAACTGATCAAAAGACAGGGACCGTGAAAAACAGCATCAACCAATGGAGACAAATGTAAGACAAAGAGTTTGGTTTAAGGTGAGAATATATACCAGTGCTAATTGATACTAAACATGAATCAGGTGGAGTCATGTGACAGTCACTGCTTGGATCAGGTGATATGCAGTGGTTGATGGGGGATGTAGTTCCTGTCCATAATGATCTTTGATTTCAAAGATCATTAAGGTCACTGACACAAGGCTACACAACAACACAACAATGAATTCATCCACAGCAATATCGTTAGATAACTCAACACTATTTCTCAGTTGCATGTCTAATTCATTGGGGGGAAAATGTCTCCATCTGAGCGGCTGGTGTTCTTGGCAGAGTGATTGAGTTTGTAACTTCCCACGCTCAGGCCCTGTTCCTATGCTACAAAATAAATACTCACAGGGCCTTTTAGACCACACTATAAATGAAGTTTGAGAGAAATCCAGATCTGCCCAGTCCTTGGGGACCTTCATGGCCTTTATTAAGTTACATTTCTTTTTATTTTCTAGCTTCCAAAACAGCAGTCAAGTACACAAATATTTAGGTCTCACATTACTTGCGTGTTAAGTTATAATGCTGGTTCCTTAATGTATAGTCATATTTAAGGTACTCATGATTTGAACACAATTATAAATTAAATAAAACAGATGGACTTTGTCGAAAATATTTTCTATACTGGTCCATGAAAAACTCTGTGTATTTGTTTGAACTCATTTTTTTACTCCTAAACATGCACTTACTTTTCTATGACTTACAACCTCCTAACATCACAAGCTATTAATCAACAACAAATCAATGTCTGGTGTTCTGGAGGAGTCTTTCATAAAGCTAAATGTACAGAGAACAAACAGAGATGTAAACACATTGCATGGTCTTTTTGATCCTCTTGCTTTGACATGGTTGATTTCTCACACCTGGTATTAACCTCTATCTCAAGTCATCCGAACACAAGCAGACAACCGAAAGTATTTACAACTTTTTTGCAGTACAAATTTTTGCACAGATGGCAGGTGTTATTTATTTATTCATTTATTTATTTATTTATTTATTTACTTACCAAGCAATGTATCACTAATAGAGAGGCATTACTACTCTGCTTTCTTTTTGAAAAAATCTATGAACAATTGGCTCCGGCTAACACAAGATCCACAAGATTAAAAGTCTGTAGTTTATGTGAATTCCCCTTTAGCCCATCCCCTTAAACTTCTTACTCAAATAAGTTCTGAGATGATGTGACACCACACAAATACCTCACTTTTTTTAAAACGGCCCTTCTTCTGCCTTCTATCCATACCACAATCATAAGACACAAGTCTAAACACTAAGAAAATTATAAAAAGCGATTAGACAGACGGAGTACTGAAAAGAAAAAAGAGTGTCACTCAGAGAGAACCCAAATCATGTGACCTTGAACATGCTGGAACCAGTCAGGAGTAGAACATCAGGCTAAGAGGAGGCAGATTAGATCTAAAAGGTTATCCAGTCAAAAAAAAAAACAGCTAGCATATTGGATTTTCTATTAGAATCAGGCAGCAAAATGCTCAATCTAATCAGCAGTTAGTCAATGGGACAATTACATACAATTACTACTCTGTAAAGAGGAATAGGAATCTGATTATAGCGCATGCGTCTGTATCATGTCCCTGTGACGATATTTCAGAGTTATCAAAGAGAACATCACGTTTGTGCAACCTGATTATTACACCAGATAGTCCACTGTTGCAGACAGCATGAAATACTTTAGTGCAGAGCAACACAGAACACATTATTTAAATAAATAGACATTTATGAAATAAATTAATTTAAAATAGGAATCTGAGTCTAATAAATATGACTTGCATTTGCATTTTTTTGTTGTCGCCACTATATATCTTTGTCCAAGGAAAATGTAGCTGAATTTGAATTGTGTAATATGTTTGAAAAATATGAATGTTTGAAAGTTTGTGTTTTAGCAAATAAAATTGACATTAAATAAGATCCCTCTACTAAGTAAGTAAGCATTTCAACATTAAAGTTTTTGCATTTATTTATTGAATAAAATTATCTTTTTATTTACCTAAATTATCTTTGTCAGAAAAATTATCTGTGGACCTCTGGAAATTTCAGTTCCTTAAAAGTATGAATTCATTTAAAGAGTTAAATGAAGTCAAGCATATGTGTCAGAGAACCACCAGCCACGCCTCCCTCCTGCACTCAACACTCATTGTCACCCAAATAAGGATGGGTTCCCCTTATGGTTCCTCTCAAGGTTTCTTCCTCATAACATCTAAGAGAATTTTTCCTTGCCACAGTTGTCACGGCTGCTCATCAGGGATAAATGCACACTATTCACCTTAACTGTTGATTTCTGTAAAGCTGCTTTGAGACAATGTCTGTTGTGAAAAGCGCTATAAACTTGACTTGACTTGACTTGACTCTCACTCAGCCTCTCCCTCCTACTGATCGCCAACACCCGTTCCCCATTTACATTCCCCTTTATAAAGCCCCCATTTCCCCTTACTCACCATCTGATCTACAGGTTACTCCATAGATCTTCATGGACTACCTATGCTCTGTGTGCTTTCTGGTTCCTGGCTCCACTTCGCTGGAAGCACTCTGTTTCGTGTATCAAGGCAAATAAAGCCCTTTCTACTTTACTCCCGGTTTCTGACGCGTGGTCTATGCGTGATTTTGTGAAGAAAAAGTACATATATTCAAGTATGTATAGCAAAGTAACTGGGACATACTAACATGTCATATAAAGAAACAGAACATCGCTGCCCCGTTACACACTGTTACCTTATACAAACTTTTCACTGCATTTCAGCTTTACTTCATTCATTATTCCTTAAATAACTTATTGGTTTTAAAGTGATAAAATAAAGTGGTAATAATTTATTTTGATCAATTAACAACATTTCTATAAACAAAAGAGAAATCCAAATCAAATAAATATTTGATGTGACTTTCAAATTTATTGTGTACTGTCTGGATACTGTAAGTCTGGTGAAAAAAATGCTGCTCAAAACCCATACCTCCGACATACAAACAAGACTAAGCGACTCAAATATGCACAAAAACATAGAAACTGGTGTGTAGAAAAATGGCAGCAGGTGCTCTGGACTGATAAGTAAAAAATCTGAAATATTTGGCTGCTGGGTAAAACTAATTATTTGCCAAAGGGCTGGAGAGAGGAACGATAATCAGTGTCTGCAGGCAACAGTGAAGCACAGTAAAGGTTACTTGCTAGTTGGGGGCTGCATTTCTGCAAATGAAGTTGGAGATTTGGTCAGGATTAATAATGTCTATAAAGAGAAATACAGGTAGATATTTATCCATCATATGATACCTTCAGGGAGGCATCTGATTGGCATTAAATTTATTCTGCAGCAGGACAATGACCCCAAACCTACAACCAATGTCACTAAGAATGATGTGCAACATAGAGAAGAACAAGGAGTCCTGGAAGTGATACTTTTGGTCCCCACAGTGTCCTGATTTCAACATCAAGTATGTCTGGGATTACATGAAGAGACAGAAGGATTTGAGGCAGCCTACATCCACAAAGGATTTGTGGTTAGTTCACTAAGATGTTTGGAATAACCTACCTGCTGAGTTCAACTAAAAACTGTTCCTAAATCATATAAAGCATACCTTTACCTTCATACCAGTGGTCACTCTAATTATTGATGACATTTTCATTTGTATTCTGTCTATTTACTTTCTATTTTGTTATTTGATAACATTTCTTATTATTAACACTTCTTTTTTTTAAGAATTCTTATTTTACATTATATTAGCTGAAACTTTTGCACAATACTCTCTCTCTCTCTCTCTCTCTCTTTTTCTCTTTTTCTCTCTCTCTCTCTCTCTCTCTCTCTCTCTCTCTCTCTCTCTCTCTCTCTCTCTCTCTCTCTCGTCTAGTTATATTTGATAAATATCCATACCTATGTACAGTACATGACATACAAGCACTTTACACAAGAAGATCCATTTTTCACATGACTAAATAAAATCAGGCTATTTTCAACATTCATGTGTGTGTGTGTGTGTGTGTGTGTGTGTGTGTGTGTGTGTGTGTGTGTGTGTGTGTGTGTGTGTGTGTGTGTGTGCACACAGGCAAATCTATCACTGGCTTTTCCTCCAGACAATCTAGCTTTTTGTGTGGCACCAACCGCCATTAGTGAAACAGCAGCAGAGAAAAACATGCATCAATCAATTAACCGGCATAAACAAAACACGACAGCAAGCACACCTTGCATTACAGGCGACAGCTAAAAGTATTCCTGACAGCATGACTGATGGATATTCTGGTATAAATGGTTTATCCATTTCCAACTGCAAATAAATGTCTCATCAAATGTATTTACAGTATTTATGAAAATACTCATAAATACAATATTTACAAAAGTGCTAGCATAAAAATTTGACTTAGTCACTCTTTTGAGTGTTGGTCTTTGTACCTGAGTGGATAATTTAAGAAGGCTATATTTTCAGAACTGTAAAAAGAATTTTTGCATAAATTTGATTTAATTTGTATTTCTTTTATTAAATGATGACATTTCATTACTTAAAAGACAGACCTTTGGACAGCCAATATTCCACCGCTAAGTGTTCCGAGATGCCTTCTTGAATTTGGTACTCCTCCTCTATGTACCTAAGGAAAGTCTGTCAGTTGAAAGTCTTTGGTCCTAATCCCCTAATCTTTACAAGAGTGTGAAATCAGGGATTCATGTTGAGAAAGGCCAGACGTAGTCACTCTGGCTTCTTGCTTTTCCCCTCTGTGAGCTATAAATAGCAGAATTTACAGCCAACTCCATGTTTATCTAACTAGTCCACCAGTATCCTCTTGTTAACAGATCTCCTACAGGTGGGACATCCTTGACCCCATTTACACTTTGATCATATTATATTGGTATTATTTTCACAGAAAGGGATTATCTGCATAAAAATGCACATTTGCAGCAGAGTGAAAATGTAGGCATTGTTAAATGCTGGCTGTGAATTAAATGGAGGAATTGCAGAGAATGAGCAGGTAATGCGCTAGTGTTCGCATTGGTTAATAAGAAACCTATTTAGAGAAATAGAGATTGTGCTTCTCTCTGCTTCTCTAAAACAACAAATCAGAAACTCTGAAACACCTAATGCTTTGTGTGTGTGTGTGTGTGTGTGTGTGTGTGTGTGTGTGTGTGTGTGTGTGTGTGTGTGTGTGTGTGTGTGTGTGTATGTTTGTGTGTGGGTTTATTAGTCTCTTGAGAGCTAATTTCCTACCTACTTACCACTGACAAACAGACTGAAATCTACTTGTTTTTTAATCATGTTATATGTGTCATATAAAGGCATCTGTATGTAAAAGTGACCTTTGACACTCAGAACCTTTTCTAAAATTTAATGGGCCATAATAGGGAAAAAAAAAAGTTTATTTTATTTTATTTTTTTATAAGGAAAATGTATTTTGTAACAAAAAAAAAAAAACACACAAAGAAGGTTGCTGAACAAAGAAGGTCAGCCAGTTTGCATATTATGACATGTTAGATCTCAGTCTGACCAGAGACGTATTCAAATACAAACGTATGTAGATAAAATCTTATCAGGACACAAGACCGGGTGTAAACAAGGCACTTAAATGAACTCCTGAATAACTGAAGCCAAGACCTCACACAATGTGTCAGAAACAAAAGATTTACAAATTCCTAAAAGTAAGCAGAAAAGAAGGGCATTGATTACAAATACTATCGTAGATTACTAAAATAATGTGACAAATACATTTACATTTACTTCCTTCTGATCGTTTTTTTTTTTTGCCATATAATCCTGGTGTTTCACAATTTTATGCTAATCCATGTTGACAAAACATTATTGTTTATGCAGAAATGACACTCCTGGGTCATTTCACTCATATCCTTTAGTACACGCTGAAAGACAGCTCTGCTTTGCCAATGAAAAATGAGAGAGTAAAAGAAAACCAGACGTATCCTACATGGCCAGAGCCCTACTAGAAGTCATATCTCATCACGCCTGGGGCTCCTTTATCTGTTGCTCCTTAAAATCCCAGACATGAGCAGGACAGCTTTGGATAAAGAAATGTTCCTGGCAGGAATCTCTTCATGTACAAAATATCTCAGCTCTCACCCCGGGTCGCCCAACAACCCCTTCAAACCCCAACTGTAAATTTAATTATTTGTACATTGATAGAAACATTGTTTGTAATCATTGCTACTGGTCCTTTATACCTCATCAAATTATGTACTTCCTTTCTTGTACATCTAAATATATTTGCTGCACACAAATATATTTGCACTTTATTTAAATACCTCCCTATCCTTATATAATATACAGTATCTCACAAAAGTAAGTACAGCCCTCACATTTCAGCAACCATTTTAGTATAATGTCTCAATACTATAGAAGTAGTCAATGTGCAGCTTGTATATCAGTATAGATTTACGGTCCTCTGAAAATAACTCAACATACAGCCATTATTGTCTAAATAATTTGAAACAAAGGTGAGTACACCCAACGTGATAAGAGCTACGTCGTGTAATCATTCAAAGATACATGTACTATTCATCAAGTCCATGTTTTTGGTTGATTGACAGGACCATACAACTTTTTGTATCTTGTATTAAAGCAGTTAAGTTGGTACTTTAAGTACAATTCTCTCAGACTGACCACTGGATGTTCAAGATGGCACCTCATGGCAAAGAACTCTCTGAGGATTGGCGAATTAGAACTGTTGCTCTCCACAAAGATGGCCAAGGCTATAAGAAGACTCTGGAACTGAGTTATAGTACAGTGGCCAGGGTCATACAGAGGTTTTCCAAGAAGCAAAGTGGAGCAGGTTTAACAGAGATTCGTCAAGGCTCAAGCAGACCTGTTCGCGACTTAAGAGACATCGCACTGCCCCCTTTGGTTTTCCCTTACACCTAATGGCTCAGGCATGGCTGAGGCTACACCTGTACCCTTTTCCTTCTGTCACGCTGCTTCTGGGAGTTCTGGAGAGCGTTTGCCGGGATGGAGTCTGTCTCCTCTTGGTGGCCTCATGGTGGCCAGGCAGACCATGGTTCATGGACCTGGTAGCCCTTCTCAAGCACCCTCCCTGGGAGATTCCTCTCAGGAGGGATCTCCTCTCTCAAGCAGGGGGCGCAATCCTTTGCCCCCACCCAGAGTTGTGGAGGCTGTGGCTGTGGCCCCTCTATGAGGAGGTCATATGCCACAAGATGGTGTCTGTTCAGTGTATGGTGCAATCTGCCCGGTTGAACAGTTTGCCAAAGGGTTGGCTCCATCCACTCTCAAAGTCCACGTGTCCGCTTTTTCGGGACCCCATATGCCCCCATAGCGGGGCAATCACTTGGCAGAGACCTGTTAGTGACGCGTTTTTTCCACAGCACCTGGAGGCTGAGGCCCCGGGATTGACTGTGTGGGATTGTGTGGAACCGTCTTATTAGAGGATCTATCCGAGCCCCTTTTCAAGCCGTTGGCCGAGGCATCTTGGAGGCACCTCACAGTCAAGACTGAAAATGCCTTTCATTTAGAAACTGGATCGAGTGCCAGTTTTCTAGCATGATAACCCCAAACACATCGCCAAGATGACAACTGTGATGGAGTGGCCAAGTATGTCCCCAGACCTAAACCCTATTGAGCACCTCTGGGGCATCCTCAAACAGAAGGTGAAGAAACACCATATGTCTAACATCCAGCTGCTCCGTGATATTATTATGGAGGAATAGAAGAGGATCCCAGCAACAATCTATACAGCTCTAGTGAATTCCATGCCAAGAGAATAAAGGCATAACAATGGGGCTCACACAAAATATTGACACTTTGGATCCAGTTTTGACGTGTTCGCTTTGTGTGTACTCACTTGTGTTCCCAGCTATTTTGACAGTTATAGCTGTATGTTAAGTTATTTTTAGAGGACAGTAAATATGTACTGCTATACAAGCTGCACATTGACTACTGTAAAATATATCCAAGTTTGATTTGTATAGTATTATCCCTTAAGAACATAAAATAAAATAAATGCTGAAATGTGAGGGGTGTATTCACCTTTGGAGAATACTGTATTTTCTCATCTCTACTCAATTTTTTTCTCTCATATTCTCTTATATTTTATATATATTACAGTTCTGGTACTTGCTATTTGTTAACTGTAATGTGTGCTACAATCGGGTTCCCTGAAGAGTTCCCTATGCATACCCTTAAATCAAAAGCAGTGGTTAATGCTCTCTTTAAGTTTTTACTCCCCAGGTATATACAAATGATTGTGGGACAATCTTCACATCACAGATGTTTTCACAAATAATGCACGCGTTGCACATTTCCCACCAACTTTCTAGTGCTTATCATCCAGAGTCACAAGGTGCCTTGGAGCACTTTCACCAATCTTTTAAATCTATGCTGTGGGTAAACGGGTAAGGTTTGGAATGAGGGGTTGTCTCTTTTCCTGTTTGCTGTACGTGATGTGGTACAAGAATCTCTTGGTTTTAGCCCTTCAGACCTTGTGTTTGGTCACACTGTGAGAGGTCCCTAGAAAACCCTGCAAGAACAGTGTTTTTCTCCACCACTGGGAAAAATTACTTAATTACTGATTCCTTTGTTGTATTCTGCATATAACTATGTTTGTGACAAATAAAAATAAATCTTGAATCATCCAACAATACAATATACAAAAAAATTACTTTTTGGCATTGAAAAAGACAGAACCAGAAGAAATGGAATTGAAACTCAAAAAAGACTTTCCATCTCCCCTATGTACCAATAGCACTACAAAATCTATAATGGTAGCTCATGACATGCCTCAGGTAAGCATGCTGTTATCCACTTGGCCTGGTAATTGATCTTTGTCCACATTTAGTACATGATTGTTAAAATCTAGCAATGTATATCTACATGTTTTCTGTCAGAAGCCAAAAGTTCTGGTCAATGTAACCTAGCACTCAAACCATTTAATCTGGAAATGACAGATTACATTATTTTAAGAGACATGTTGAATTTGTAGATTAACCTATTATAGGGGAAGTGTTCCTTTGACAGGAAAAAATAATAGATAATAATGTATAAGATATCTCATTAATGTCAGTTTACACTGTAGATTTTAATCTCTGAATGATTTTGCAGTCACATTCAGAATTCACATATAATGGAAAAAACGAGAGTGTCTTAGAACACGTCACTGGTTGATTTAGTCAAAAGTCAAAAGTTCAAGCAATGTCACATTAACAAAATAGATGACATGAAAGAATTACAAATCTGGTACAAAAAGTTTTTTACTTTCTCAATTTCACTTTCAAGAACATTTCTCTCTATATGACCCAGTTTTGGATTTGATCATGTACCATAATCTGATATGGAGTAGACATCATGTAGTTCAACTTCAATTCAGTTGTATTTGTATCATGCTTTTAACAATGGAAGTTGTCACAAAGCAGGTCAACACAAATACAGTATACACTGGAAACTCTGGTACTGAATCTGTAACAGACATACCCTGTTGTAGAATTTAACAAAGATTGTATCCATTTATACAGTGTGACAAGGAAGACTTGTAAAATTTAAAGCCTAGAACGCCTTTCTTCAATCAGAATGTTGTACAAATCACCCCTATCTGCATGATTTCTGTATCAACCACACATGATCTATATTTGTGTCTTTGCTTACACACTAAAAGTAACCTTATAGTAATATTACTAATTAGTTGGAAGTTGTGTTTAGACTGTTAAAATAGGCTGGGATTTGCATTTATTTATATCATGTTATACCTAATTTGACACAGTGCTAAAACTGGAAAGCAAAAGAGCAGCTAGTGATTCATGACAAGCAGATAAAAGCATCACTCTGAATTACTTATTCATTAGGCTAGAGTGAATGAATAGCCCAATTTGTTCTGAAAAAAACATTGAGTGCTGATAGCTGAAAGTGAGATAATCCTCTAATGGCACTGTGTTACAAGTGAGCCTGAGCGACTTAATGATCATTTTCAGGATAACAAATGAATTGCACCTGTATGGTATTTACATTAAGATGTCCAGATGAGGTCATTAAAAACCAATTAACACAAAACCTGTAATTAGTGTTTGGGCGCTAATGATTTTGATGGTGATGATGATGGTGATGCTGATAATGATAATGGAACTGTACAAGTCCAACACCCATCACCCAACACATCTTTTGTGGACCCATTACCAGCACATTTACTTATAAACACAATAGATCCTAACTTGCCCAGTAACCCTAGTTACCTTGCCTACACAGTCTAGAGGACAAAACAGCAATACCTGGTCGATTCTGATTTAATCTGTAAATTCAGGTTTATAGATTTCAAAATGCTATACATGGGCTCTATAATGCTGTTCTTGCCTGATAGAAATTGTTGTTACAACTCTAAATCAACACATCAATTAAACACACACAAACACCTAATGGCAGTGGCTATTATGTGCATTCTAGTTTTAACTACACAACTCAACATTATTTGGCAAAACTGACTATAACACTATAAATAAAAAATAAAAAAGCTCATTCCAGTTTTTTTATATTCTTGTGCACTTTTTCTGTCTTCTAATTGGTTTTCTACTCCTGCCAAAGTAAACAGCTTTGACTATAGTTGATATCTTCTTAGTAAAAAAGGTCTATGCACTATATCTTTTATAATTATCATATTTGTTATAATAGGATGTTTCATCACACCTCACATATGCTGCTTAAAGATTTATGCCTGCTGGTTAAACAAGCAACATCATGAAAGAAGTACCAAGAAGAGTAAAAAAGTACCATCATATAACACAGCAGCTGCATCACATGAATCACACACAACTCCAGCATGAAACATGAGCCTGTTCCAGGTCAACAATCACGGCATTAGTCCATCTTCCTCTAAAAAACACTCAAATTATTTTTTAATTTATAAAAGCATTTACATAATCAAAGAGGCTCTTGCAAGGAGGCCTAAAAAGCCATTCATTTTACAGAGTTTGTTTTAAACTATCACACAGAAGAGTGGGAGGTCGACCTAAAAAAAAAAAACTGGGAGCTGTTAAAAACAGAACGGGGAGATAATTATTTATAGAGCAGGGTAAGGCTTTCGTTGAGGAAGTTCTGAGAAGAGGAATGCAAACTGTCGAATGGGGTGTAAGATGTTTTAGCCTGCACTTGTGCAGTGTTTGAGATGCTCAGTGCTTAAAAGTGAATTTACTCTAATATAGTACATTATTGGACTTGATACAGTTATGCCAATACAGATGTTAAATGGATTTGAGCTGAGTATTAGACTACAGAGCAGAGAGAGATAGAGAGAGAGAGAGAGAGAGAGAAGAACAAGAGAGAGTACAGAGGGAAGTGTATCAAATAAAAATGCTGAGTAACTCAGCTCATGGCCTTGAGCCACGACAGCACAGCATGCAAACAGCTTAGCAACGCCATTCACCCGTTTAATTAAATGTTCATTGTGGAGAAATCAGATCTATAGATCTTCTCCAATTCACCAGCAAATTGCTACAGATAATAAACTCGCTTTTCAAAGCAAGGATGATGGTGCAGGACTGAGTTTTGTGCGTGTGTGTGGTGTGTGCGTGTGTGTATGTGTGTGTGGACCTAATAGGCTACTAATCCTTAAGGAGCTCAGGATGTTGGTGGGGTAGCAGGTTCCCAAGCTGAGTCTCTTCAGGCCCGTTGTAACCTGCAGCATGAAAAATTCCTCACATTCCTTAGGGTTGGGGGATGCAAACAGCCAATGAGGGGCTGGAGAACAGCTTTCCTCAATTGGAGATTATACAAAGAACCTGCAGACACTCCACCCTGAGATACACGTGATGGAGAAAATCTGGAAAGGTGGAAATGCAGGGTGGGGGGATTTGTTAGCGTGGATCACTAGGTGTCTAATAGTCTAATATGTATGAAAAAATTATGATATGATACACCATCATATACACACAGCTGCATATTTGGTACATTTGACTCACTTTTTTTAATCCGAATGGTTTCACATTAAGCAAAGACAACTGTTTGGACCACTATATCAACATTTTTTAAAGATGAATTCAGCCTCATCTGTAAATTATACCATGTTTCCTGACAAACCAATGCTGCACACATGCCAGGACTAGATTCCAGCCAGCCCCCTTGCATTTCTTAAATTGCCATGTTGCTACAGCACAGACTGCTGAATAAACCTTGAATCTTCAGCTCAGAGGAATTGCACTGAAGACACTGGGTTATTCGCTGTTAACGCTTAAACATGCCGACTTTAGTCAGAACATTCCAGCATTGCAGGATAAGCAGGAAGATCAGTGTCTGGGAAGTGTCCTAGACTGACGAAGAGGGCCTGCGATGTAGCAAGATAACTGATGTTGTACTTCCTCTATGCTAAACACCTGATGCACCACTACATCTACAATCGGAACTAACTTGTACTCTTGCCTATAAAATCCATGATGGATTAGATGTCATTTATATGATAAAGTCTGCAGACGCAAAGTCTTGTGATTATAAACCTCCTCCAGTGTACAGGAAATGCTTTATAACCTAGTCTACACACAGGAGGCTGACTACATTATCCATTTATCAGCTGACAAACATCCAGGTCATATCATGAATTTATTGTTGTGTAAAGCTCCATGAAGCCCTGGCTCATAGGCAGACCCTAAAAATAATGTCACCGACTTGCCATTTCACCAAGGCATCGCTTAAACTAAGTGCTGGATCTTTTTGGTCACTGGTCTTGCTGCTCTCAATGGACCCAAATGCCCAGAAGAGTTTGACCATAATTGTCATCATGTGACCCTTCCTCTCATGTTACTCAGCTTAGCTAACATCACTTAAGCGGCAGAGCATGGATGAAGCATCGATCCAGAAGTTAGCTTTGTGGTTCGTTTGAATTTAGCCGATTTAGTCTTACGTCGCATACAAAATATTTCCACTTTAAATGCTATAGTTCTTTGATGTATCCTGAAATGCTCTGTTATGATGGCTTCATGTCAGTTGAACAGGAAATCCCAAATAAGGATAGAGTTCAGAAAGATGAGGAGGGTTGGGGAACTCCTAACTTTACCACAACACAAGGAGGATTACCATACTGCATAAGCTTCAACAGATTCTGCCTAGGTTTCAGCATTTGTTTGTGAGCTTTGTGTACGGTGTGGAGATATACAATATCATGTTTCTCAAAATCAGGTAATGGATTACATGCCTGAACAATTATTCATTTCAAAGAAATGAATGAAAAAGAATGTGAAGAAATGTGACGCCATCCATCAGAACATACATATATATATATATATATATATATATATATATATATATATATATATATATATATATATATATATATATATATATATATATATATATATGTTTGTTTTGACATTAACAATCATTTTCATGATTGTTAATGTCGCATTTGTACCAAATACAATCATTTTAAACTTCAGATCCAGGGTCACCAATTCACTCGTTACCTGTGTGTATTGTTTGTATAAACGAGTGGGTGGATGTTTGTTGATCAGTATCCCATCAGGATACTAGTCAGGGTGTATTCCCACCTCACAGCCATTGCATCCAGGATTGGCTCTGGATTTATCAGGATGTTAACCAGTTTACATCATTTACTAGAGATTAATAAATGAATAAATGCATCTTCATTATGCATTTAATAAATAAAGGGATGAATTGGGGATTAAGAGTTGTTTACAAGATTTTTCAATATTTCCCAAAGCTTAGAAATTTCAAATTGGACAATTTCCAAACCAAGTCACACATTTATCTCAACTCATCCTTCTCCAAGATAAGTCTTCAGTGCAGTTTTTGGTGTTTACAACCAAATCAGCCTTAACACACAGAAAACACACCAGAATCTAAAACTGAGCTGAATCATATAATACTTTTATAAAAGGAAGGTGTTATGCAAACATTGTTCTGCTGTACCCTGCAGGTGCTTCAACATGTTTCATGTTTACACTATAAATGTGATGCTTATTATTAGAGTTCATGCTAAACATTCTTACTGACTCCTAAATCTGTCCTACACACCTCTAGACTCTAGAGCACCACCAGCCTTCTCCGTCTAGAACCTGTTAGGACTCCAGAAAGCTACAGAAAAAACACTCACAGGTACTTCCTGGGCTTTTCCGTCAGTCTGTGTTGCGCCACGGAGAATCCGAACAGGCTGCCTTTGGTTTTTCCTTCTTTTATAACCGGGAAGCGGACATCCACATTAAATCCACCACATAGCTGAGCGGTGTAGATTATGCAGAAGCAGAAAAAGAGCACAATACCGGGAGCCATTTTTTTCCCTTAAAGTCTCCTTCTGTCTCTCGGTCGCGCTTTGAACAAGACCAGAGTTTTACTCACTCCATAGGAACAGTGCGCTCTCAGTCACAGGCGCGCGCGCGCGCTCTCAGTCACTCACACACACACACACACACACACTACGCGCTCTAGGTGTTTGCTCTCAATCTCTCCACCCCTTTGTCCCCTTCAAACACACACACACACACACACACACACACACACACGCACAGTGAGAAACTACTGCCCTTCGGCACATTGTGTGTGTTTGTGTGTGTGAGACTGTGACTGTAACTGTAACTACACCTTCACACATAGTACGTTATTCGCTGATCTATCTATCTATCTATCTATCTATCTATCTATCTATCTATCTATCTATCTATCTATCTATCTATCTATCTATCTATCTATCTATCTATCTATCTATCTATCTATCTATCTATTCTAGATGTAGTCACCATTTTATTGCTGTTATACTAAACTCCACTCTTCTGGAAAAGCTTCTCACTAGATTTTGGAGCATGGCTGTGGGGATTTGTGGTCATTCAGGTACAACAGTATTAGAAAGGTCTGAATGTCTAAGGTGCAGTCAGCGTTCCCCAAGGTGTTCAGGTGTACAGAGGTCAGGGCTCTGTGCAGGACCGCCGAGTTCTTCTATTCTATGTTTTCACGGATCTCGCTTCATGCATGGGAGCTCGAGCCTCTTAGTTCTAGTTCACATTCTATACAACTTGTGAGTATACAACTTTCAACTTCATGACAACAGTTTGGGAAAGAACAGCATATGGGTGTGTTGCTCAGGTGTATTGTGTGTAGATCCTCTAGTACTGCACTGAGCTGGATGATTCACCTCTTTATTTATAAAGTGCTTCATTTTAAATGTAATTAAATATTGCATTCTTTTTTAGAAGATTTTCACTGGTTTCATTTTAACTTTGTCAGAAATTTGGCCTGGCTTTGTTTTAAGGTATCTATAGCTAGATCATGCCAACAGAACCTTTATAGTTAATCTCTTTATCCCTCTCTCTTCATCTCTTTTGTCTCTTAGTTATTATGTCTTGCTCTCTTTGTTACTCTCTGTATCACTGTCTCTATCTCTTTGTCTCTCTCACTCCATCCCACCTATATGCCTGCTGCTGCATGTTTTCACATCTTGACCAAGTCTTTTGTCCCCCTCCCCCCACCTCTGTTCTGTTACTTTTTAAAGAGGAATGTAAATAAAACAGCTGTCTGTCACATCACATGGATCACACATGCATGATGATGATGACTATTTTTTTAAAACTCTGGGGAGTGATTTAAATTGAACTGGACCTCTGAATGCTTGTAGAATTAGCTCCAGCTTGACTACGCAGCAGGCATGCTTACCCGTAATAAACATTTGTTCATGTCATTTGGGAGAGTGTAGGCTTCTGACTCTCCGGGGCAGCCGGAATGGAAGATTGCTGCCCTCGCACGGGAGTCCTGATAAGAGTTCCTCCTTAAAGTAACCTAACCCATGAAGGACTGACCTCAGATCTGTCTGTTATGTTTTTAGAGCAGTAATCTGTTTACTGAGAGAAGGAGGATGAGGACAGCACTGCCATAAATTAATTTCCTCACTCTCATAATGCTGTTCCTGGACTAGAGCTATTCGCATGGGTGTTGCTGAGGAATGTGTGTGTGTGTGTGTGTGTGTGTGTGTGTGTGTGTGTGTGTGTGTGTGTGTAAAATATTTATTTCTGTCATCTAAACACATTTAGGATCTCTTGAATGAGAACAGAATCAACTACCATTTTATAAAAAAAAAAAAATTAAAGCAAAACAATTAAAGAGCAAATAAAACCTGACCAAAAACTTTGAATATTAGCTATCATGGTGTAACCCAGAAACAGTATCCGACATCTCTTAATCTTTGAATGCTCTCAATGGAACATATGTGCACATGCTAGCTTAAAAGAACAAACCTTGCATCCCACTACTTTTCACTGATCCAGAACAACCCCCACTCCCAGACGTGACATGTCTTGCATCAAGAAAGCTTTTTTATTTTTTTTTTAAAGAGAACTTTACTCTGAGTTCTCTAAGTACTGGTGTAGATTGTAAAATTTTTGTGAAATTACCCAAAATTTGGGTAAAATTTCACCAATCCATATCAAAAGTCTCCCAGCAGCAAGAACTTGATGATGCATCTCGGTTTTAGTTATAGATGGTTATGGCTGTTTTTCATTAAAGTCCTTATCAGTGCTAAATCACACAAAATATTTTACTAATATATTGAACTCATCGAAACAGAAACACATTTATTGCTTCAGATATTTCCACATGTCTCTTATCTGTGACCCCACATGGGTAGCCTTTAAAAGGTCTCTGCTCTGTCATGCTTAAACGCGAGTCTTTTCTGCTAATCTGAGTGACCTATTAGGGTGGTCTTTCACGTACCATATTACTTTTTTTAAAAAGGGGGTCCCAGAATGTTGAGGCCTTTGGTTACTGGCCCTTGTGCAAGGCACTTAACCCTATCTGCTCCAGGGGTGCAGTACCATCTCCAAACCCCAGCTTGTCGGGGAAATAAAATTTCCCTATCGGAGCAGTAAAGTATTCTGATTCACAGCTCAATACCAAGCTATTCCTCTCCAGTGCAAAACCGCTCCCCATCATTATACAAGAACGGCAGGTTAATATAGACTCATCATTCCGTGCTGTTCTGCAACAGCATCATTCATGCTGTTGATGTGAATGCATTTCTGTATTTATCGTAATTAGTGGTGCAATTGCATGGGCTTATGGTTGTGCATTGCATGCTAACAGTATCATCAAGGCTTGAAATTAACATTGTAGCTCACCAGCCTCTTTGGATTTCCCAATTCCACTGAAAATCATGCCATTTCCAATTTACCACCCCCCATCCCCCCCTTGCACCCCCAGCTATTCACCCTCAAATGAAGTGTAAATTATACTTCACTGCATTATCAGCAAACTATATACAGTCTTTACTAGTCTAGTGCTGTTGGTTTACCATTTCAAACATTTTCAAGTCAGGATGGTCTTTAAATCTTTTATTATTTGTTGTGTAGCTTTAATAATCAACTTTATCGTTTATTTCTGTAAATAAGAAGCTGTGCGTGTCCTCTCATATACAGGGTATGTCTTATATATAGACTATGTAATTATCATTTTTTTTAAATGAGCAGTAATGCTGTTCTGCCGGTGGCAAATTTAACCCACATTTTGCAGGTGGTTGTGTATTAATTTCAAGCCCTGAGTCCAACAGCACTGTAACAAAAGCAAATGCTTGATAAATGGGGACTCCAGACCTTCTGTAAACTAACACTAGTATCACTGTGCTAGGGGATAAAAGCTTCCAGTGCTGTCATTTACACTCTGGAGACCCTCGGCACAAACTTTGTTTTTTACACGTGAACAGATTTTTTCTTTATTTGTGCAACAGTGGGTCACTTTTCCTTTCTGAATCTTACGCAATACTCTATGGATAAGGTTAAAAGAAAATAATAACATTTAAATAACACAAAAATAACCTTAAAAATGTGGTTTGTAATGCAGTTAAAGAGAGGTGACTCCCTTCTCCTATGATGTAATCCCATGAATGGATCGATTGTCAGTAAGGGTTTGATCTATGGGTTGTAGTGTTGAATTAAGTGTGGTAACCTTAGCTTAAGGTTGCGTCTCGTCAGAGCTAGTTCAGTTGTTTTTAGATGACAAGAGTTAAAAGTAAAGATGGATGACGTTTCACTTGCCCAAACTTTAAGCCTTTTGCATTGCATAACAGGAATAAACTTGTGTACTCTTTGACCTCTGTTTATTCTACAGGCCACTGAGGGTATCAGTTTAAAATGTACTTGATCCATGTAAACAAACCGAGCAGTATTACTGGTCAAAGAAAAGAATAAATTATGTCCTCAGACACCAAATTACAATTTCTGACTAAATATAAAACATAGCCCCTGGGAAAAAAAAACACATTCATTCTGTTAAACAATTTCACAAGATTTTGAAATTAAGTGTCCACAAATGAGAAATCTAGGCCATTTATTGTCCTGTCCCATCTATTGAGCAGGAGTGTATGGTTTAGAAGCACGTCCGCTGTTTCAATCACCTAGGGCACTCGTTCGAGGGCCTGCCGTTGTCATGGTGATCACAGTTGCTATGTGATTTCCAGGAGAGGGAGGACATTAAATCTTTTAAAGCCTTGCCAATTTTCCCAGCTTTGATTTTGACCTTTGGTTTTTCAGTACATCCTGCAGCCGAGTCAATTATTTTATTAAATTATATTGCAGAGTGAAGTGTGATGTACGTGAAAGGTGTTTCAAACATAATACAATTTTTTTTTTTATAAAAGTGCAAGATAATGTACAAGATAACACTTGCAGGAGTGGGCCATCAATTGCAAACATAAAAATGTTAGAGAAGGATTCTAAAATTGAAAAAACACCAAATAATTTAACAGTAACTGAAAAGTAAACCATTCATTTAACATCAGATTCACATTCACAAAGCAACATCCAATATAACTTTAGTGCAAAAAAAATAGAACCTCCTGCAGTACTGAAATATATTTTATTTGTGTGCTCAGCACAAATTAATATATATTAGAGATTAATAGAATGCCACTATACTATACTTTAAATTTTTCTGCAAAGTGTGATGCACGTGACAGGTGTTTCAAACATAATCAATATTTCTCGAAATTATATTTGAGAAACATTATGTAACACATAATTAGATTAGACACTAGTAGGAGTGGACCAACGGTCAGCCCCAAGTGATTAGACACTTACTGAAAGATAAACTGTATGGTCATCAACATCAGATTCAATCCAAGTGCAAACAAAATCCAAACTGCAGTGCAAAAATATATTTCATATGTGTCCTGAGCATGAATTAAAATACATTAGACTTTATTAGTGCCATTATACTGTATGGATCTGTGTATGGATCTGTGTTCCTGACCGAATCGATTTAAATATTTTGCTATTTCCACATAACGGCAATTAAAATAAATGAATAAACGTTATTAAATAAGTAATATACGTTAATTAAATATACTATTACCATTATACTATTAATTTAATAGTATACATATTACTAATATTTAGATACACATTATTCATCACATTTCTAGACAAGTCAGGTTTTCACTATGGTAGCAAATAAATAGTTAGTTTAAAATATACTGATTAATGTACACAATTCTACACACCATCAGGGTTATACATGAAATATAAGCGTCCCCAGACACGTCAATGCAGGGGAGTTAATAGCAGCAAGATCACAATTGTTGCCTGTTCACAAATCTCTAAACACAGAATATGTGCTGCATACGTCTAACATATCAGCTATCTGACAATAGTGTACTGTTATTTGATAAGCTTTCTGCGTCCCATGTAAGGAAATCACATTGCTAAGATTCACTGTGGTTCCCATGCTTTTATACCTGCAGACAAACCACTTTCTTCAGTATATCCCTGTAAAATGAGACCTGTATAATATGTATGGAATGTGGGGTCTGAAAAATGATCTCC
This sequence comes from Silurus aristotelis, assembly GCF_946808225.1. Lineage (NCBI taxonomy): Eukaryota > Metazoa > Chordata > Actinopteri > Siluriformes > Siluridae > Silurus > Silurus aristotelis. The sequence continues at coordinate 21,229,675 of NC_139585.1, forward strand.
CAGACATGCTACAACAGAGCACAATATTGTCAATATTCACCACTTATACTAGTATGACCATACAAGATTGTTTTGGGTTTTTGCCCAAATTGATAACTTCTTTTAGCTGCTCCAATTAGGGGTTAACACAGCGGATCATCTGTCTCCATACCACCCTGTCCTCTACATCTGCCTCTTTTAAACCAACTACATGCATATCTTCCCTCAACACATCCATAAACCTCCTCCTTGGTCTTACCTTTTTTCCTCCTTCCTGATGGCTCTATCCTCAACATTCTTCTACCGATATACCCCATGTCCCTCCTCTGCACATGTCCAAACCATTTCAATTGGGCTTCTCTCACTTTGTCTTCAAAACGTTGTACATGCGCTGTCCCTCTAATAAAGGTATTTCTAATCCTATCCAACTTCGTCACTCCCAGTGAAAATCTCAGCATCTTCAACTCAGACCATACAACATCGTAGGTCTCACCACAGTCCTATAAACTTTCCTTTTCACTTTTGCAGAAACCCTTCTAATACAAATCACTCCTGCCACTCTTCTCCACCCACTCCACCCTGCCTGCACTCTTTTCTTTACTTCTCTAACACAATCTACATTACTTTTCACAGTTGACCCCAGGTACTTAAACTCATCCACCTTCACCACCTCTTCTCCGTGCAACCACACCACTCCACTCCACTGCCCTCCCTCTTATTCACATACATGTACTCTGTCTTACTCCTACTGACTTACATTCCCCTACTCTCCAGCATGTATCTCCACCTCTCCAGGCTCTTTTCAACCTACTCTCTACTCTTGACACAAATCACAATACCATCCACAAACATCATAGTCCATGGAGACCCCTGTCTGACCTCATCTGTCAACCTGTCCATCACCACTGTAAAGAGGAAAGGACTCAGAGCCGATCCTCAATGCAAGCCCAACTCCACCTTGTCGTTCCTACTGCACACTTCACTGCTGTCACACTGTCCTTATACATGTCCTGCACTACTCTCACATAATTCTTTGCCCTACCAGACGTCCTCTTATGATACCACGACTTCGCTCTGGACACCCTGTTGTACGCTTTCTCACATAATGCAACTCCAATTCTTTTCCTTGCCATGAAACCATACTGTTCCCTTTCAGGAACTTGAGCTGCTTCAACAACGCTTTGGGAAAGCTTCCACGTGAACACGCTCTGAATCGCGTGTGCAATCTGTCCAACAGAACGGCACTACGTCACCAGCGTTTGTGTGTCGTTTGCTCAGGAGCGGCGCATGCTCAGATGGCTCTCGAGGGACACTCTGCTCCTGTTTTGGCCCCGTTTCCACCGAGGTGAAGTGGCAACTGAGGTAATGGGCCTCATACATTCTCTGAGGAGGTGGAGGGTATGGATGCCAGTGATCCCGTGGAGGACATGCCCCCACAGCCAGTTCAGTTTGAGAAGCCATTGAAGGTAGTGACTCGTGCTGTAGTCAAGCTAGACATCCCCCAGCCAGCCGATACGCAGAAACAACGTCCCCTAAGTAAGCTAGATGTTGCGGAAGCTCGACAAGGGAGTGTCTATGGGGAGTGATGGGGCTAAACAGCCGCATCGTGCAACAGACCTGGTTTTCAGGGCCACAAAAAGAAACTGCTAGGGCCATTAATCGGTCTATGTCTGCCTTGGTCTCTACACAGTGACACCTTTGGCTCAGATTTGTCTGACAGGGATAAAGCTTTTCTGCTGGATGCCCCTGCGGTGCCGACTGGCCTGTTCAGAGATTCCAGGAGGCCATGAAACAGTCGGTGGCGTTTCAGATCTCATGGGGCTGCTTGGTGGGCACAGCCCCAGCTTTAGCCCAGGACGAGTGCTAGGCATCATGAAATTTAAAGACGGAGTGTTGCCACTTGCGCTCTCCAAGAAAATGGGGACCCTGGGCACTCCAGGCAGAGGCAAGGAACTCATGGATCTGAGAGTATTTATTTTTTTTTTTAATAAGAGGGCTTCGGCCAAGAGATCCTGATGAGTCAGGAGTTTTTGTGGTCTCCATCAGGGTAAAGCAACATGCCCCTTAGTACACGGTGCCTGCCCCTCCTCTGTGCCCTCAGAGGATTGTCTTATTAACCCTGCCACAAGCAGTGCTTCAGGGCATAGCCATCTTCAGCTAATACCCCCCTCAGCCTCCTCCCAAGAATATAGCGATGGGGGGGTTCGCTGCCTCTCAGGAGGCCCCTAAAGCTGCACCAGGGCATAGCCCCGGCTCTAGGCACATCAGAGGTCAGTCTTGAGAGCCTGATTCCCTTAAGAGACTAGCTGGCAGCCTGAAAACGCCTGCCGGATGTGTCCCAGTGGGTCCTGCGGACTGTAGACCTATACAATTCAGTTCAACATGTGTCCCATGGTGCCCGAGCAGGCTCTGGATATAAAACAAAAAGTAGAAACTCTGTTGAGCAGGCAGGCCATCGATGTGGTCCCTTTATTTGACAGAGAACCCGGGTTCTACAGACGGTACTTCATAGTTCCCAAAAAGACTGGGCGGCTGCCATTTTAGAGCCACGTCAGCTGAAGCTCTCTGTTAAGACCCAAGTTTAAGATGCTCACACTGAAACAGGTTGTGTCCCAAATCAGGTCCAAGACTGGTTTGAGACAATAGATCTGAAGGACGCAGTAGTGTGGGATTCAGCCATTATGTGAGCGCAGCTGTCTCCTGCACAAGTCAAGTCTATCCTCACGGCCGTCAAGAGAGTAAGAGAAGGCCAGCTACTCACTGTGAAGAAGGTTCAAAGACTGGGTCTGTTGGCAGCTGTATCCAATGTGTCCAATCCAATGTCCAATGGCCTCCTATACATGTGCCCCCTACAGTGGTCGCTCAGGGACAGAGGGTTCTCCTGAAATAGGCAACCCACTCCACACAATCAAGGTCCCACGGCGAACCTTATGTGCGTTAGCCATGTGGAGAGACCCCGGGTTCCAGAATCTTGTTGAACAATCTGGTTTAAAACTTCAATGCCATCTCTCCTAAACATCTCCATGCTTATAACGGTATGTCATCTTGTCCAAACGACTTTTCAGTCTTCATCCCCTTAATCGCTGCTCTCTCTCTCTCTCTCTCTCTCTCTCTCTCTCTCTCTCTCTCTCTTTCTCTCTCTCTCTCTCATTTTTTTCACTCATCAGCTCCTCAAAATACTCATTGCATTTTCTCAACACATTTCCATCTACATCGTTTATTGCTTTAACTTACAGCACATCCTTTCCAGCTCGTTCCCTCTACCTGGTCAGTCAGTACAAATCTTTTTCTCCCTCCTTAGTGTCCAACTTCTGATACATCTCCTCATATGACGTTTCCTTTGCTTTAGGTACATCTCTCTTTACCTGCTGCCCCAACTCCTATTCCTTTTTACTTTTCTCATCTCTCTGCCGATCCCAATTCTGTTTTGCCAACCTCTTTCTCCTTATGTTTTCCTGCACTTCCTCATTCCACCACCACATCTTATTATCTTCCTTTTTCTTTACAGATGTCACACCATGTACCTTCCTAGTTGTCTTCCTTATCACTTCTGCAGTAGTTACCCAATCATCCAGCACCTGTTCACCAATAACCGAACCCCTGTCTGACTTCCTCCATTAATCTCACACTACAGTCTTCCTCTTTTAGTTTCCACTATCTTATTCTTTTTTCAGTCTTCACTCTCCTTCACTTCTTTTCACCTAAAGACCACTATCTGATGCTGTCTAGCTACACTATCCCCTGCCAACACCTTACAGTCTCCAATCTCTTTCAGGGATGGTAACCCTGCCCTCGACCAATCCAGTATGAAATTCAGGATTGTGATCAGCATGTTTGATTTGGCACATGTTTTACGCTGGATGACCTTTCTAAGGCAACCCTCTCCATTTATCTGGGCTTGGGACCTGCACTAAGAGTGCACTGGCTTGTGCAACCCTAATGGCTGGGTTAAATTGCTAAAATATATGCTAATTGTCAATAGGAACTACAGGGGTAAACATCATTTAGATTACATTTACATTTGCGGCATTTATCAGACGCCCTTATCCAGAGCAACGTACAAAAGTTTAAACATCAGGAGGTTTCGATTTTAGGTTTGGATGCTCACACAGGTTTTGTTGCAAGTCAGGATCTCATTTAAATGCAATTTATGTATGGGGGTAAAATGTAGGGTAGCACACATAAAAATTTAGCTAAGTCATGGTTTTTGAAAAATAAAATAAAATACTCTATATGGAAAAAAAGTATTGGGACATTTAAATTTTTTCCGCCATATGTGGTTCTTTCCCAAACTGTTACCACAAAGTTGGAGGCACACAATTGTATAGGATGTCTTCAGATGATAAAAGGTTTTCCTTCAATTGAACTAGAAGACCCAAACCTGTTCCAGCATGACAATGCCCCTGTACACAACGTGAGCTCTATGAATGGTTTACATGGTTGGAGTGGAAAATCTCCTGCTATAGAGCACTGCATTGAACCCTGTTAACCCTTCATATTTAATTAACTGTTTCCCAGACTTGCTAAGATATATTTTTGCTGTGTTTTTACATTGTATTGAGCTAATAGAGCAATTGCCCTATAAAAAATATTTTTTTTGTTTTTGTAAATGGTGGGCTAGTTTCATAGAAATATAAAAGAAATATGGTTTTATTTAGGAGTATAGTAAACAAACTAGAGCAGTTATATATCAGTAAACTGTCATGCAATCCAAAGTCAAACAGCTTGATATCATTATGTTATCAGTATAGGAGGACATATTTTTCTGTATTTTTAGCAGGAATGATGGGCCGCTCTGACAGAAAGAGTGGCGCTTTGTCATGGTGATAAGAAAGTAAATGCAATTTAGCCGTAATTTTGGTGAATAATGATGCTATTATAAATCAGAGGAGCTGACTGTATCGCAGGGTACACTGAGTACAGTGTCAGCAGCTCTTGGGGATTTATTATTTCAGGTCTTTTTGTTTAGAATGCAGTCCCTTTTTTATCTATACTTTTTGCATTTATGCTTCACAACAGTCAGGAAAACCACAGTTTCCTTGTTTTATGTCTTTGGTCTGTATAAATTGTTAAAAATGTTAGCTATGTGTTAAGTCACATTTAGCAAAATACATTTAAACAGGGAGCTGCAGTATATTATTATTGTTATTTAGATTTGAATATGTTATTTGGATTTGTTATGACAGCATTGTACGGAGCAGATGTTTATGATATGAATGTAGTACTAGATTTAGTATTCATTTTAATTAATTGATCAAGAACATATTTTGAAAAGCACTAAGAATTAGATCTGGTATAATCACATTAACTTGAGAACTGAAAGTGTACTAATCATTGATTTCAGTAAAGGTAAAAATAGTGATCATGAAGAAGAACTCAAGTATGAGTAAATTAATAATGCTAGTTAAACAGAATATAAAGAAATGTAAAATAAGTTGGCCAAAATGCAGCTGAAGTTTTAATAGATTGCTAGGCTGGTTTGCTAGCTTGCTAGGTCATCATGTTTTTCTATTCACACAATTAGATGTCCAACAGAGATTCCAATTACATATTATCTTGTGAAATACCCATATGCGGCAGAATATAAAGAAATGTAACACAAGCTGGACAAAAGGCCGCTGGAGATTTAATAGATTGCTAGGCTGGTTTGCTAGCTTGCTAGGTCATCATGTTTTTCTATTCACACAATTAGATGTCCAACAGAGATTCCAATTACATATTATCTTGTGAATTACCCATATGCGGCAGAATATAAAGAAATGTAACACAAGCTGGACAAAAGGCCGCTGGAGATTTAATAGATTGCTAGGTTTGTTTGCTAGCTTGCAAGGTCATCACCTATTTCCTGCTACATATTAGATGTCTAGCAAAGATTCCATATTATCCTGTGAATTATCTATATGCCAAAGCAAAACAGGCACTTACTAACGAACATCAGAGAGACAGTTCAAAACAGAGCTTCAAACTAGTTTAGCTCACTCAGCTAGCTAATGTTTCTGCAGGTTGGAGAAATAGCTGTGACTTGCAGGTATCGCCATTGGCTTTTAGTTCGCATATTTTCATATCTTTATCCCACTCTGAAGATTTTATAGCTGATGATAAATTAGGCCAGGGATTGACTTCTGTAAATTCTCAGTGATTGCTGCTGCTGACTCAAGAAAGACTGTGGTGCATGAAACATAAATGTTGTCAGAAACCGATTTTATTTAGATTGGGCCTTGAAAGTTAGGTATTTCAAATTTATATACAGTGTGTTTTACATAGTTTACAGGCAAGTTAAATTCATTCCTCCACATCTATTCAATGTAATGGTCAAATGTGTAGAATGTTGTTTTCATCACCATTATACCTGAATATGTTCACTTATATTAGACAAAAAGTAACAGATATATTAATAAAATATAATTTAATAAGAGACAGAGCTATATAACTGAATTTCAATGGCAGAAAAGACATTTGCACACAAGAGGAACAACACTCCACACACTTGCACATTTTCCGCTCAACTGAACACTTCTTTTAGATGATTAAATAACCACTCATTAGTGCAGTGGGACACACATTTAGCACAAATGCAGAAACAAAAAAAGGCCAGCCTGGATGTCCTTACTATTTTACTACTCCACGTACAATATCCAGGACTCACAAGTCTATGTAAAAAGCATCAATACACAAATTAGCAATAGAATGAAGACCTCATGCTTTGGAGGATTTTTTAAAACATTTAAAGCATCAGTAGAGTAGTGTCAGGGCTTAGATAATGAACAGCTCCATTTTAATATATAATGGTTATATTTATTCTTTTAAAGGGCATTTTTACAACATGTAAATCATCTATTTATGTGTAACACAGTATACTGCAATGCTATTATATAAATAAGTTATATAAATAAGTTTAATTTTAATTATAAGACTATACAACCACCACAGCCAGATGTACTCCCACCCCAAATGGTATCACAAAATGTCTCTGGGTTAAGTATGTAACCCTAGTTCCCTGAGGGAACAAGATGCCGTGTCCCAACGATTTGGGAACACTTCAGTGTTGTTCACTCTCTGAATCACATTTAATCCAGCCAACTGAGAGACTCGACGTCACCGGCGGGGTGAGAGTCCAATCGTGCCGCACTGACCAGTCCCTGCCTAGAGTGTTAGAGCACAGCCAGAGTTCAGGACAGAGGAGCCAGGAGTGGCTCTAAGGTCAAGATTATAGAACCTGACAAAGGTCAGTGTGGTGGACCAGCCCACAGCATTGCAAATGTCCTGGAGTGGGACTCCAGCGGACTAGGCCGCAGAGAGCGACACACTCTGAGAGGAGTGAGCCTTAGAGACCAGAGAACTCACAAGATGAGGATATACTGTACCATCCACAATCCACCTACTGAGAGTCTGCTTTTGGCAGGTAGCCCTTTTTTATAGGGGCCATAGCATACTAACAGCTGCTTCAAATTTCTCCACGGACTGGAAACAGCTGATTTTGCTTTTCCTGGTCCGGGTTTTTGAAAGAGAGGAGGATAGAATGCCTGCAGCATGACAGGTTTTGGGGTACCGAGGGCACATTAGGTACATACCCTAATCCAGCAATCTCTCTCCAGAAATCCCGGGAGTGGGACTGGGTGAGTGAGGAGAACCAGAGGGGACAGTGCGATGTCTTCTGAGTTGCAATCAGATTCACCTGTGCTCTGTAAAATCTCTGCCATATCTGCTCCAACACCTTGGGGTGGAGCCTCCATTTCCTGGGCCTCGGCCCTTGCCTGGAGAGGGCATCTGCTCCCTGATTCAGGTACCCAGGGATGTAAAGAACACTCAATGAAAGCAGTCTTCTCTGGGCCCACAGGAGGATCTGCCATGCCATCACTTAACCTTCTCAGCAAGCTTTTTGACAAACAATAAAGAACTTCCAATTCATATTGTTGTTTGTATTAATTTAGCATAATTGATATGTTTGTTCTAAACAATGGCTTTATATTTGGTCACATCCTTTTTATTACATCTTATTTATAACTGATTAGTTCATGCAAAATGTTTAATATTTAAAATGTCTTTTAGTTGATACCAACATCCTAAATAAAACATGTATATTGTTGTACCATGTGCTTTTTATTTTACATACATAAATATAAACAAATGAACTTAATAACAATTTTGCTTCCAAGAGTGTTTTCTTCTTCAGTCCATAATTATACCTTTATTTTAAGTTTTTGTGTGACTGCATGATTCACCCAGAGCTCATCTTGCTTTCATTTTGCTTTAACTGTAGCCAAAGCAAACAGAGAATGCCTGTGGTGTGGCTTCCTTGGCAATCTGACCACATGCAGTTACCACAGTAATGGAGGGAGAAGGTTTTTAAAATAGTGCTCAGCAAGCCAGCGGAAATACTGATTTGCTCAGGGTAGGAACACAGCCAAATGAGGCAGGATCTTCTCATCGCAGGTCATGTTTTAAAACCTTCTGTGCATCATGCTATGTTGACATGTCAAATGAGATATGGTATGTATATTTTAACAATTTTTTTTATTGTTATTTAGGGACCATTGACATTTTAATGTAATATTGCTAGTTCTGTTCAGGTGCATTTTTCACCTACCAAGTGTTTGAAATTGCAGACTGTTGAAAAAAAAAACCCAGATTTTACTGATTTTACCTGAGCAGCATGACATTCATGAACCTTTGGCAACTGGGAACCAGTTAATAAGCACAGCCTGGTCACAACGACAGGAGTGAATACAAAGAAGGGATCCCACATCTTGTCTTTGAGGAACTCCCATCCCAGCTGTGTCTGTCTAACCTTTTATATTTTTTCTTTTCTTTCTTTCTTTCTTTCTTTTTTTTTTTTTTTTTTTTTGCTATCCACACTTCAGAATAAGTGGCTCTCTTTCACTAAATTAATGCATTCCTAAGAATCACAGCTTTGTTGCCTAGAGGGCCCATCTGATTTGACTTGCGTTCTCTGTCTGGTGGCACTTAGACACTCTCTTAGTCCTGCATGCCCAGCCAGACTATCAGGGAAATAGACAGAGAGAACTTGCTCTGTCTATGTGCATACAGTGATTTATGCAGAGGGTGATATAACAGACACTATTCATAAAAGACAGTGATTTAAAAATAAGATAGGAATCTATGATCATGCATATTAAGTGATTTCCAATAAAAGTGAAGCATTTCTTTTTTCCTGGTTAATTTTGCAAAAGTTACTATAAATTGCTGTAAATATATTTTACAGCAAAATACACCCTTATTGTATGAGAAGACTATGTTTTAACACTTGTGTAATTGGAGTAATGTATTGTTTAACAGTTAAATAACAAAAAAATGCATTGTATTGGGAAATACCTAAAGTATTAGGCTAATTGAAAGATATATCATTATTTGAGTTTTAATTTACATACTATCAGGTTCAGTAAAGCATTACAAGTTGTCCTAATGTGAATGAATTTAGTGGAAGATTGAATTAAATGTAGTTTTGGATAAATTGTGAAGGGTTACTATCTATGTGTATCTATTCTTTCTGTGTTTGCATTCCTTGGGTTTTAAATGTGTTGGATTTCTCCAGGTTTTCCGGTTTCCTTTGTCCTCCTTTAAACACATCAGTAGGTGAAATGGATAAACTGTCGCTGGGTGTGAATGTGTTTGCATGGTGTTCTGTCATGCAATATTTTGCCAGTTCACTACCAGAATAGCCTCTGGATCTACCAAGATGGAATTATAATATTTCATGATTTGCTGTTATAATAACCTCCACTCCTCTGAGAAGAGAATGAGATTTCTGCTCATTCAACCACAAGGATATTAGAAGTGTCAGGCGTTGATGTAGGGTGAGGAGGCCTGGGCTGCAGTCAGTGAGCCAATTCATACCTATTGAAGTGTTCACTAGGTTTGAGGTCAGAGCTCAATAGCAGGCCCATCAAGATCTTCCTGCTGAAATGCACCATATCATTATAGAGCTCGCTTTGTGCACTGTAATTCTGGACAGGTTTGGGTCTCCTAGTTCAAATGAAGAAAACATTTTATCTTTTTGAGGTAATAGTTTATAGTCTACAAAAAATTAAGTGTAGCAAACAAAGTTTTCAGAAAGGTCCTTAAACAGCTGTGAGGGGATTCTGAAGATGTGGAACATCTATCTGGGAATGTACTCTGCTAAGACTAACTGAAATATTCAAAAATAATATAACTATATTCTACTATTGGAGATTATTATAGTAACATAAAATGAAAATCTGTAAAAGTAAGCTTACTATGACAGTACATTGTAGGTATATACTAGAAATGTAGAGATTGCTGCGAGTAAATTAGTACAATTGATCTTCTTCTACTTCCTCTTCTTCTTCTTCTTCTTCTTTTTCTTCTTCTTCTTCTTCTTCTTCTTTTTCTTCTTCTTCTTCTTTTTCTTCTTCTTCTTTCTGCTGCTTTCATTACGGGTCATCACAGTGGATCATCTGTCTCCAACAATTGTTCACCTTCTATTTAATAACAAAAATAAGAGTTAACAGTCTAAAAATAAAAGAAAAATATACAGTACAGACCAAAAGTTTGGACACACCTTCTCATTCAAAGAGTTTTCTTTATTTTCATGACTATGAAAATTGTAGATTCACACTGAAGGCATCAAAACTATGAATTAACACATGTGGAATTATATATGGAATTATATACATCATGTTTTTCTAGTTACACAATTAGATGTCCAACAGAGATTCCAAATACATATTATCCTGTGAATTACCCATATGCGGCAGAACATAAAGAAATGTAACACAAGCTGGACAAAAGGCCGCTGGAGATTTAATAGATTGCTAGGTTTGTTTGCTAGCTTGCAAGGTCATTACCTATTTACCCTAACCCTAGCCACCTTTTGCTTTGATTACTGCTTTGCACACTCTTGGCATTCTCTTGATGAGCTTCAAGAGGTAGTCACCTGAAATGGTCTTCCAACAGTCTTGAAGGAGTTCCCCGAGAGATGCTTGGCACTTGTTGGCCCTTTTGCCTTCACTCTGCGGTCCAGCTCACCCCTAAACCATCTCGATTGGGTTCAGGTCCGGTGACTGTGGAGGCCAGGTCATCTGGCGCAGTACCCCATCACTCTCCTTCTTGGTCAAATAGCCCTTGATGCCTTCAGTTTGACTCTACAATTTTCATAGTCATGAAAATAAAGAAAACTCTTTGAATGACAAGGTGTGTCCAAACTTTTGGTCTGTACTGTACATATTTTGCATGTTTTTGTGGTAAGTTGCAGCCCTTAGTATTACTTAATATAAAAGCTATGTAATGTAATTCAATCACTAAATATAAACGGTCAGTGCTAGTGCATGTGTTTTTGTGTGTGTGTGTGTGTGTGTGTGTGTGTGTGTGTGTGTGAGAGAGAGAGAGAGAGAGAGAGAGAGAGAGAGAGAGAGAGAGAGAGAGCATCCAGACTATTTTCTCATAATATCTGACAACAGCTGGCTGTCATTTGCTAACTGAATCCTTTAGCAACTGAGGCCTGTCAGTAGTGCATTAAAGAGGATTGACCCAAGGCTTTTCCTCTCTCACCCATTCAAGTACACTGAGCTTAAAACCTTACTTCACAGCCTTTCCAGAGACAGAAACCAGGCTTCTAACATTTGCTTCTAACAATTTTATCATTAGACACAGCCAAAAAAAAAGAATTGCAAATGTAGAACCCCAGACATTTTGGGGGTTGCGTTAGGAAGGACATCCAGCGTAAAAACATGTGCCAAATCAAACATGCGGATGATCCGCTGTGGCGACCCCTAATGGGAGAAGCCGAAAGAAAGTTACTCTGTGCAGATACTCAAATACTTCTGCTCCAAACTTGTCAAACCATGTCTTCTTAGAGTTTGCTTTGTGCATAAAGGCATCATGATACTGGAACAGGTCTGGGTCTCCAGACCAAGGGAAATTGTATTACTACAGCAATTTGTGGCAACAGTTTAAGAATGGATTACTTAGGGGTTTGTTTGTCAGGTGTCCACAAACATTCACTCTTTGACTCCTATTTGCTTACTTTCTGTCTATTCTCTTTCACTCGCTTTTCTTTTTTTCTGCCACTCTTTTTCAGCCGCTGATTCTGCCCTGTTGCTGTCTGCTGCACTGAATCAAATGCAGGAGGATCCAATGCCCCATGCCCCTGGAGTCCCCAAATCCATGAGCATCACACTGAGCACTAGTTATTACTGGGGTGGTGAATATGGTCAGTGGATTTAGAATGTGTCCACACCTCGATCCACCAAAACATTTTTCAAGATGGGGTATTGGAAAGGTTTTAGAAGGTGAATTTGAAGAGGATTGAAGAGTGCACACATTTCTTTGTAATTATGCTTAAAATTGAATAAATGGGTTGAAACTGAGATAAAAGTTTGGACATCCTATTATTTGCAGTCCTTGAAGTGTCCAATGGCTTCCAAAAGATAGAATCCTCAAGGTGTGTTAGATATGATAACTGGAAATCTTGGAAGATGATCCAATACACAGTAAAATTCCTGCAGAACATCCTTGGCCTAATTCTGTTTTTTTAATCCAGCTCTAAAGGAAAAATAAGTATTGAATCACAATTTTATGCAGTTGTGAGTAATTTTTTTCAGATGGTGTTGTTTAGTATTAGCTGTTTATTGTCAGCCAAATGCAGTCATGGAAATTATTTAGACTCGGTGTATCAGTGTAGAATTATAAGTGTACAGTTAAATGTGTATAAAACCGTTCCTCAGAAATCTTTAACATCATGTGATACCTTTTTAAGCTTATTTAAAAGTGGAGTGGTGAAAGTGGAGCACATGGCCTAATAAACACATCAGATCACATTATAGATTAGATGAGGCAGATTTTAGTGTAGGTGACGTGTGATAGTTTTTCAATCCAGTTTCAGCAGTAAGGAATTTTTGAAAATCTTTGAAAATTAAAGCACCAGGTTAAAGCACCCTTCTAAAGCAACCCCACCTTCTCTCTTTTATCACACTTTTGTATTTATCCTGTATTGGTATTAAGCAAAAACTTGTGAAGATCTTCTTATTCACTCATTTTCCCTAGTTGATTTATCATGTCAGTGTTGCAGTTGATCAGGACTCTATCTTGAAAACACAAAGCATGTGACACACACACACACACACACACACACACACACACACACACACACACACACACACACACACACACACACACACACACACACACACACACAAAATTACTCATGCAATGTGGAAGGAAACTTTAGAAACACAGAAGAAACCAAGTGAAAATGAGGAGAACCAGCAAATGATTTTTGGAGGTGGCAAAAAAGCCCACCAGGTACCAAAAAGTTCTTGCAAATGAGATGGCTATGTTTTGCATGAAGCTTTACTCTTCAAGATTTTCTAATTTCGTTATCAGTGTTTTAAACTAATCATTACTTCACCAATCTGACCAATCAGCAAGTGGATAAAATAAATACATAATTGTGCAAATCTTCTACTGTATATAAAAAGATGAGTTGATAGCATATTACAGTAGTATTGTGGCTTACTAAAGGTCTACGGTTTAACCCTTATATTGTGTTAGAGTCAAATTTGACCCGTTTTCAAGTTGTGATATGTAAAAAATTCTTCATGATATCCTCAAACACAGCTATTTTAACACAACAAAAAAAAAACTGTTGCCAAGTTAGTAAATTGCTAAGCGTCAAATTTGACCCGCCAAGAATATTGTCTGTCATATGCATCCATGTATCATAAGATGTTGAGGTTTTCGTTGGGAGTGACAAGGATGGACAGGATTAGAAATGAGTTTATTAGAGGGACAGCACATGTAGGATGTTTTGGAGACAAGGTGAGGGAGGCGAGATTGAGATGGTTGGACGTGTGCAGGGGAGGGACGTGGGGTATATCAGTAGGAATGCTGAGGATGAAGCCACCAGGAAGGAGGAAAAGACGAAGGCCAGTGAGGCAGTTTATGGATTTGGTGAGCATTTTAAAAGCTGAATTATGTCATGGGTCAAATTCGACCCGCTAACACTAAATAAGTGGGCAGCTTCCTAACACAACAAGTCTTTTTTTTTTTTTTTTTTTTACAACTGACTAGTTTGGGGGTTAAGGGCCCTACTCAGGGTCCCAGCAGGAGCAGCTTGTTGATCCTGAACTCATGACCTTATGATTTGCACGCCAACTGAGTAAATCTCAACCACTGAGCTACCACATCCCCTACACACTTTCCTCCCACAGTCCAATAACTTGAAAGCTGTAATGCACTGGCCTCTGTGGGCCACAAACAGCAGTAAAGAATATCTTGACCAGTGTTCCAGTGTTCAACACTTTCGTGTATAGTTGTGTTAAAGGAAATTGGCTGCTGTAGGGAGTGCTGCTGTGTGGGAAGGCACTTCTACTTTATTAACTTTTTAGAAGAATTTCCAAGGGGAGGACATTGCACAGGAAAGGTTACATGAAAGGGTTTTCACAGTATATTTGCTTACTCTTTAGTTTACATGCATTACATGGCTACTGAATTCAAATTCACTGAATTTGTGGCTTTGGATGACTAAACCCATTTTTGTTTGCTCCATTGAGAAAAACAAGGTTTTCTAGTCTAAAGACTAGCATGTAAAAAAAAAAAAAAAAGTAGAAAATTATAAAAATAATAATAGAAAGTTTATATATTTATTTAAAAACTAAAAACATGTAAAATACAAAATGTAATAATGATAAAAAAAAATGTTTATTTAGCATGTTTTTAAAAAAAAAATTTTGACACATTTGCTGTCATGTAATAACAAGTGAAGATAATATTTATTTGCAAAAGTACTAAAGAATTTCTGAGAAAACACAAACCAAAGAGACAAAGAAAGAACATAATCTGCACTGTGGTACAAGACTCACATAAACCACACGGGACAAACGTGAGACAATGAATGCTGTGAAGGTGTGAGGCTCTATAGAAGAGCTAAGCAGCAATGGACTGAAATCAAGTGTGTGTAATCAGAGACATGTGACCAAGTAAGCTGAGGGTGCAGTGGCTGCTGGGGAAAATCGTCTTTATCTATAATCCTGACATTTGTTATTTATTTTACTTGTGCAAAATATCATTAGAATAAGACATAATGCATGAAATAAGCAAACATTCCAAGCATTCATTTTAATAGTCACATATTTTGTGTAATGAAATCTTATTATGGGAAATAATAGATCAATGTTTTTTTTTTTTTCACTTGCATTTTTGGAAGTAAATTCAGCTCATAAATAATGTTTGATAGCTTTTTCATCCTACATAACACTACACCCAGTTTAGTGTCAGTGCCATCTTTTATCAAAAATTAATATTATTCAGCTTAATTTTAATGACATTTATTATTGATTATTGATTTAAATATTAATATTGTGTAACTCAAAACTTTATCCAATAGTATAACTCTACAGAGAAGAGTGTAGCTACACTACATATTCATTTGAGATCTTCTTCTTCTTCTTCTCTTCTTCTTCTTCTTTCGGCTGCTCCCATTAGGGGTCGCCAACCGCATCACTTCACTGCCCTCCCTCTCATTCACACACATGTACTCTGTCTTACTCCTACTGACTTTCATTCCCCTTCTCTCCAGCGCATATCTCCACCTCTCCAGGCTCTTCTCAACCTGCTCTCTACTCTCACCACAAATCACAATATCATCTGCAAACATCATAGTCCAGGGAGACTCCTGTCTGACCTCGTCCGTCAACCTGTCCATCACCACTGCAAACAGGAAAGGGCTCAGGGCCGATCCTTGATGCAGTCCAACCTTCACCCTGAACCAGTCTGTCGTACCTACTGCACACTTCACTGCCGTCACACTGTCCTCATACATGTCCTGCACCACCCTCACATACTTCTCTGACACACCTGACTTCCTCATACAATACCACAACTCCTCTCTTGGCACTCTGTCGTACGCTTTCTCCAAATCCACAAATACACAATGCAATTCCTTCTGTCCTTCTCTATACTTCTCCATCAACATCCTCAAAGCAAATAAGGCATCTGTGGTGCTCTTCCTCGGCATGAAACCATATTGTTGCTCACAGATGGTCACCTCTTCTCTCAGCCTGCCTTCCACTACTCTTTCCCGTAACTTCATGGTGTGACTGATCAACTTAATTCCCCTGTAGTTACTGCAGGTCTGCACATCTTCCTTATTCTTAAAGATCGGTACCAGCACACTCCTTCTCCATTCCTCAGGCATCCTCTCCCCTTCCAGAATCCTGTTAAACAATCTGGTTAAAAACTCCACTGCCATCTCTCCTAAACATCTCCACGCTTCTACCGGTATGTCATCTGGTCCAACCGACTTTCCATTCTTCATCCTCTTAATCGCTGCTCTCACTTCCTCCTTACTAATCCTATCTACATCCTGCTTCACTAACTCCACATCCTTCAACCTTCTCTCTTTCTGATTTTCCTCATTCATCAGCTGCTCAAAATACCCTCTCCACCTTCTCAACACACTCTCCTCACTAGTCAACACATTTCCCTCTCCATCCTTTATTGCTCTAACTTGCAGTACATCCTTCCCACCCTCTGCCTGGCCAATCGGTATAAATCCTTTTCTCCTTCCTTAGTGTCCAACCTTTTATACAGCTCCTCATATGCCTTTTCCTTGGCTTTCGCCACATCCCTTTTTACCTGCTGCCGCATCTCCTTGTACTCCTGCCTACTTTTCTCATCACTCTGTCGATCCCACTTCTGTTTTGCCAACCTCTTTCCCCTAATGCTCTCCTGCACTTCCTCATTCCACCACCATGTCTCCTTGTCTTGCTTTCTATTTCCAGATGTCACACCAAGTACTTTTCTAGCTGCCTCCCTCATCACTCCTGCAGTAGTTGCCCAATCATCCGGCACATCTTCACCACCACCAAGCCCCTGTCTGACCTCTTCCCTGAACCTCACATTACACTCTTCCTCTTTCAGTTTCCACCATCTTATTCTTCTTTCAATCCTTACTTTCCTCCTCTTCTTCTTCGCCTCCAAAACCATCCTACAGACCACCATCCGATGCTGTCTAGCTACACTGTCCCCCGCCAACACCTTACAGTCTCCAATCTCCTTCAGGTTGCATCTCCTGCATAGCACATAGTCCACCTGTGTGCACCTTCTTCCACTCTTATACGTCACCCTATGATCCTCCTTCTTCTTAAAATACGTGTTCACCACTGCCATTTCCATCCTTTTAGCAAAATCTACCACCATCTGCCCTTCCACATTCCTCTCCTTAAAACCATACCTACCCATCACCTCCTCATTATCTCTGTTCCCTTCACCCACATGCCCATTAAAGTCTGCCCCAATCACCAATCGTTCTTCTCCTCCATCTCACAGCCAACTTGTGGAGCATAGGCACTGATGACATTTATCATCATCCCTTCAACTTCCACCTTCACGATCATCACCCTATCAGAAACTCTCTTCACCTCCACTACACTCTTACTGTACTCTTCCTTCAGTATCACTCCTACACCATTTCTCTTTCCATCCACACCATGATAAAACAGTTTAAACCCAGCTCCAATGTTCCTGGCCTTACTCCCTTTCCACTTGGTCTCCTGAACACACAGCATATCTACCTTTCTTCTCTCCATCATATCAGCTACCTCTCTCCCTTTACCCGTCATAGTACCAACATTTAAAGTACCAACCCGAACCTCTACTCTCCTACACTGCTCCTTTTCCTGCCGTCTCTGTAGACGTCTTCCTCCTCTCCTTCTCCTCCTTCGGCCAACAGTAGCCCAATTTCCACCGGTACCCTGTCGGCTAACGATACCTGTGGCGGTCGTTGTTAACCCGGGCCTCGACCGATCCGGTATGAAATTCTCATTTGTGATCCGCATATTTGATTTGGCACATGTTTTACGCTGGATGCCCTTCCTAACGCAACCCTCCCCATTTACCCGGGCTTGGGACCGGCACTAAGAGTGCACTGGCTTGTGCCCCCCTAATGGCTGGGTTACATATTCATTTGAGATCAAAATAAACATTTCAAATAAATAGGGAAGCATTGGGATTCATGCATTGGAAACAAACAGTATCTAGCAAGCAAAGATACACTACATCTGAAAAAGTATTGGGACACCTGGATTTTCCAGGCATGTGTGATTTTTCCAAAAACTTTCACCACAAATTTGGAGGCACACAATTGTCTTTGGATGCGGTAACATTACATTTTCCCTTTACTTGAACTAGGAGATGCAAACCTGTGAAGGCATGTGCACATTAAGACCTCCATGAAGATATGGTTTACACTTGTTGGTGTGGAAGATCTTGAGTGGGATGCTATAGAGCTCTGATCTCAATTCTACTAAACACCTTTGGGATGAACTGGATTGCTGACAGCACCTCAGGCCTCCTCACCTCACATGCATCAGTACCTGACTTTACAACCACACTCCAAAATCAAGTGAAACATCTTTCCAGAGGAGTAGAAGTTATATGGGTATTTTTTTTGGTGTTTAGAAAGCAGATACTAATCTTATGGTTAGGTGTTCCCAAAATGCTGTCCATATAGTATACATACAGAATATATGATCCATTTACAATCCAGAGGCCAAAGTGTCTCATCGTATAACCTTTTATGTTTTGCCTTCTTAGTAAAATCTGTCTGAAGTCGCTTAGATGTTCTGGCACTGATTATCATCTAACACTGGAACCAAGCTGCTCCTGTCCGTATTTCCAGGAGGATTTCCGAGGTAAAGGGAAACAATTCACAAAGAGGAAATGGGTTTTAATTTATAATCTTCACAACAAAAGAGCTGGCAGAAAGCTGGAACTGTATATTTATCCTATAATTGCGGGCTTGCAGCAGGACTGGGCTCTTAGTATTACTTCCAAAGCGTTAAGAAGTATTTGCTTTTTTGTATGTGCTGTAAATTTGAGGCTCGAGCTGCAAAACAAAGCAAGTGAATCGTGAAGCTTTTTAACTGAGAGGCTTGCTGTCCCTCACTCGTCTTTTTTAGGCCTAACACACACACACACACACACACACACACACACACACACACACACACACACACACACACACACACACACACACACACACACAGATCAAAAACAAACACGCACAAACACAGACACAGACAGAAACAACACACACACACACACACACACACACACACACACACACACACACACACACACACACACACACACAGAGCAACAAATAGAGTATGATTTAGATACTCTCTGTGTTTGTGTGTGTTTGTATTGATCTGTGTGTGTGTGTGTGTGCGTGTGTGTGTGTGTGTGTGTGTGTGTGTGTGTGTGTGCCACGCTGTTTGTAATTACTTAAATACAGCAAGGGCGCCACCTGCTGTCTACAGTTCACATTATAATATAATATGATTATAATATAATAGAAGTAGTATATATATATATATATATATATATATATATATTAAATATTTAAATAATATATAATAGCTGATTGTTTAGGCTGGGATGCAAAAAAATCTGTCTGCCTGTCTGTCTGTCTGTCTGTCTATCTATCTATCTATCTATCTATCTATCTATCTATCTATCTATCTATCTATCTATCTATCTATCTATCTATCTATCTATCTATCTATCTATCTATCTATCTATCTATCTATCTATTATGTTGCCAGTTCTCTCACATAAACAAATAAACAGATAAGCAAGTTAATTGTCCTCCTCTTCTTCTTCCTCTTTTTCTTTTTCTTCTTCCTCCTCTTCTTCTTCTTTTTCTTCTTCTTCTGCCTCCTCTTCTTTTTCTTCTTTTTCTTCTTTTTCTTCTTCTACTTCCGGCTACTCCCATTAGGGGTCGCCACAGTGGATCATCCGTCTCCATACCCCTCTGCCCTATACATCTGCCTCTTTCACCCCAACTACCTGCATGTCTTCCTTCACCACATCCATAAATCTTTTCCTTGGTCTTCCTCTTTTCCTCCTTACAAGCAAGTCAATGATTGATCATTATTCATAAATAAGTAATTAGGTGAATTGATACAGTATTTACAGTGCCTTCAGAAAGTATTTACATCTTTAATGTTGCAGCCTTATGCTATAATTAATGATAAAATTATGCTAAAATGTTTAAGTAATTTTTCTCTACAGCTGCACTTCCCATAATAACAAAGTAAAAAATAAATAAATAAAATCAGATTAGTGATAAATATGCAATTTTGTTTAAACAAACAAACAAACAAACAAACAAACAAACAAACAAACAAACAAACAAACAGATAGATAAACAAACAAACAAACAAACAAATAAATAAATGGATGAATAAATAAATAAATAAATGCTTGTATTATTTTGTGTTTTGCACTTAGGAAAGGCTTCCGTCCGGGGTTAAATAAACAATGTGACAGTAATTTTTTAAAGAAGGCTAAAACAAAATGTGAAACAAGCAATGCATTGAATTCCTGAATGCACTGCTCTTTGCACCAGAATCTTGCTGAATCATTCACAAGAAGCTTTTTTCTTCCTTATAACGGAACATGTTTATAGTTTTATTGGCTTGAGAAAAAATTTGTTAAGACTCTTTACCAAATAATGTAGGAAAGCTCACAGTTCTGAGAGCACCCCAGTAAGATTCAGTGGAGCAGTGATGTTTGTGACGAATTGTTTCGTTTTTGACCACGGGGAGGCAGTATAGCGTTAGAAACGAATCTAAAAAAGTGATGACCGAACAACTTTCCCACAACAGTACAACAAAATAGTTTTTATACCTTTTTTTATGCTTTATATTAAGCATGAAGCTGACGGTGTTTATTACTGAGGAAAGTTGAAAATAAAAATGCAGTTTTTCTCCTTCCTCTTTTTCTTCTTCCTTCCCCCCCCCCCCCCCCCTATATACTGTATGTATGTATATATATATATATATATATATATATATATATATATATATATATATATATATATATATATATATATATAGTACTCAGGCTAATTTACAAAGTAAGAAGCGATTAGTAAGTTACCTCCTATACTCTTGCCCTTGTGTTTTGTGTTTTGTGTTTTGTTTTCTAAAGGGGAAAAACAAAAAAGCAAACAAATATATAACTATTTTATTTGTTTTGTTTATTTAGTTTGTTCCTTTTTTGTTTTGTTGTGTCTATTTATATAGTTTGTTGTTTGTTTATTTATTCAGACCGGTTTTGTTTACAAACATTCATTATAAAAAAATATAAATGTATTAATAAGTTTATACATTTAAATGATGTAGAGGGGCATCATCTAGCAAGTAAATATCATTTTAATGTTATCGAATGTATCCAATGTATTTATAAGCAACGTTTGTTTGATTGTTTGATTATATATAATAGATGATAATAATTTAATAATAAACATACTTTACTTCACAATCCATTAACAAACATTGTAAGTGCTCCCTGAACGTACAGTATGTATTATAATCTCCATAATATATGTATTATAATCTCCATAACATATGTATTATAATCTCTATAATATATTTATTATAATCTCCATTATCTCTATATTATATATATTATAATCTCTATGATATATGTATTATTATCTCTATATTATATATATTATAATCTCTATGATATATGTATTATTATCTTTTGTCGGGGTCTTCAGTAGAATTCTGCATAAATCTCCATGTTACAAGCCAAAAGTGCTTCTGTCTCAGTGTTATAGGTTAAGACGCCTCAGGTGGCTCAGTGTAAGGAGCACATAGAGGAATGTCCTATTGGCCTTCAGGCTTTTAATTCAAAGTCTTTCACCTTGAAACCAAAGTCTCGAGTCGTCTCTGAATAAGAATAGAATAAAACAAGAGCTATCACGAGCTTGTCTCGAAGGCGAACAGTCCTCCTGAATATTCACGGGACTAGAAATTGAATGAGAAAACAAACGCAAATAACGCGTTGGAGAGATTACTTGTTTTTATTATTGGTTAAACACACACACACACACACACACACACACACACACACACACACACACACACACACACACACACACGCGCAGGATATCAAGAGAAAGAATCCAAGAAAAACTGTAACTTGTTTTGTGTGTGTGTGTGTGTGTGTGTGTGTGTGTGTGTGTGTGTGTGTGTGTGTGTGTTTATGATTTTTTATTTAAAGTGCAGAGACACACAGTGTTCACATTCCGAGTGTTCTGTTTCTACATTTGGCATCAGGAATTTAAACATAAAAGGCAAGAATAGGGATTCGATTTTCATTTAGTGGAGATGCTGAAAATGATCTACTGCCACTGAAAAGATCTACAAAAATATTCACTGCGCCTTTGTGTGTGTGTGTGTGTGTATGAGTGTGTATGAGTGTGTAAGGACCGAGAGAGGCTTTTCCGAGAGAGAGAGAGAGAGAGAGAGAGAGAGAGAGAGAGAGAGAGAGAGAGAGAGAGACGAAGTGTTTTAACCAATCAGAGAGCAGCATCCACCCTATAATTTACTTTCCCAAACTCGCTGCGTCGTCTTTAAGGGAGTAGTAGCTTGAGCTTCATGTGAGAAGTAAAGAGAAGAGAAGAGAAGAGAAGAGCACAGGGGAGCTCCAGAGCTCCAGTCTTTCAAGGATTCGCCTTAACGGCGTCCCACATTTCTCATTTATTTCATTACTTTTTTCTCTAAACACACACCTGTTGCTGGAGAAGGACCTTACAGCCGGCGATTCTATTATTACTTGCGTTTGCAATTTATTTGAATTCCCCCACGATGAGTGGAGCGACTTACGACAGGAAGCTATCCGGCATTTCTGCTGATCTCTCCGGCTCTATGAGCTGCCACCCGGGCTCCAAGGACTCTCCTACACTGCCTGAGTCCTCAGCCACGGACATGGGGTACTACACAGCGCACCAAGGCCACCATGATTACTACACGGGTCAGGCGTACGCGCAGGGGCCGCACAACGCGTCTTACCACCAGTTTAACGTGTGCGCAATGAGCGGCGTGTCTCCCTACGGCGCCAAGGCCGAGTACCCTTACAGCAACGCGTACCGACACCAGTACGGCCAGTACACCAGAGACGGACACACACCGCCCCAACACGCAGGTGGGTGCAACATTTAGCACTATTGTTTTTTGGTTTTTTTTACTGATTTATGTATTTTCTTCCCCCCCCCGTGTTTATGCGCGCAGCGTGCGAACCAACGCGATGAAACAGAAAACAGGGAGCGTCTGGAATCAGTGTGTGTTCCGCATGAGTACAACACAAAGCCAAGTGTTGAATGAACACCTTAATTGTTTATTCAGCCTTATACAAAACACTGTTAATATTAGTTTAGGATTATAAAAGATACTTCATTATTCTGTGAGTTGGCACCCTTTGTATTTTTTTAATAAATTTTAATATTTGGCTCTTCCTTTCAAGTGTTTACTTCTTTACAGCATAGAGAGCAAAATGTCTCTTATTCCCATCTTCTGTGGGACATTCAGGACGTCAAAGTAGACTAGACAATTTTTGTACAGGTTATTCCTTATTGATCAATACTGTGTCTCAAACCGGTGCTGAGAACTATAGTCTTTATTAGATTTAATATATAATAAACATAATGTCTCTCTCTCTCTCTCTCTCTCTCTCTCTCTCTCCCTCTCTCTCTCTCTCTCTCTCTCTCTCTCTCTCTCTCTCTCTCTCTCTCTCTCTATATATATATATATATATATATATATATATATATATATATATATATATATATATATATATATATATATATATATATATATATATAATTGTTGTTATTAACTACTTCCACTACTAGTAATAATAATAATAATAATAATAATAATAATAATAATAATAATAATAATAATAATAATAATAATAATATTATGGCTCCAATATATATTTGATACTATATTATACTAAAACATTTATTTAAAATAACAAACGCTTCTTCTGCTCATTGCATCTGAACAGGTTAGTAAAAGTAGTAAGTAAGTAGTAAAGTTCACCTTGTAAATCTGTTAGATATTAGAAAATATTTCCTACTTCCTGCGAGATAATATAAAATGTGACCACTTTTCATCTCTTGTGTGATTTTCATGTCATTTCTATGTTCATAAATGCAATTTCTGTTAATGAGGCTGTAGGTCATATGCGTGTTGTTTGTGTTTGTTTTTTGAACTTGACTGGAGTTTAGACTTCAGCTAAAAGGTATAATATGGCAATAATTTGACGCATGCGTATAATACTGCCACGCCAACCATTAATTATCTGTAATTATGACCGTGGTAGGAGCTTTAGAATTTGCGATTTGACCCATCCTAGACCAGTTGGACTTGTTGGGCTGATATTTCAGCAGGACATACTGAAGAGCATTTTGAAGATGCTGGTATTGCTGGAGATATTATTAAGGAATTGCATATTTAATGGAGCTCAGACCCAGTTTGACAGGTTAAAGACGTTATGTTATCGTTAACGCCTTTGACAACTATGTTTTTGATGGGTTTTGTTTCGTTTACAGTGAAAGAGGAGCCGGAGACTGAAGTTCGGATGGTGAACGGAAAACCCAAGAAAGTGCGCAAACCGCGCACCATCTACTCCAGTTACCAGCTCGCGGCGCTGCAGCGGCGCTTCCAGAAGGCGCAGTACCTCGCGCTCCCTGAGAGAGCCGAACTCGCCGCACAACTCGGCTTAACACAAACACAGGTATACACACACACACACACACACACACACACACACACACACACACACACACACACACACACACACACACACACCATTGAAAATGGACAATTATACATAATTAATTATAATTTAATTATACTAGAAATAAATGTATTTATATATATATATATATATATATATATATATATATATATATATATATATATATACACACACATATATAATTTGTGCACATTGTTACATAATTGATGGTATTATGTAGGTGCGTGAAAGTCAGTTGATCCGTGAATAAATTAATTATTAAATAATTTATGAAGTTTCATAAATGTATATTTAGCTAAATACAACAAATTTATTATTACTATTTTATAATTATTAATATTATTGTTATTATTCTTCTTCAATGTTTTACACACATTTACTTAATCTCTCTCTCTCACACACCAACACACACACACACACACACACACACACACACACACACACACACACACACACACACACACACACACACAAATATTAGTAATTTAGCTAAGTAACAACTATGTAATTGTATTTAATTACTCATTACTATTTTATTTTTATTTTTATTTTTATTATTATTATTATTATTATTATTATTATTATTATTATTATTATTATTCATTGTATTCACACACACACACACACACACACACACACACACACACACACACACACACACACACACACACGCTGTACGCGCCCGCACTGCATTCGTCAAATGCCGCCCATAAATCACCATTCCTTTCTCTTTTCCTTGACCAGGTGAAAATCTGGTTCCAGAACCGGAGGTCCAAGTTCAAGAAGCTCTACAAGAACGGCGAGATCCCGCACAGCCCGAACGCCAGCGACTCGATGTCGTGCAACTCGCCGCCGTCGCCCGCGCTCTGGGACGCCGGCGCGCACGCAAACCCGGTCGTGCGCGGTCACGTGACGCCGGTGGCGCTCAGCTCGTCGACGCCGCCCTACCCGGAAGACTACAGCAGCGCGTGGTACCAGCAGCACGCCGGACCTCCGCAAAGCGTCTACTGACACCAACAGACTTTTCTATTTTTATTTTTCACTCCCCCAAGAGTTTAATATAAAAACACACGGAAAAAAAAGAGAGACTGGACTGGACTATTTTTATAATCTTGATTCTGGCCTACACGAAGATAAACTGAAAGAGTGAGGGAGAGAAAGGCAAGAAAGAGAGAGAGAGAGAGAGAGAGAGAGAGAGAGAGAGAGAGAGAGAGAGAGAGAGAGAGAGAGAAGAAAAACAACATGCATAAGAAGTTTTCTTCTGGAAAAAAAAAGTGACTGATGAAAAGTATCAGCCTGCAAAAACAAGAAGAAGAAATGGAAGAGCAAGAAGAATACGTTGTTTCTCCTCTCGCGTAGGCAGATTATATGTGCTTTTAAATTATTTTACTTACTCAGTCTCTTTATTCATATTGATGTTTACGGATAGACATGTACAAATAGACTATTTGTTTGGTTTACAGGAGGAAAGATTTAATAATCCCCAACGTGTGTGCACTTACCCAGCACACACACACACACACACACACACACACACACACACACACACACACCATCCAACCCAATGTCACACCGCTTCAGAGACTCAGGACATAAGTTATATCAGTTTGTACAAAATATGTAGCTGTGTATATGTATATATACATGTATATGTATGTGTGTGCGCGCGCGTGCGTGCGCGTGCGAGTGTTTGCGTGCGTGCATGAGCGAGTGAGTGAATAAAACAGAACCACTAAACGATGTTTATAAACTCCCGCGTTTTTATAGAAGATTTTTTCTCTAGTGCTTTTATTGTAATGTTGTTACAGAATGAATAAATCCAAATCTGATCTCATGTCCAGTTTTTTTTTTTTTTTTTTACTCATCAGAAGATACACGCGCCAGGGATAAATGCGTGTACGGGTTTAATTTTTTTGCGTTTCCTCTGACATGAAACATTTTTTAATATCATGCATCAATCATTTTTGTATAAAAATGATGATGATGATGATGATGATGATAATATATTATTATTATTATTATTATTATTATTATTATTATTATTATTATTATTATTATTATTATCATCATCATTATCATCATCATTATTATTATCTCACAAAACCCAAACCTTCACGTATATATGTACACACACACACACACACACACACACACACACACACACACACACACACACACACACACACACACACACACACACACACACATTATATAGATAGATAGATAGATAGATAGATAGATAGATAGATAGATAGATAGATAGATAGATAGATAGATGGACGCATTTAGGGGTTCTGTCTTAATGTCTTAATGGCAATAATAAACATATATAGACATTTAAATCTTATCTAAACTTACAATTAATATTTACTAAAAAGAAACATATATATAGATATTTATCCATTTCCTTTCACTTATTTATCCGAAGTGTTTATAATTGAACAGTCTTGTATTTAATACATAATGAAAACGCGAATGCAAAACTCAGTTCATTAAATACGAATGAACGCAATCCTGAGGGAATCTGGTGTCCAGGCGCTGCTCGGGTTCCTGCACTGATGTTGTGGAATCTGACGCTTAACATGGTGGAGTATCTGTAAGCAGGAGAGCAGACATGATGGAGTCACCGGGTTTGATTAAAAAGACTGAGTGTATTGAAGGCCATTAGCCTCAGGGCGAGATGCTCATACATATACAAGCAGCAAAACACCAAACAAAAGCAAAGAAGAATGAACATAACAGTGTATGCTAATAACAGTGCTTAACAAATGCGTGTTCACGTGCGCGTGGACACAAACAAATACTATAGAATTCATTTCATTCATTTGTGTGGATGTTTCTTTTATTGTTTTTTTTAAACGTTGGTATATTTAAATTCAAGCAAATTAAAAACAAATTATAAATACTCAAACAAACAAACAAACAAACAAACAAACAAATGAAAGAATGAATGAATTAAAAAAGATGGAATAGTAAATAGGGTTTCCTAAAGTAAACATTTTGCAAGAGATTATTGCTCGTGTTTCGGTTAAAATAAATTCAGTTAGCATGAATAAACCATAAGCATTTTAGCATTAATACACACGAAGTTGTGTTTACAAATTAATTAACGTCAAATTATCAGTTAGTAAACTGTGATCATTTATATATAAATAAATATTTATTTAGTTCATTTTATTTGGACCGATTTATTTTTGCTAATGGATTAAATATTTAAACGAGAGGTTTTTTTTTTTTTTATTACATAGGAGCTTTTTATTTTTTTTTTATTTTTACTTTTTGTTTGAATTTAATAATTTATTAAATTATATAATTTTTTTTGGTTTTCAGTTACGCAAACTTTAATCCCAAAACATAATTTTAATAATCTACAACAATAACAACAAGCTGAGTTGTATTATTATTATTATTATTATTATTATTATTATTATTATTATTATTATTATTATTATTATTATTATTTTATTTATTTGGGTGTTTATTCGTTTATTTTGTTTGTTGTTCGTAGCAGTATTTTTATTATTATTATTATTATTATTATTATTATTATTATTATTATTATTATTATTATTAATTATAACTTTTATTCTTTCTTCTTTTATTTATTTTTAAGCCTTATTTGTAATTGTTTATTTGCTTGTCAATTTTTTCATATTTTTTCATTTTACATAATCCTCATAATATATTTCCTGTTTCTAATAATGTGTTGTTGTTTTTATTTCTAAATTAATGTTGTCAAATTAACCTGAAAAAATAACCTGAAAACAAGCTAGTGGGACAAAAATTTTATTGATTTAATTTTTTTTTTATTTATAGCCAGCATCAGCTACTAGACAAAAAAGCATTAATAGTAAACTATATATAAATTTAAAAATATTGACTATGGCCATATTAGTAATACATAGTGAACTAAATGTACTACTAAATCATGAACTACATGAGCCTATGAAGTAATATAGTATTATAAAAAAAAGCATTTTCATGTAAAATTTCCTTTGTACTATTGATCCCCCCCCCCAAGCGTCCTATGTTACCCCCCCCCCCCCCCCCCTGTGGTAATAGTTTACCAAAGGTGGCACCTCTGTTATAAATGTGCAACGTCTAGTTATGTAATGTCATGTCAAACATGTTTTACTGAAGTTGTGCTGCCCCAAAATATGTGGGGTAGAAGTAAAAAAAGTAATGACTAGACATGACCAAAACACACTTACTGTACCACAGTTTTTCCAAACAGTCATTTAGCAGGGTCACTGTGGCCTGGAGAAACCAAGAGCTGGCCTGGAGAAACCAACCAGGACTGTTGAACAATTTGTGTGGCTAACATACAATAATCTCATATCTGAAGAACAATATCTGACGATGTAGGATTACCGAGGGATGGAGAATATATGGAATAAAGAAAAGAGAAAGAAGCTGCTTGGTAGGCGACTTTGATCCATGATGTGGCTCAATGGAGATAGCTGAGATGGTTGCCTGGTGAACTGTGAGTCATTTTAGAACAACCCATAGCAATTAGTCATCAAGATCTCTTTGCCTTGCTTTTCTAGAAGCTTGAATTACAAACCTACGTTCACAAAGAAAGTGAAGAGTTGTATTTAGAGATAAAACCTGTCAAGCCACTTAGTATTGCACTGTGCAGGATGATTATTCTGTCAGTTCTTTAGAAAAGCTGTTTCTTAAAGAAAAACAGTAAAACTAGTGGGAAGTTGGGCCAATCCCATTTGGAAATCTATACCAGAATGCTCATGAAGCCTTGGGCAGTAAACTTTAGCCATATGTGCAATATTTCTATTCTCATGGATTTGTACATCGTGTGTGGCCTTCACACTGTCGTGCTGAACTAGGTGGCACTGACTTGGGACACATTTCTCAATCAGGCAAAGATTTTTTTGTTGTTGTTGGATAACAGGGTCATCTCAGATCTTAGGTCAGCCACCCATAATGCAGTCGAACATTTGAGACCTGCAGCATGTGTGAACTGTTGAACTCCGAATGTGATATGACATTGCCTTGCAACAGATTGTAAAAAAAGACCGCTGAGTTCACTCTCGGTTCCCTTTTTTGCCGAGAAACAATTTCCAGAAAGTTATGTCGAGGGTCTCTGGGGTGGCAAATGCAGGTTGAGCCAGCGGTCAGCAGTGCTTAGGGGGCACGCATATGTCGCCATGAAAAGATGGAGCTCAGCTGCCAGGCAAAAACGACTTCAGAGAAGGCATCACTCGGCAACCTCGTTCTGCTCGAAATACATAAATAAGATTCATTGAGAGAGTTGTCCATGACAGCTGTGAACCAGTGAACCCTAGTTCACCCAGTGGACTGGGAAGAAGTTCGGATGGCAGCAGGGAGTTAGGTTAGCAGGAACTTTGCAGGTAAAAACCCAACCACCCATTTAGAAACAAGCATGCCATGGCTTCTGTATAGTAAACACTCCGCATTGTAAGCCTTTTCCTTCTGTACCAGTGTTCTCTTTTGTGGTGCATATCACAGGGAGAATATCAATTTGGGACTTGTGGGATTGTAGAACTCAGGAATGTCTTGCCAGTGATTAGGATTACTTTTAGAATGAAACAAACCCCCAAATTATCCTACAAAAATGCTTTGTTAGACCACTTAAAAAAAAAAATAATACCAGTCACTGCCAAGAGGCTTGCGTCGCCTCAAGGGTCCTGAATCCGCTGTGATTTAAAATAATTAGACGTCTTGTTTTCCACTTTCTGCAGATATACTGCAATTAAAACCCACAAGACACCTTTAATACAATAAGAGCCCACACATTTTCCGTGTACAGTGACTCTATTAAGGTATTTTCTTCTCAACATTAATCAACACATCTCCCACTCCTTATCCCCCTTTTCAGTGCACCATCAGCCTTTTAGAGTGCTCCAAAATCTGCCCTGTCAGTAATTGGCCCTTTTCAATAGCTCTTCTCTGCTTGTCCAAATTGAACACCATTATTCTAATCTTGTGATGTAAAATAACCTATAATTTGCCTTGCGATGCCCTGCTTCATTCAGTAACACGTCTTCTCTTCCCATGGCCTTGCAAGTGGGTGCGTATTTACAACAAACCGGCGATATACAGTATATATAAAGAGTGGGATAGGTGAAGAAGTACACCAAGATCCACAAAACCAAGCGAAAGTGGAATGTAGGTGGAAAATACAGATTTACAAAGGCAGGAGTGAAAGTGGATTTCTTGGCTTCGGTTGCATGTTGAGGTAAGACCCTGGACAATATTAATGCAAAAAGTTTTTGCATAGTTTTTTTTTTTTTTTAGTAGATCGAATATTCTTAAAAACTATGGAAAAAATTAAAAACCACCCTTTATTAATTCATGATTATTAAATAGTAGATGAAGGTTGTGTCTCAAGACAAACAGTAAGGCATATAATATATTTAGATTGTTTAAAGATACAAATGAACAATTAAATAAATTAGCCAGTGATTCAAGGTTCTGTTTTGGGATTGGGAACAAGAAAGATCAAAGCATTACATTTCTTGGTAGAATTTATGGCTTAGTTGTTAGATGTTTTGTGTGTGTTTGTGTATGTGTGCGTTTGTATATGCATGTATGTGTGTGTGCATCACACTCCCAAAAAAAAAGTGTAATAGAAGAGAGATTCTCTGAACATCCGAGCTGATATCCGAGAATGAAAACTGTACATGGTTTTCACTGGAGCAGTGTGTTGGTGTGTTAGCTCAGTGCTCAGAGTCCTGACAGAAGTTCTTTGTAATGCGCTTGTTTAGACAAGTTGAATGGACTGTGCTGAGTGAGCCAGGTCAAAGTCAGGTCAAGTGGACCTCACAACAACGCAGGGGCCACTCGTTTACTAGAGCTTTAATGCACATGGAAATAATGCGCAAAATATACATGAGCAGAGTAGTTTTTTTTTTTTTTACTTATTTAATAAAACAAGCAGTTTTAAAGCACATTTCAATCATATTTCAAATCAGATTAAAATAAATCTTAAAATGACATATATTTCCAGATTTGTATTTTTTTACATGTTAATTTAAGTGATGCTCTTCCCAACACAACACAACACAACACAACACAACACAACACAACACAACACACATAAAGATATCTATCTATCTATCTATCTATCTATCTATCTATCTATCTATCTATCTATCTATCTATCTATCTATCTATCTATCTATCTATCTATCTATCTATCTATCTATCTATCTATCTATCTATCTATCTATCTAGATATATAAAGATAGAGTGAAAAAACTGTAAATAAACGTAAATAAACGTATAGTTCTGTTTCCTTTGAAATCAAATGCCATTTTAAATCTAATCCGCACAATTAACGCATATAAAACAGTAAAAAAAATGATAACGTGATATTTTAGACTTTTTAGCAGAATATTATCATCTGTTTCAAGCCACTGATATCCTATGATGTCTGCAATCTTTGTTTTCTTTAAGTGATTTTTTTAATCAGAAGATACAAAAAATAAATATCAATTGGAATTCAAGTAGAGTAAAAAACCCAACCAGAAATCAGAATATGTTTACACTGTATATTAATGTAATGTCGAGTTAAACTGAGCACGTTATATTTCCTTTCAGAAAAGTTGTTTTGCGTAAATTATTTTGGATATATAGTTGTTGGGTTTTTTTTTATTAAATAACCCACACATGTTTTTTTGCTGACTGTCGCGTTCATTTGCTTTCTTTTGACATCCTTCTTTATGAGTTTCTTCTTGATTCGACTCGAAATATACGCAATGCTCTTCTTCTCTTTTCCTCTCTTTTTTAATTCTTTTGCATAATTTGGCCAATAAACATAATTTTGCTTCCCCGAAAAGCAAAATAATTTCTGTTTCTGAAGAATTACTGAAAAACCCGACAATTCACTTGAATCAAACATTGATTGCATTTCCGTTCAGTAGAATTGAATCATGTAATAAGGCTGTATATTTTACATTTCGGGGCATTGGGTTACTGTTATCATTTTATTTAAAGCCAATTAGTATCAATTAATTTGACGCAAAATACAATCCACACTCATCTTTTAAAGAAGCTAGATTCTCTCTCTCTCTCTCTCTCTCTCTCTCTCTCTCTCTCTCTCTCTCTCTCTCTCTCTCTCTCTCTCTCTCTCTCTCTTCTTTCTCTTTCTTACTTACTCACACGCACCCAACACACACACACACACACACACACACACACACACACACACACACACACACACACACACACACACACACACACACATATACACACACACACACACAACACTGCCCTACAAGTTTATATTTATAATCCTAATTACTAACAGAGATCTCGCTGGTTGAGAAACACAAAATGCATACATAAACATTTATTTCCATATATGTTAAGTGCAATGAGGTACTTTATTGCTGTAAGCATCACTCACAATCAAAAACCATTTTACATTAAGCCCTATTTGTATTTTTACAAAGCTAAGACTAGCTCTATAAACTAAGTTTGAATAATGATATTCTTTTTTTTATATATATATATTTAGATTGTTTTTGTTTTATTTTAATGTATTTATTTAAATGAGGTGTCCTTTATTTATATATGCATAGTTGCTGCAAGAAGAAGAACAACAAGAAACAACAACAACCTAGTTATGGTCAGAATACATTCTTAACAGTCAGATTTATACTGAAAGGTTTATTGTTTATTGCACACTTTAATTTTATGCCATGTTCAGTATAAAACGTAAATCCAGCAATCACTGCTGTGGAAAGTGACTCTCTAATACACTAGAAATGAAGATGTGAAATTTCAGCTGGTTTAAAAATACTTTAAAAAGTGCAGTGTGATTTAATGCACTACCACTTTTAGAAATCGAGGGTTATAAGATTTATATTTATAAGATTGAAATGATTTTATAACGACACAACTCACAATATGAAAGACGAGGAAACAACCTTTTAATGTAATTGTGCTGAGTGACTAACAAAGTCTCTGGTTGCTGTGCTGTACTGTTTGTCTCTCAGAACAGTGAAAATTGATTGATATGTAAACATAAAAATATAAATGATGACTGGTTTACCAGAAACATCACACTTATTTCAAATTTGTGACATGTGCATTTTAGCATTGGACTGAAAACACAGTATTTATATGAAAACTTAACCACGGTTCATCGGAATGAAACCAAAATAGAGGAAAAATGATTTGAATAGCATAATCTGTTGCAAAGATGAAAACAAATAAGGAAAATATCATCTATAGATCTCAATTGTGGGAGATAAAAACTACAATAGATTGTGTCAAATCAAATGTTTTTCACTTTTGAAATGATTTTTTATATTATTTTATATTATTTATATATTGTATATATAGTTTTTTACAGTTCTCTTCTTACAGTAATGTATAGTCAAAGTATACAGTAGGTTTACTGGTCGGTGCTATCTTGGATTTTGTGTCTTGTCTTGAGTTGTCTGTCTGCACTGTCTGTCTGTACTGTTTTTCGTCTGCACTGTTTGCACTTGGTTGCACTCGATGCACTTTACGTAGCTTGTGTTGTGTTGTAGCTCTAAGCTGTTATTTAGTGTAGCACCAGGGTTCTGGAGGAACGTTGTCTCGTTTTTACTCTGTACTGTGTACCACTGTGTATAGTAGAAATGACATAAAAGCCTCTTGACTTGACTTGACTTGACTTGACTATTTGAATAAGAATATGTTGTAGACTCTAAGTCAGGTCAGGTCAGGTCAGGTGTGTAATGTGTGTAAAATATCCATTATGATTGGAATCATTTAAATTCACAAACACATGAAATGTAATTATTCTTAGTGGCGGTTGAGTGTAGTGAGCTTTTGTTTGATGATCATAAATTGAATATGTATAGAACATGTGGTGGTTTGAATAGGTCTGAAAGAACAGGGTACTGAATACCGTTTGAATGTATGTTGGTAAAAGTGCCGTGAACATCACTACTGAAAAGTCTTACAGCCTTAGTATTAAGATATGACCGGTTTCCCCTATTATAGCCAGCCAGTTTTGTTGGGTCAATGTATCTGTGTAGTATAGCCAAGGGGGATGTGATTTCCATTTTCTTTATTTTAATAACGACACAACCCACAAGTTGTTATGTTTTATTGCATTTAGTTTGTCTGGTCACTTGAATTAAATGGGTTTAATATAAACCTCAATGACCTCAATTTTTGAAAGATTTAGAATTAAAAAGACTCTATTGCTTGAGTATTTAATGGAGATTGCTGTACACGTATAAATAAAGTAATATTTTAATAGTTTGAATGCTTATAAAAGAATGAGATAATATACAGTGTAATATACAGAAGTAAAACTGTTTGAGAACCTAAAAATATTTATTTGGAGAAAAACAACCTATTTTTTCACCAAGCTAAGTCAGGGTCATTTTCATATAGCTATTTTACAATTTATTTTTTCAGTTTTATATATATATTTTTTTAGGTTATTCCGGGGCCCGCAAAAAAGTCGTTAGCCCAGACAACGTTTTACAATAGCTGGTACACACAATTGAATAAAAAAATGAATTTCTGAGGAAGTAAAACATTAGAGGGAAGTGTTATTTGTCGGCATGCACAAAGGCAGTCATATATCATCCATATTCTTCTCTTCCTAGCAAGCACCTTTTCTTCTTCAGGACCAACGCCCAAGGGTGTTAATGCACGCATCAAATTCAAAATTGCAGCGCTGCGGTTACAGTAAAGCTACTGTATTCTGCCACCTGAGTTATAAAAGCAACTCCGTTTTCTTTGCGAAACAATATTCCTGGTGAGATGTGTAGTTCCTGTTCTAATTTTTCCATCCTGTCATTAGCTCAATTACCTCGCAGTGTAGCATTTGATATGTATACAGCCTAGTGTGAGAATAAGAATCAGGGTCCAACTAATGACTGCATTGATATTTAGGATGTCCTGATTTCTAAAGAAAGGGTCTTGTGTTTCAGTGATGTCCTGTCAGTGTGAGAAAGAAATGCAGCAATGAATGAATAAACATTCATTGATACCACTGTTTTAGATAGCTAAGGGCCATCTCCGAGGATGTGATTTGTGTAAAGTCCCAGCGTGTTTACTAATTGAACCCTTGAAGATTTTAAGTTTGACCTTATGTTTAAATCACTATTGATTTTTCTCTGATCTTTAGGACATCTTCATCATCAGTAATGGAGCATTACCTTTGTAGAGCGGTGCTCCTGTCTCTGATTTTCTTTCATCTTTTTATATATTAATGCACTCTAGACTAGCCAGGGTTTGTTCAAACAGTTGAAATGCCTTTACTTTATATAGATTGGACAAATTGAGAATATGAATGTAATGAAAAAAGCCTGCTTGTGGTTGTATATTAACAAAAAAGTTATGGTGGCTCAAATTAGATATTTTCAAGCTAAGTAAAAGTTTAAAAGATAAAAAAAAAAGAAAACTGTGGACTTACTGTGCATTACATTCCACTCAAACATGTAACTCCAACTTAGAAAATAAACCCTAAACCTGGAATTTCTACTTAGATTCTTGGGAAGGTGTTCTCAACCTCAAGCTTTATATTTCTTTGCAGATCAACCAACATACACACATTAGTTGTTTAAATCAATAATATACATCATAGTATCAGTTATAACCAGTTTGCTGTTTTGAGAAGGTAAATACATCTTAAGCTATGTGGAGATTTAAAGATGCTCACATGGATTTAAACACATGGCAGTTTGTTTATTTTGGGGGTGAATCTTGACATATAAAGTTATCTAAACACATTTTATAGCAAAAAAGTTTGTGAACACATTGCCACGAGATTTCACTCTTTTTTAAACATCCCATTCCACATTTAGTTCCCATTCACCGTTATAATAACTTCCACTCTTCTGTGAGGATGTTCCACTAAATTTTATAGGGTGCTTGTTGAGATTTGTGCTCATTCAGTCACAAGGGTGTTAGTAAAGTCAGGCATGGATCTATAGCGAGGAGGCCTGGGATCCAGTCAGCATTCCAATTCATTCCAAAGGTGTTCAACTTATGTAAAGCTGGCTTTGTGCACAGGACCATTGCCATGCTGAAACAGGTTTGGGTCTTCTAGTTCAAGTGAAGGACACATTCAATAGTATCACATCCAGATGCATCCAATACATTTGTATGCCTTTAATTCTGTGATAATAGTTCAGTAGAGAACCACACATGACTGAAAAAGTTGGATCTCCCAAATATTTTGTCTATACACTATATATACAATATAAATAAGAACAAAACCAACTGTATAAGATTGGATAATTAAACCATAAAGACAACATATATTTAAGAAAACGGCATCAACGTTATTTTAAAGTAAATGGTGAAAGTCTTTGATGGTCTTCCTTTAACACTTTACAGGTATCATGTGTGAAACAGATAACCAGAAAAGAAAATGAGAGCCTGCCCAAGTTAAACTCTTTGAACATTTTTTGCCTCCTTTATCTGCAGAAGCTTTCTTTGCCCGCAACATCTGTTTTATGCCACTTATATTGTTCTTCAGATTTCTTCCATTCCAGCTGTATGGAGTTCATGCCTACAGCCACAAGTATGGTTAACAGAGTTTCTGGACTAGTGAAGTGTTTCAGAGACAACAGTGGAGCAGTACAGGGGGTAGGTGGCTGGACCTAAAAACCCAGAATTTAATCACAGGATGAGTGAAGGGGCGTTCACCCTTTTGATTGCAAAGATGGATGAAAACTCTACGGCCTGAGGTGGCCTCCTGCTGTGAAAGTCAACTCCTCCCGCAAATGTGAAGAGAGGCAGTTGCACTAACAATAGACAGAACCTTCAGGTGTGAGAGGAGGAACAGGGTTTATATAATTAACAGCTGCCCTATTGGTGCGTTCAAGTAAATCCATACGTTTTTTAAATCTCTAAATTTGACCTGGATGGTTAAATGTTATAGATTTTTGCAAGCAAATTTGTCTTTACATTGATTGAGCTAAAAAAAGAACTAGTAACGTATAAAAAGCAATTACATTTTACTTTGTTTAATGCTAATATACTTTACAAGTAATTCCTTTCATTTTTTTTTTTTTATTTGTTTTTATTATTATTAATTCTGGAGTTCACAATAAATGCAGTCAAATGCAGCCTGTCCTTTAAAGTCCCCTATCTAATTTTGTAAAGATATTTTTATAACCTGATTTATCCAACTAAAATATAAATTTCTTAATCCAAAACGAAACGAAATAAATAGAATTTTAATAATTTTTCTATTCATGAAGTTAAGCTTCGAAATAACCTGACAATACATACAGTCAAAACTTGTTTGTACAGTGATCCTTTTGTTGTTCATGATTATGTGCGTCTGAGTGCAACAGTTAAGATCAATCATTCACAGGAAATGGCATACTGGCATTAATTACCCTTAGACAGAGCTTGGAGATCTAAACATTACACACTTGCAGACGGTCACTCTGACAGTGCACTCGCACTTTACTTAACTCTGTTCCCTCAGTACCAACATTCCAACTGCATATTAATCACATCTACCTCATATGTATCACACCTTAACTCTGCTATGTCTA
Organism: Silurus aristotelis; assembly: GCF_946808225.1. NCBI lineage: Eukaryota > Metazoa > Chordata > Actinopteri > Siluriformes > Siluridae > Silurus > Silurus aristotelis. The sequence continues at coordinate 21,267,759 of NC_139585.1, forward strand.
ATGTTTACTCTAATGCTTATCCTGCTGTTTCACTCTCTATGCACCTCGGCAACGGCATTTCGTTCTTTTGTATACTGCGTATGTGGAGGAATGACAATAAAGCTTGAGATGAGTTGAGCTGATTTTACTTAAATATAAGAGGTATTTCTAGCACAAGCAGTGCAAAAACCAGGCATGCATATTGTGATTAATGACTCCTAAAACTTTTTTTTAAACATTTTCTTTTGGATAAACATGAGGGGAAGTCTACAGTGTGTGAACACTATAATGCTAGTCTGCCATAATGCATATCAGGCTGATTTTTTCTCTTTCCCTAGAGATACTATACTAATGAATCCTTCAACACTGATAATATTTTAGATTTGGAAAATTTCCCACCTCCATGTTCCATAGGAATTATCAAGCCTTTTCACAGGTCTTCTTCTAAAATAGCCATATATAAAATACGAAGAAAAAAAAATATATATACATAGTCTACTTTGCTAAAGACTGCATTGTTTTTAGTCTCTACACAGCCATTCTAAAAAAACTTATTTTTGCACAAGACCATTTATTACAAGCTGTCTTCTCATAGTTGTAGCAGCTTAGAACGTGGTGCCAGATTCCTTTGCCAGATGCTGAGCAAGCATTTGTCTGAATTTTCTTAGGGAAATTACCTTGTGAGGTGCAGACAGTTTTTTGTGTTTCCCACCGCTCTGTCTGACCACAACCTGCCCAGTTTGTACAAATTTTGAACCCCCATATTTTGGGTTTCTTTTAGTGTGGTATTGCACCCAATAATATACTATAGATACTAAACTACGATGGCATGTCTCTAAATGTAACAGCGTGTACTAACTCAGCCATTTTCATATCACCCTGGCGGCTATGGGCTCATATGAAGCAAACCTGTGTTCTGGTGCAACATTTTTTGAGTGTAATTGGGATCACGTGAAGATAGATCCACTTGTTTTACTTAGCGTGCTTCATCAGGAGGCAGACAGCTGTGGATTACACTTGTAAATGATACCTATAATTAATCCTCATTTCATCCTAAATAGATTTGCTGCTGTTTTGTGTTATTCTGTGCTGTAAAGAACAAAAAGTTGCAGTTCAGTTCATTTTCTAAATGAATTAAAATCAGTTTTATAGACCATTGTTTTAAAGTAATTCCTTTACAGTAGTCTTATATCATTTTTATACACTTCTTTTGCACATATACTACATATTTTAAATGTGATTTTTCGATTACAAGATATGTTTATTTTCACATTACATGCAGGCAAGCATGTGCTTTTTTCACATTAGTTTTTTTACACATGTTAATATTTTTACATACAGCATGGATCTGGTTTGAGATGTGTTTTTTTTTTTTTTTTTTGTCCAATGTATGTATGTGTGTATATAATCAAAGGAAGTGAACTCCATGTGAAAAATGTAAATCAAATTCAAAATTGAAGGCAAAGTCACTGTGTGTGACAAATTTGTCGGAGCACTTGATGTGTTTTCTTAAATTCATATGTGCAGTTTCTGGGTGTAACGTCAATTAGTTTTTTTTTTTCTTTTACATTAGTACATTTATGTGATTTGTTCTGAAGCCACAGAAAAGTGTTTCAGAAAAAGTGTATTCAGCAGTTCATAACATGAAATCATATGGATCAGGGATTAAAAAAAAAAGAGTTCTTTAACATTTTCAGTGATACTGTCTCTGCTTTCTAGAGAGGCAGATTATTATATATATATAAAAAAAAATATATATATATATATATATATATATATATATATATATATATATATATATATTTATAATAAATGAAATGTAAATAATTTTCAAATCACCTGAGAAATTTCAAGAAAAAGTTTTTCTTTTTTAATTAATGATTTGTTCAACCTCCAAAATCTGATGAATCAATCCAGGCTGTTTCTATATAGAATAAAATTAGAATTTCAATATTTTTTGCCATAAGCAATAAAATACACATAAATGTTAACATTTATTGTGTACAAACAAATTTGATTTCCTAATTCAGGACGTTTTTCATCACTATCATAATTATTATTATTATTCTTATTATAATTATTATTATTATCATCTTAATAATTATTATCATTATTATTATTATTATTATTATTATTATTATTATTAATAATAATAGTAGTAGTAGTAGTAGTAGTATTCGTGATGTTCTTGTGCCAATTCTTTTTTATATAAGCAATATTTAGACAAATGCAGATTTCATATGGCTTGAAGATAAATCTAAATCTGGATGTAATAATTTACCCATGAAAAAGTGAAAGGAAACATAAAATACAAACCAAAACGCAGCGAATATAAAACCAAAACTCTCAATGTTTGTTAATTGAACCTGAATTATAGATATTATCTTCTGGATTTTTTAGTAGAGATGTGGAGCAGATTGAGAGTAATCAGTGAATAGAAAGTGACAGGATTGAAGCACAGAGATCTTGTCGCTAGTTGAATCAATGTTTAGAAGATCTTTCTATATTTTCTTGTGCAATATTTGGTTCATTGCATGGCATCATGACATGGCGACACGGTGTTTGGCAGCCTTTCATCGGTCCTTTTATTCAAAACAAATATGAATGGAGTCCGAATAAAAACCGAGAAGCACCGATGATTAATAATATCAACAAGCACTGAGAACAAAACCTGTTCAAGGATAAAGTCACAGCCCCTTTAAACACACAACCTTATTTACACTTTAATAAAACAAGTCTCACATGGTAGTAAACACAGAAAAAAATAGTGAAAAAAAAAAATCACCGACGCAACTTCTGTATCGATATTTTATACGACATGTCGTATAATCACTCTAAAGTTAATGTCGGGAACAGAGACGTACTGAGTCACATCATATGAGGTCTGGGTAAAGTGTCCTGGGATGATGGGTACCACTGGCCGAAACTGTTCATGTAGCCGCCGGGATGCGCGTGCACGCTTTTGCCCGCCATGGGCACGTCCCAGAGAGCTGGCAGCGCAGGGGAGCAGGGCGACTGCGCGTGCGCACGGGCGGCCTGCAGCTCTCCTTCAGGTCCGGTTGGACCGTGCTTCATGATCTTCTTATACTTGGAGCGCTTGTTCTGAAACCATATTTTAACCTTGAAAAAAAAAAAAAAGTATGATGAGTATCAAAAAGGTTATATGATAACATGTATTAGGATTGCACAACATATGGATATGACCATATCTAGACGTGCACTGTGCGGTATTATTATAAAGCTGAAGTTACTCTGGAGGGGTTACCTTCAAAACCAGGATTATATTAGTTGAAATAATATAAACAGTCTAATACATTGGCTTGGGCTGCAAACAACTTTACATTCAAGTCTCCATCAATGAACTTCAACAATAATGGGGATTCGGTGGCACCCACATGAGGATGTGTTCCCTTTTGATGGTTCCTCTCAGGGTTCCTTCCTTAAACCGTCTCAAAAAGCTTTCCCTTGCGCATTAGCTATAAATGGGTAGGAACTAATTTATGACGCTAAAATAATTATTCGTTTCTATTCCTTACGTTGGAAAAAAAAAGCTATAATCACCATAATCGCTAAGTATAACTGAATTAAGATGAAATGTTGTTTTGGTGTTTCCATATTTGGGGGTTTCCAGGTAACCAAAAGGGACAAAAAGCTTCCCTTCGTTTGCTTTAATTAAAACGGAGAGAAATGTTTAAACACACAGTTTCTTATTCCTTTCTTTTATATTTCTTAAAATAAATACAATTATAAATGATCTAACTTCTCCCTCTTTACCTGAATATAATGTTTATAATGTCTATAGTATATAAATATATAAATAAAGATATACATATTATAATATATAAAAAAGTTTATATTATATATAATTTAAAATGTCCGTCTATAGACTATAACACACAGTTTAGAATAAATACACAAATAAAAAATAAGTCAAAGTAAAGGAAAAATGAATCTTATTTTTTTTTCTTTAAGATACACGAATATCGCTACTCAGAATAAAGTCAATTTACAATGTTAATTAAAAATATATATGTATATATATATATATATATATATATATGTATATATATATATATATATATATATATATATATATATATATATATATATATATATATATATATATATATGCAACAAAAAAAAACACGTTTTGCTAAGAGCACAAGTTCACGCAAAGTACATTCAAATACTGTTGCGTGTGTTGTATTTTTCGGATTTCTTTATGAACTCGACATTATGAAATAAAATAATAATAATAAATAAAATATAATATAAAAATAGCCGTACGACGTGGTACTGTGGTCTTTATAGTCGCTGTAACTAACAAACAACTGACCAAACACGTTTGTGAAACTGGCAATGAAATCAAATGTGAATGCGAGAAAATTTAATTCGAATAAAATAGACTGATGTAGTAAAGAGCTAGCAATGGTATATATGTGCACACACACACACACACACACACACACACACACACACACACACACACACACACACACACACACACATACATTCATTATTGTTGTGTATGCATGCCTATAAATGTTTTATATATTTTAACTTTTATTTTTTTTTCCAAAAAAATTCTATTTTCCCCATAATAAAAAAGCGCGTTCTGATCTACGATGAGACATGCGTCAGTGTTTTGATGAAGTAAAAGGTGAAATAATTTGGAGTTAGATTTGGTCAGTCTTGCTGGAGATGGACTCAGTGACATTTCTCTCTCATTGAGTTTGAAATGCTGTTGTTTATGAGAGCCGCTCGCACGTGTCTAACAATAACGCCTGGTCCACAATTGTTAACGAAATGATTCCCAGAAAGCCGAAAGGCGCAGTAAACATGCAGGCCAGATCTTACGCATGGCTGTTGTTTTCCACTAAATCACAGTCGAGGAATCATTTTGGTATGAATTTAATGTGGAGAAGAAAATTGTTGTGCCACCATTAAAGTCGGAGCAATGAGATTTTAATATTCAGCTCGGTGATTTATTCTGGTGTTTTTTAGCACGTGCTGCACTACAAAGTAAAATCATTTAGAATATTCTTAAGTATGTGTGCATGTGCATCTGTTTGTGTGTATGTGTGTTTGTGTGAGTGTGTGTGTGTGTGTGTGTGTGGGGGGGGGGGAGTAATGCACTACATTGTAAAATCAATTAAAAATTTTCTTCTCATTAAATACAGAATAGTCCCCGTGTGTGTGTGTGTGTGTGTGTGTGTGTGTGTGTGTGTGTGTGTGTGTGTGTGTGTGTGTGCGTAAGTGTCTATCTTTATGTGTGCCATGCACTTCATTGTAAAATTACTTTTAATTCTCTCAAATAAAATGCTGAATAAGCCTTATGGACTTCAGCTGTGTGTGTGTGTGTGTGTGTGTGTGTGTGTGTGTGTGTGTGTGTGTGTGTGTGTGAGAGAGAAGAGGCATCTCCCACAGCTATGACTATCCTCAAAGTAAAATTTATGTAACTTTTATTCAAAACCCAAAACATGAATGGTTCCTGAAAATTAATTATTAATTATGTCAGTGGATGGGCCTTACGAGGATACTGTGTGTGTGTGTGTGTGTGTGTGTGTGTGTGTGTGTGTGTGTGTGTGTGTGTGTGTGTGTGTGTGCTGGCAAGGTATTTGTTGTCTTTGACCTCAATTGGAAATTGACACCTTGGAAAAACGGGGAGCCACCAGCCACCTCCCACCAAACCTTTTTTCCATAACCTCAGACGGGTAAAATTCATGCAGCGGCTTTCAAACTGTTATTGCTTTGGCCACTTCAAGCTTTAATATACCCTATAAAAAAAGATGTGCATTTTATTCTTAAAGACTGGTTCACCAAACATCTTTTATAGTGGGGTGATTGATTCCAGACCCAAGTCATATATGTGAAAGGGACGTGGAAGATCCAAACCATGTGTGGCGTGTGACACTTGTTTGTGTGCCATCAGTCAGGAAGAGAGGGAGAAAAAAAAGTGTTGGGTTGTGGATTTAACCTGAAGAAAAATTTGGGTCAGATTTAGTGACAAGTGCAATGAGGTGCGCTGATACAGTCGATGCATTTGCACAAAAATGACTGATCACGGTTGTTGGCGTTCTTGAACAGATGGCAGGCGGAGTGATGTGTGGTCTAATCAAACAAAACAGGTGTGAAACAGATACAGAGAATGATGAAGAATTGTGTCACTGTGTGATGGAACGAGGGAGAATAAAGAATAAAAATTGAATTAAAATGCAGTCACCAGTTAAAAAAGTTAAAAAGCATAAATATGTAAATAACTAGTTTGATGCAGAGCTTGAATGAGTGAACGTGAAATCATTCTGCAGCAACTCAAACTTGCTGTTAAATATATCATTTTGAAGCAGTCAGGAATATAGCAGGACTTTGTATGAGCTGCATCCTTGTATTAGCTTCACACCAATATGAATTTCTTCCCCAAACCGTTGCGACAAAACCTGAAGCACATAATTGCATATAATGCATTTGTAAGAGAACCCAACATGCCTCGTCACAATAATGTGTTCATGAAGACATTGTTTTTTAAGTACAGATTGGAAGATCTTGAGTTTTCTGCACAGAGGCTTGACATCAACACCACTGTTAGCACCTTTGGGATGAACTGGAACATTGACTGCACCCCATATATTTTCGTATAACATCGAAGTCGGCCCTTACTGGCCCAATGAACACAATTCCCCACAGCCCACATCTTATGGAAAGCCGACTGGGAAGAATTGAAGTTACTAAAGGAAGAAATGAGTTTGAATGAGCACATTTGGCTGTAATGGTAAGCATTGTTTACAAACCTTTGGCTCTACGGTGTAGACACACAGAAAGACAACATTAATTAAATGCGCTTCAGCCATTTTTTATACTTCCTGAAAGACTTCTTAAAGCCATTTAGTGCCCCTCATAAGTCCATGGATAAGGGGTTCTTAACTCAGAGGCTTAACAAATCAAGAGCAAAGTCCTTCGGATCACTGCTTAAGCACTGGGGAAACAGCGGCTCTCACTCAAAAGATTGAGTCCGTAATGAAGCATGCAGAAGACAATCTCCAATGAGAGAATAATACTCCAGTGTGAGACAGGCCTGTGGTTTCCACATAAAATTCCGCATCACAACCGCAATCGCGTACTTCATATTTTCATATATCTTTAATTATGCAAAAAAATAAAATAAAATTAACCATTACCCTGAGTTATGTCTCAGATTGCGCTCAGTCTTATAGACCTGACACAAAGTGATTGCAATTAGAAATTAAATGTACACAAACCCCACATTCGGAATGTATATTTTATAGCAAAAATGACAATATTTTACTAATCTTAAGCGGAATTACATCTCGAAAATCACAATAGAAATGATTTTACATTTTTCTCTCTATGCTCAATGGCCCTTTATAGCACACATCAATGTCAAGTTTGGCGTAAAGGCATATAAGTGACTTAAGCACATGCAAAAGAATTACTTATTATTATTTTTTTTTTTACAATTTCTTTTGGGGCCACTCAAAATGTTAGTGGCAGAAAATCATTACTGGAGATAAGGTGAAAGATTGGTGTCTGACATGTTGTCATGTTGTAATGTTTGCTCTCAGCTTGGCTTCAACTGCCTGGTTTTGACATGTGGGCAAATGGCAGATATTAATACATGGTGTTTTGCCAAATTTACAAATCCAATTTTTTTTTACATCCTGTCATAAAATAAACGACAGCCTTTAAATACTGTAGCATTTAAACGAAAAATATTTTTCTTAAAAAAAGGACAAAGGGGAAAAAATAGAGTTGAATTGAAAACAAACACTAGACAACTTCGGCTTATGATATTCATAAAAACAAATGATTCTTCCTATTATTATTATTATTATTATTATTATTATTATTATTATTATTATTATTATTAGTACTGCTACTACTACAATTGTCGGGGTTGTATTATTTGCAGAATGTCATTCCTAACACTGCAGATCATTACAGATACAGATTGCATTGCTTTCAAGCGTCCGAATAAATCCTAAGCCCCAAAACCTGATTTGAAACAAAATGTGAAAAGACAAAAAAAAAAAAAACGCTGTCTTCCGTTTTATTGCACCTGCCATGCATTGATCTACATCGTTTTCGAGTTTCTGAGTACTTTTGACTGCACAATTCAACTCTCATATCATATGCACCTGATTCGTACTGTACAGATGTGCATGGCGCATGTGAACAATAATGCGCTCCATGCGCTTTAAAACCCGGTTCATCTTGTGAATAGCTGTGACCTTTGTTCCAAGGCCGGCCTCAGCTTTTCAAGCCCAGGCTGGTTTCTGTCTGCGTCGGTGTGGTGTATATCACAGTGTTCAGGTTCGTACCTGTGTCTGTGTCAGGCCCAGTTTGGCTGCCAGGTCTGCTCTCTCGGGCAGGGCGAGGTACTGGGTCTGCTGGAAGCGCTGATGCAGCGCGGCGAGCTGCAGACTCGAGTAGATTGTGCGCGGTTTGCGCATCTTCTTCCCTTTACCACTCACACGGATTTCTCCGTTCTCAATCACCGGCTGCTTCTCGTGATCTTCATGTCAAAGAAAGAAAAGCACGTGTTACAATAATACACATCAAACCCCAGTGCACCAGAAAAAAAAATCGCCCATTTGTCTTCCATTCGGAATATTAATAATACTGATTAAACCATTGACTTGGCTATAAAACGTTTTTAAAATACCTCATAAAAGACTTTTTAAAACACACAACAGATGTAATAAAACCTATATTTACTACCAGAAATGATGAGAGAATAGCCTTTAGGCTTATTTAATAGTGCCGCTTCAATCTGATTGCACTTTTCCTTTCCCTTTCCCTTTTATTTTACTCCTAAATATCTGAACGATTAAAACGAATCGAATTGAACGAGTTATAATGCAGGACAGTATTTATAGTCTTATAAGCCTATTATTAATACACTCACACACAGCTGTGTTATAGTGCTCAATACAGGCCTTGCTCTATTGTACAGAGGACTTGCCTTCCATGCTGCAGAGTACAGAGGATACTATTTGAAAAACACGACGATTGGGCAATATAATAATAATAATAATAATAATAATAATAATAATAATAATAATAATAATCATCATCATCATCATCATCATCGTCATCATCATAATAATCATAATGATATTTCTAATACTACTACTACTACTACTAATAATAATAATCATGTCTCCTACAATTGAATGAAATGTTTTAATCAATACAGCAGTATTATTAGCGCGTGACTGATCAATAATCACTCTATAACCCCTCAAACGGGAAAAGTGCTTACAATAAAAAAAAAGTTCAGGCCTTATGTGAACGCAGTTGAAATATGTGGGTTTATTAATATCGGATTACTTGAACTGTTTTCTCGCAATGTGTGTTTTTATTTTTTATTTTTTTTTATTTCATCAAACCCCAGGTGCCTAAATGAATATAGTGTTTAATCCCGTGCAGTAATCCGGTGCAGTGTGTATTAATAAAATCAAAGTTTTGCTCTGTGATATCCAGACTTGGGTCTCGTGTAATTTTGGAAGTCCATAAAACTGCAAAACAATGAATGATAAATGCATCATTGTTTATAATTATTTTAGTAGTAGGATAGAAAATGGCTAAGATGTGGTGAATCGGGGCAGGAGCTCTGGTTCGAGGCTTGTGCTTGTCCTGGTTCAGCGCGCACTCACCGTCATCGTCATTCCTGCTGTGGCTCAGTGGGTTTCTGTAGTTGCCCTGTTGGTAGTGGAGGTACGCAGGAGCGGGTGCGGGTGCGTTGAGTGGACCGGGGTAGCCGTAACCGAGCGGTCCGCCGTAGTGGCACGCGCCAGACGAAAAGGGACTCTCGTGCTGCGGGTGTCCGCCCGAGTGCAGCCCGTGCGCGGGGTAAACGTTAGTCGCGATCCCCGAGAAGTGCTGCTGGCTGGCGGGGATCCCGTGTCCGAGCTCCAAGAACGCCGATTTGGACGCATCCGCAGCAGAACCCAGGCCGTCGGGCGCGAAACTCATCGACATCGTTGGACGCGGGGGGCCATAAAAAGTGACGGACAACCGTCTCAAAGCTTCTCGGCCGGTTAGTGCGCGAGCACGAAACCTAATCCATACCGAACGCTTAGAGTCGAAACCGTGGAGAAACCGTGGAGTGGATTCTCCGTCCTCCCAAAAACACAACAAACAACAACAAAAAATGTCGAGGAAATATATTTCCGAATGTATCGAATTGAAACGAAACGAAGAAGTAAAAATGAGTGTTCTTTCTTAAATCGTGACACACACACAAACACACACACACACAGTAAAAAAAAAACGCCCCACATATGAGCACACGCAGTTCCGGAGTGTGGCCGTGGCAGTGCGCCGCGGGAACGCGCGAGCTGATTGGCTTCGAGAGCGCGCTTATGTCACGCGACCCGAGGGAGAAGCTAATTAAGTTGATTAAGAGTGTTATGGAAAGGTGGCACACGCTGATATCGGTGCTCACCCGAGCTGATCAATCAACTGCACACACACACACACACACACACACACACACACACACACACACACACACACACACATACAATGATATTAATTAGCAAATAATACAAAATATATATTCAAAACATTTTCTTTTAATAGAAATGTTATAGGATTATAATATCAAAATCTATACATGAAACAAAACGTACCATTTAGAAAATAATTCATACATTTGTGTTATATTTTATGTTTTAATTATTACTTATACGTAGGCGATTTTATGATATTTGAATCTGAGAAATTGTTCTTTAAAATTGTACATGAATCAATAATAATAATAATAATAATAATAATAATAATAATAATAATAATAATAATAATAATAAAAAATATATGCACCTAAATATTTAGAAACTGAAATATTTATGTCTATTTAATAAAAAATATATATATTTTTATTTTAAAAGCGATTGGGTATTTATTTATTTTTTATATTTTCTTTCGATAAATTATTGAATAGCTTGAAAAAATATTCACACCTTTCTTGACAGAATAAATAAAAATACAAATATTATATAACCTCTAATTAATGATAATAATATGTAACTACATTTATTTTAAACTTTTAAACTGTGTGTATTCTGTTTGTGTTTTTTTCCCCCCTCTTTTCATTTTAATAACATGTTAATCATGGGTGTTAATTTTTATTGCCCTCTATTACACACAAAATTAATGTTAACAGAAACCTCGAAAGCTTTTCACCCGGCCTATAGGCACATTTTGGGTATGAACTTACACAGTCATGAAACACATTTTGAAACACACTGTACAAGCCTGAGCCATAAAGCTTTGGAAAGAAGAAGAAAAACTGATATGATCTTGATTAAGTGCTCTATCCTGAAGCCAGCAGACTAAAAGGTCCAGTTTAAACTCGACAGGCCCTGAAAATGAACGTCAAGTACTTCCTTAATCACCAGTGCTTTTTTTTTTGGGTTAAAAGCAAAAAAAAAAAAAAAAAAAAGCATTGGCCAAAATTCATTACTCTATTCGCCAAGCGAAAAGCTGACTGAGAAGTTCTGCACTGAGAATGGTCACTTTATAGTAGCTGAAAAAGACAAAAAGAAAGAAAGAAAGAAAGAAAAGGACAGGCAATTTTCTGAGAATGCCCAGCATTATACTGCTGTCTCAATTTAAGACATTATAAAAAAAAAAAAAGAAGAAGAAAATCTAGGTCGGCTTTTGCAATGTGTCATTAAAAAGAGGTACAATGACATGGAGGCAACATTCATCTCGGTTTAGACCTTTCTATACATACTTATATCACATATTCAGTGATGTAGGTGGGGTTGGAATATATATATATATATATATATATATATATATATATATATATATATATATATATATATATATATATATATATATATACACACACAAACACAAATGTAATAGATAGATAGATAGATAGATAGATAGATAGATAGATAGATAGATAGATAGATAGATAGATAGATAGATAGATAGATAGAGCTGATACAAAGATATTATTATATACATATTATATAGACAACATTATCACCTTTTAAATATGTAGTACAAATAAGTGAAAATGTACAGAATGCCATCAATAATACATCTATCTATTAACAAACAATACAGGTTGTTGCCTATGATTATGCCACAATATCACATTATATATTTTACTGCAAGTAAAAGGTACAGAGAGGTTTCTTGTTGAAAAATGGCCTTTCATACCCGTGCATAAATATTATTACTATAAGTACAAAAAAAATAAATCTGGTTATCTAACAAACGATGAAAATAAAAAATACCACATCGGCTTGATTAACCAATGAGTAAATATAGTCTTGCAATAGAAAAATAAATGAAGATAAAACAGTCAATTTTTTTAAATGTAAAAAAAGGCATATTCATTCTAAAAAGATTTGTTTGGGAAAAGCACTTTTGTGAAAATAATTGTAAGATGATTGGAAAGGGATTAAATGATCATTATATTGATTGGTTTGTTTTATTTTTATTGGTTGGTTTGTTTATTATGGGCATATATTTGCTGAAAATGTGATCTCCAGTTCACACTGGGACATTTCAAGCAAAAACATCCTAAATGGAAATGTGTGATGAATTTCACAGAGATGATCTGAGATCATTTTTGTGCTCATACTTTACATCCTTACTCACCATACTGGTGCACATATATACGTAGAGCAGCAGCAGATGCCGGCAAATCTGGGCACAGGTGCTATTAACAATCTCTCTTGCACATATTGTATTAGGGCACGATGAAAACACATCCCAACCCTTATGACCTTAAGAGACTTATAGCCTTACGTCTTATGACGCAGACATAATTACAGCATCTACCGTTCCTTTTTTCAACTTTTCCCGTCTGCCCCACACCTCAGACTGCACCTCACTATGCTATGATTGCCATTTACAGGCATGTACCCTGAATGAAATACCAGAACAATACCTTTTTGAATAGGCAGATCAGAATTTGCTTTGATGTCGTAATAATGCACAGGCTGATATAATTTTCAATAATTATATAGCAGCAATACAGGAGAACTTCTGTGAACTTTAGTTTCTTTTTTAACTTAATTGAGATTTACATTACTTGCAGGCATCACACTGTGTCCCTTCACCTGTACAGTGTTATTCTAATGACTGTATCATAACCTCTCTTATTCCATTTATGTGCTATTTGCACTACTGCTTGGATGCTATTTTATTGTTTCTGTACTTGAACTCTGGCAGGGACTCAAAGTTAAACATAACCTGAACTAATTATTATAAAATTACAGTAATATACTGTGTCTTTAACATTAGAAACTTTCTTACAGTTCACCATTAAGCTCAAAAACAGCTAAAATGTACAATGTCATTGATGTGCTGCTTTTTTATTTACGCCCTGATGCATGGTTGAATCATTGATGTGACAATGCTTCATAACAGGGTAAGACACAAAACGTTCAAAATCGAATTCGCCAGTTAAGAGAGACAACAATAAACGATGCGGAATAACCCACTATAAAAGCTAATTATGTTTCTTCAAAGTTTGGAAAAATCAAAACATTATTATATAAATGAATAATTTATTTGATCAATTTATGAATTTATTGAATGAAATTTGCATTTACCACACAAAAAAAACATGTATTGTTCTGCAGTTTGGAAATCATTTCTCAGAATTTCAATCGCATTGTTGCTATATAATTATTCTAAACAATATCAAGTCAATATGTTATTAAAACATCAAAGCAAATTCTAATATGCCAATTCTAAAAGATAATGTTCTGGTATTTTATCCAGGGAAGATCCCTGCAAATAGCAATCATAGCAAAGTGGGGTGCGGTCTGAGGTGTGGGGCAAAAGGGGACATGGTGTGAAGAAAAAAAAAAAACATAAAGGAAAGGTAGATGCTATAATTACGTCTGCGTTATGGAAAGAACAAAGCGGTGCCCTGAGGTCATAAGGCTGGGATGTGTCCTCACCATGGCCTAATACATGCAAGGGAGACTGTTAATAACAATACCGCTGATCAGCGCCTAGACTTGCTGGCGTCTGCTTCTTCAACGTGAACGTGTACCAAAGTGGGTGAGTGAGCGTGTGTGTAAATCTCGAAAAGACCAAGAAAGTGCGAGCACAAGGATGAGCTCAGGTCATCAGCGTGGCATAGGGCAATTCTTCACTCCATCGCACAGTTCCCTTGTACATGGGTTTGCTCAAAACTTCCCAGTGTGAACTCCGAGTAGGTTTCGAGAGTGCCTGTTTTTCACTTCTGAAAATGTAAAATTGAAATGCTGCTATATGTATTATAATACAATATATGAAATATTGGAGATTAAAATTGCAGTAAAACTCATACGTTACAGATATTCAATTCTTACTAAATGAACAAACCAACCAATAATAACAAAACAAACCAATCAATACAATAATTATTAATATCAATTGGTTTGTTATTAAATAATTTTAGTAAAGTGCCAAAAATATAATTTTCTATAAATGATTAATATGACTTCATTACATTGATAAAATGACTGCTTAATCTTCACTACTTTTTTCTGTTACAAGAAAACCACAGTGTTTACAACAGGATTTGCCGTCTGGCCTGCGGACAGAAAGTAGGCTGGAGGATGAAGGTAGTTGCTCTCTGTATGACGAGGATGACTAATATTGCCTCAAGGGCAGTTGCTATCTGGAGCCCTCTATTTAGTGCACTAGAGATGGTCTGTACTTGTAGTTGTATTAAAGGTTCATGTATATCTTATGCAAATTTACTTTTCTAGCTTTTCTAGAATGCAATGATTTTAATGCCTTACACACAATAAACAATAAACAAAAAGTCATTAAAAAACACCAACAACTATCTATATTTGTCAAGCCATACAGAAAAGTAAAAATTGATTTGTGTGCAAATATTTTCACGAATAAACAATCCTAAGGGTTCAGGAGAAATGTTCTCTTGCTTGGCTGTGGGAATGGTCAGCATTTCTGCATTTGGCCATTTTGGCTCGAGCTTTCATTTCATCACAGACGGTAATTGTTGCCAGACTGAAATGGGACAGAAAGGCTTTAGGAAGTTTTCTTCAAGAATGACTTGCATTATTTCTTTTTAGCATAAGATGTGATTTATTCATACAGCTCATACAGACCAAAAGAACATTTTAGAGTTTTAGAGAGAGTACAACAAGTGCAGTGGTTTTCTATAGTTGATCAGGTAGACCAGGGGTTCTAAAACATTTTGTTGCCAGGGATCTTTTAAACGTTAAAATAAATTTCATATCACACTTTGGTACAGATAAAAAAAAAAAAATTACATAAGCAGTCCCATTTGAATCTAACTGCTTCATTTTTTAGCTGTTTTAAATGACAAATCCATATTTAATTCCAGAAAAGATATCTTTGTTGCGTTTTTTTGACAACTAGGTTGCTGGTTTTAGGTCGATTTTGGCAGCTAGTTAAGTTGTTATGGCGCAAAACCGGGTTGATAAAAGAGTAACCGAACAAACTGGTTTGGTGTGCAGGATTGAAAGGACGTTGTAGATTGTACAGTTTATTCTGTAATTTTCCACTTCGTGTGTAAGAAAAACTAAAAGAAATCAGCTGCAATTGTTACATGTAACTTAATTTATAGTTCAGTTAAACTTTTTAAATGATATTCTGCATTAACTTGATGTTATGTACACAATTCTCTTTCTAACAAGTAAATAGATCACTTTATTCATCCCACAGGGAACAAAGTAGTTTCCTGAAGTAGTTTGCACCGATAGCTAGAGTGCACTTGCTAGCTAAATTCGAAAGGAAAATTTGTTTGAATTCAATTTCTTGTAATAAATAAGACAATCAAGTACTTGACTTTTGTAAGAAAAAATATAAAGATTGGATTCATTTACTAATTCAATTATATTTATAGTCAAAGTTCTATAGTTTTAGTCTGAAATGCCCTCAGGGCTTTTTGTAATATTATCTTGTAGCCCTGGAGTCTAAAGTATTGACATTGAAGTCATTTTTACATTCAATCTCTAAATGTGTTAAAAAAAATCACCTCAGTATGCTTTCTCCACATTCTAACCCAATCTTGCTCAGTTAAAATGATGCTTGGTCCATATTAAACCAGCACTGGGTTTCAAACTGTCCCAAATTTGGTTCAATACATGTTAGATTATAAACATCCATATTCTTACCTCCTTTTAAGTTTAACTAAAGATGCACACATTCATTTAAAAATGGAAATGAGCTGTCAAATAGAGCAATAACTCATTAATTAATACTAATAAATAAGATCGAGCTTGAGAGAGAGATCACTCTACACTATCCATGTTAAAGCAGAAATACATATTCTAATATGATAAAAAATACTTGGTCTTATGCTTAAAAGTTATTATTGAAGCTAAATCCCAACTCACATTGTAGAAGCTTGAGTGTATATTATTTATATAGTAGGTAGACCTAATTTAAAACGAACCGTTATAAATGTACATTGAAATGCATTAAAATCACTCTATAAAATGATCAGAAATATGCTTATGTGTTTACAGCCCTTGTTTTGTCCACAGCTAATGTGCAAGACACTTCAGAGAGCGAGACAATGCTGGTCCATAAAGTATGGGATTTTCCACCATAAAGCTGTGCTCAACACCACAAGGCAAAATAAATCTGGTTTAGATCAGGGGTCTGGGAACTGTTGATGTAGCTGGTGGCTGAGGTGCCATAGTTCAACCGAGGTCACCGGCACAATCCCCGTTTCATTTCTTTCAGCCAATTTTGTCAGTCGACTGTAATAAACATGTACAGTAGACCTAATAAACATGTTGAAACGGTCGTTTCATGACACATTCAAATCGTCGTTTCATAACACATAACTACATTCAAACGTATAAACAGACTCAAGCAACTGTATTTATGTTTATTAATCTAAACAGTTTTTACAGAATAAATAAAATACAATTATATATATATATATATATATATATATATATATATATATATATATATATATATATATATATAAATATATATATATATATATATATATATATATATATATATATATATATATATATATATATATATATATATATACATACAGTTTACATGTTATATACATTATACAGTATAACATTATATTATATTAATTAAAGTGATGCAATAGTCTGATGTAATACTATGATTTAACATAATATAATGCAATTAATAACCTCAATACACATAAAACCTTAACACACTGATATTTAAAGGCAGGGGTGGAAAATGTATTTAACTAAACCTACTCAATTATTATAAATTAGTATTTTGGGGGTATTTATACCCAGACCTTCCTATTATTTCTTACATATATTCTTATACAAGGTCTCTCATCTAGCCATCATCCTATAGCATCCAATCAAGCTCATCAGTGTTGCTGCTGTGAGCTTGTCATGCTACACAGTGAAATGATTGTTCTACCTATCTGTGCTGAACTTGCGTATAAGATGTCCTTAGTATCTCAGAATAAAAATGAGGTATCTACCTCTACTCACTTGAGCACATCATGTTAATTTAAATCAAAACAACTTGCTAGTGTAGGTAATATGTTAATATAAAACTAGGTATATTTCCATTGCTAATGCTAAATTAGACTAGCATTAATTCCACTAAATATGGTAATTTGCTAGGCAGCAAAAGAAATGTATCCAAATGGCCAACCATGTGAACCTACACAGACTTACTGTTTGCATGCTTCAGAGAGGGTGTTTTTAAAAAAGAAATAAAAAATTATCATAAGATGAGTAATCGGTACTTTACAAATGAAAACAGCTGACACAGCTTAATTTCCTCAATGTTTGCTGTTTTTCAAAAGAAGCATTTTCCTCTACGTAAAAAATGTTTATTATAACTTTAATTTTTCAGTAGTTTTATTCTGTGGCTTAAACCTGCTATAATTACTTTTAATGCCAGATTGGATCAGATGTAATTATAATGGCTAACATAATTAGCCAAGCAGTTAATCAAATCTTAGCTCATTGTAAATATGTGCATGATATTTAATTAATTAATTAATTAATTAACAAACAATGTCCAGTTGATGACGGATGAGACCTTTGAATACCTGTAATTTGATTTTGGCATACACCACTGGGAAAAAAGATAAATAGGGCAAGCCTAAAATTGTAAAATCTTTAATTGCCTTAAGAACAAATCATTGGTCATAAAAATAGAAATTGTAAATAATTGTGTGGATACTCTAATACTGTCAATCCCAACCTGCTTTATCAAATCGTGTTCCATTTATTGCTTGTTATTAACAGGCTGCATCAGGTATAGCAGGTGACAAATACTGACTAATATATTTTTAGAGAAACAAACAAACCTTAACATGTATTAGTTGGTTTGCGTGTAAAATTTTAGTCCAAACTAGGATAAATATTTGCCATATTAGGCTTGTCACATTTTTCTTATTTCTTATTTTTTCTTAGGTTTTACAGTATAAAAAAATTAATCACATGAAAACATGAAAACATGATTTCATCAACTAAAACATCTAAAACGTCTAAAACCATTTAAAAAAAAAAAATAGCAACTCCTCAAAAATGTCGAGATATTTTTGGCTTATGTATTAGTGTAATCATTTTGAGTTAGAAAAGAGAAAATATGTTATGACATTCGGGTCAGAAAGCTGGAGGAAAAAGCTGAATATCACCACTTAAGAGAGCTTTGTTTATACAGAACCTGACAACTGGGCTGATTGGAGAATAATGGTGTCTGGTTATAAAGACAGCCGACGGGGGATGACAGAGACAATCTGTAGCAGAATGCCTCTCCTTTGGGAGCTGGACATGCACGCCCTCACAGCCTGAGGTTGCCAGGTATACACTGAATTTCTAAAGACCGGTTTACCAGGTCCGGGGATTATGCATCTAGAATTACCTAACCCCCGCAGTAACATGACCCCCCCCTTTCAATCATGATGTGGTGTGGAGGCCTAAAGCATCATTAGACCTTGTTTTTAAGTGTTTAATCTTTGTCCATATGTATGGTCAGCTTTCGAAAGTCCAGGAAAAAACAGTACAAGCAATAAACAACAACCAACCACTCACTCCAGTTTCTCACTCTGTGCCAGTTTGAGACGTCCAACAGATATTATGTGCATGACTGGTCGCAGTCATGTAATTAATAGAGCCAGTCCTCTTCATCGCCCATTATCCTCATAAATATTGTATGAGACACAGCCTGCCCCAAGGTCAAATCCTTTAATCCATCCAAAACTTTGTGGGGAACAAAACAGCCAGATCAAGTTCAGTTGCTGACAAGAAGCCCTGGCTACGTTGCTAAAGTGCTACGTTCTATTGTGATATACAGTGACTTGTGCAGTACAGGGGTCATTTCTCTGCGTTCTTTGTTGATTCATGGACCAAGATTGATGCATCTTAGGAAGAACTTGATTTTGATTTACCGCCAAGCAGGACTAATTCCCACATTCAAAAAGTACATTTACAGGGATGAATTTCAATTATAAAGAAATGTAATTGTAGTCATTGCTATTTTTGTGTCTTTTGGCTGTGCCATGCCAGGCTATACATCACATGTTGAGGAACCCGCACAGCATGCAATTACACAATGCCCTAGGACAATAGCTTTCATGGTAAAGAGCCTCACACACCAACCATATCAATCTATCATAATCGGTGGTGCCTCAAAAAAAAGAAAAAAAAAGAAAGGGAGGTGGTGCTTCTTTGCTTGTCTACACGTGCCTTTTAGTTTCACATTGTATGCTGTTTAAAGGACTGTCAATTCTTTCAAGCGCTCAAATATTTTTGCTGTGGAAAATAGCTGAACTTCGTAAGATATTTAGGATGTCACTTAAGACACAAAAGGATGCATAATTTATGTTTTGAAAGGAGAAATAAATTTTGGTCGTTTGGATGTTTCGTCAATGCCAATATGGATAACATTCAGAAATGGAGTGGAAAAAGTTCTACTCTTGTTTGTAATCCATCCTAGATTTCATGCTGACAACATATTGCCAATACACTGATAACAGAAACAAAAAGGTTGAGACAATCGGTCAAGGAAGCGCCCTCTAATGGTGACAGATCACAGCCCGTTCTGAGCCTCTTGAAGACTGATGGAGACGGACTAGCGACCTTTAGCAAAGATCAAAGCCACATAGGTTACGTGTGTTTGGTTGTTTAAGTCTTTCATCTTAAAGCACGTCTGAGAGTTGTGACCCCAACCTGTTGATCCAGGTTGGGGTCTACAGGAGCACCTGCCCAGTTTCAAAACAGAGGTAAGCAAAGGAAATTAATCTATAACATGCGCATGATAGACTTGCTGCACGTATGTAAGGAATATAAAGAATAGTTCTAGAAAACCCTATAGCAGTTCACTATTGGAACTTCCGTCCTATAAGCAAAATCGCATTTTAATTGCAAATATGTAGAATTTGCAATTTTTATTAAAAAAAGTAAAAAAAAAAAAATAAATTTATAAAAATTTAAATTTGAGATATAAACCATCGAGCTGTGATTGTTAGATTTTTTTGTGTGCCTTTAAACAAAGTATATGGGCACGCTAATGAAATACGTATAAGAGTAATTCATTTTTGCAAAACAAATATAAAAAAAAAAAAAAATGAAATGACCTGAGTGCATCCAGTGATGCAACTTGGTTATTGTTCTGGTTTCTTTTTAAACAATTGAAACAAAAAAAATAAAAACATTAAAAAATAAATAAATAAATGAAAAATCCCAGGTTTTAAGGTGTGAGTTTTTTGCCCAGTAAGTGGCTAGACATGGTCAAAAATGGAGGGCTATTTGCATTCCTGCAGTGAGAGTGAGGTCAATTAAGCCATTTCCCGTACAATCTATTTCCCCGCAGCACCTACATCAATTGGGCTGCAGCTGCAGAGGCCATGTAAGTCAGGCAGATGGAGAAGATTGGGGTTAAATCTTGCCTGACCCCTAGGAGAAAGACTGCAAAGATTGTCTCCATACCTGTGGCTGATCAATGGACGAGGGAATGCAGGGGTGGATGTGTGTCCTTGGGTCAAGGATAAAATAGAATGAGTTTTATAGTAGCACAATAAAAATTATGGGTTTTTTTTCCTCATATGAATTCCACATATAATCTATGAGATAAAATGATGAGTACGGTCAAGATTTGTATATTTGTGATAGAAAAATCCCAAAGGTAACTCAGCTGTTTTAAGAATTTCTGTTTGTCATATGACTGGGTGTTCCTTTTTACATTTTAACTTCGCTTTTGCTTTCTCTACCCAGCAGCACAAGGTTGCAGACATTTAACTACATTACATGTCTGCCAAAACCATCTGCTGTAGCACTAGCCCAAAGGTACTCTGGCCTTCCACTTCAAACCCAATTAGCCAAATCACATTTCAAAAGTGGTCGAATATACCTGCCAGTGGATAAACTCTTCAGGTGTCAAAGAGCTGCTTTAAACCTGAGGCCGGCCAAGTACAGAATGGGTTGGGATTAGAGCTAACAAAGGACTGACGATATCCCCTAACACCTGTGCAGGTACTGTGGCTACAGGAGTGTCTGCTAATGGGAAAAGCCTTTGGTCCAATTTGCAGGTGCTCAGAACCTAATCTCCTGGCTTGCAGCACAGCGTGGGTATCTATTTTCCACTCTACCTGCTTTCTAGATTCACACCTTGCATGACAGGCCAAGGGCTTCCTTCCACCCTTGCAACATAAGCCAGGCAATCAATCATTTACATCAGTAATTAGGGCCTTGTGTCAAAACAGGAATTGAAGCCAAGCTGGGACACTCGGTGTGTAGAGAGGTTGACGTCAGGTTCAGAAAGTATGAGGGGATGCGAAGATATTAGGTCTGTGGGTGTTAGTATGTTATACTGCGGTCCAGTTCCCCGAGGTTCAGACATTCTACACCACAATTATACATGGAACACTACTCGCTATATTTCCACCCTAAGGTTACTGACACTCTGAATGTAGGTAACGGAGTGTGAGTACATGTACATCCGTCTCTTCAATTTTGACACATATCAGTTAACAGTAAAACTGTAAAGAAAAAAAACCTTTGTCTCTATCCTTTTAGCATGAACACTCAGAAACAAAGGTCCCAACTGTACTTTTTTTGTTACTCATGTGGTACCATTAAGGGTGCCATCTTATGTATCATTAGTATACCTTTTTAGTATACCACCAGGAAACATGAATATAGTATAACATTTAAAATCTTTTATATTATATTTTTATATTTTATTTTATATATCAATAGGGCTGAGCAAATCCTAACACATGCACACATTAAAATGACATTGTTTTTATTTGCTATTTAAAAGAGTTCAACCGATATTTTGCTCCCATTTCTAGATGTATTGCAATCATACACTTATTATCGCATCTAGTAAACAAAAATAGAAAGTGCAACCAGTGCTAAAAGAAGCCAATTGGTGCAGAAACCCGGAATGTGTGTGCATAACAGTGATGTTTCCTACTAAAAGACAAAAAAAAGTACGGGAAAAAAAATGTGTTTAAATAAACAATAAAATAAGTTCTTTCTTTCTTTCTTTCTTTCTTTCTTTCTTTCTTTCTTTCTTTCTTTCTTTCTTTCTTTCTTTCTTTCTTTCTTTCTTTCTTTTTTATTTAAAAATGCTTCAATTTTTTTTGGGCTAGGTTAACAATTTTTAAAAATGTTTAGCTGTAGTCATTCAGCAATAAATAAGATATGTCTAAAACTTTTCAAAACTAGTTGCTTGACTGTGTGTCGGCTTTCGACTGCTTGTTACAGAGCTACTCTGAAACATTTGCTAGATCGTAGCCTGTAGCATAAGCAAAGTGTAATAGCATATTTCGTTCGAGATTATGTTGTTATTAGTGTCATCGTGCTCCACCAAAATATTTGATGGAAATTAACTTGTACCACACATGCTGACCTACATGCTAGTTAAAAATATTACGCATGCTAAGAATACTGATAATTACTTGTAGAAAAAGAAGCAATGTCTGTGCAATGCGTGAATCTTAGGCACTTATTAAATAATAGATTCTTAACCCTGCTTTTATGAACTACCAAAACCCAGACCCCAAGGTGAAGTGAGTTTTTAAGGGTAGACTGTTTGGGCTTTAACAGCAGTTGATACATATATGATGAATTAACACATTATCTATGAGAAGAGGCAGTGTGTGGGTGGGGTAGAACATCAAAGGTTCTGACTATTAGTGCCTACACCTAAGGTAATGCTGAGGTATGCGGCACATGACACATACTGACCTGAAATAACACATCGTCTTGCTTGCCTTCAAGATGCCATTGCTCAATATTCCCTATTTCCTTCAAATCTATAGCGATATCAATTGCATTTATTTTTTAAATAACAGTGGAATCTCTTCATAGAGCAGTCTGTGGATAAATCTGTCTATTTTTCTATCTATATATTTTAATAATGCTGTTCAAAATAAATGGTAAAGTATTTAAATAATTTTAGGTTATTAATTATTTAGAATTTTAGTATTTAAAATCATTTTTTGTGTGTTTTTTTAGCACAGATATGGGTCTTTTTAATCTAGTGATTAAATGAATGATGTTTAAGAGAAAAGGGGAAATGTGCTCTAACCAGAATGACTAAATTATCAAATCAAAATTATTTTTTCTTCGTTTGTGTAGCACTCCTTAGCCAGCAGAAAGTGTTGTTGTTCTGTTTTTATAATCAGGAAAAAATATATAGGAAGAAATATTCATCTTTAAAATTCTCTCTCTCTCTCTCTCTCTCTCTCTCTCTCTCTCTCTCTCTCTATATATATATATATATATATATATATATATATATATATATATATATATATATATATATATATATATATATATTATCATATGCGAAAGCTCCTTGCACATTCAAAAGCTTAGAGCTTCGTTTACTTCTTGAAGTGGATTGATTATGAAAAATAGAAATGTCTCTGAAAAAATGTAAAAAAAAAAGGAAATGTTCAGACAATAAAATATAATGACAGACCTGCCAAACATTTTCCATGCAATTGACTTTATAATATGGAGCTGGAGCACAGCTGTGCTGTTCTATAGAAATGATATCACACATAAAACATTTCCTGAAATAATAGTGTAGCTCAACAAAGGTGATTTAAAAAGTAATCCTTAACAAAGCCATGCCTTTCAAAAATCAACTAAATCACTGCTATGTTTCTCTTGGAACTATCAGATTATGAGACAAACAAAACACAGATATACGTAAGAGACACCGTGATTTCAGCATACTGCCTAAGACGACTAAGTTTTCCTGAGGGGGAAAAAGCAGGTGATTTATCCATTCATGCCTCTTCCAACATTTGTGTCGTATTTACTGTGCAACTGCCGAGTGCTAATTCCATAATCGCCCAGCTCCACGGCTGCATAGGCACAGTGGGCTGTCCCCTAACAGAGGCACTGAATAGAAGTGGTGCAACCTCGGATGTGTTTAGATCATTCCAACACCTGGTTTTCCCACAAGCTCAAATGAATGGCTGCTCTATAAAATCAACCTGAGACATTTACAGGATAAATGATCTGGGGTTGTGGGACGTCTTGTTGTTCCTTGTTCTCCTGAGTCAACACAATTATTTGTGGTAGATCAAGAGTTCATTACGGAACATTGAATTCACAACTATGTCTCCTGGGCCAAAACATGGAGCACCAAAAGAGAACCTACTATTTGTTCTAAACAGTGATTTCATATAACAGTAATGCATGTGACTCGTGTGTAAATAAAGCCCGTTTCAATTGTTCTCTCTTTTGTTGTCGAGGAAGAAACCAGTAATGTGTGAAGAAGGGTCGAAGAAGTATAATGTGCCAGGGCTTACACCTTAGGAGAGGCAAGGAAAATTGTTGGCCTCTGTGGGTTCTGATTAGCCTTAATGACCCACCAATTGGGAAGTTGTGTTTAGATCACAGAAGGATGTGGTGGAGAAAATATGTAAGCAAGAGAGGCACAGCACCACAGAGCAGGTTTAATGAGACATACACGTTTACTAGCTAACAAGGTCTTTCCTAAATAACCAGAGTAGAGGGTAACACAAGGAAGGTGCTCTCAGGAGTTTTATCAACCACAAAAAATGGCCACAACTCCCATACTAGCCAATTTCTGAAACACCTAGGGCATTACACTTTACACTGTAGTGCTACAAAATAATTATCACATTAATGTGGCTTCAAGTAATCTCATCCGTAATGATATATAGCATAGAAGTTCATACCTAGCAAACATGACTAAATATGTCTTTTATTTTAGACACCTAAGGATAAGGATAGTATAAGGATAAGTTGAGCAGTTCTAAGGAGAAGAAAGCCCTGTGAAAGGATGACAGCTGGGCACAACCTGCATGTGAAAATTTGATCCAGTCCTAACCTCACACCTGTCTGATTCTTTCTCCTCCCACATGCACACTGTTAGCCCCTCGACATATGCCAACACTGAATCTCTTGTGGACCAATTTAGTGGTTAACACAAAGAAATAAACACAGATGCTCCCAAGAACAAAGATGACTTGCAGCAGCCTCAACCGAGAAACTGCCACTTGATACGGTTTCCGAGTTTCCTCACAAACAGCAGCGCCTGATGTGTTATAATACAGAAGTTCTTTTGCACTTAGTAAATAAAATTAATAAAGTATACACCATTGTGCCAAAGTCTTAAGCACCTAAAGATTTAATAATAAAGTTATTATGCATTTTGTCTCGGATACTTATTTCATAACTTCTCCATCTTTCCATCATTGAAACAGTAAAATAATAAATTTTCAAGCCTAAAAATTCAGCATTACAGAGAAATGTTTGTGTTAGTAAAGACAGCATGTCAGATTCTTGAGAATGCTTAAAAATTACTCTCAAACATTATAAGATTATAAGGTTGCCGCATGCAAATTTTGACTTTGTGTAGAAACGTTCGATTGAATACAATTATTTGTTTATTATTTTTGTATTATCTTTTAATAGTTAAGAATTAGGTTAAATAGAACCAAAGGACAAACCAAAACTAACCTTTAAGAGCCACATAAATATTTTCCATCCTATATATATTCTATTGACAGACACCTGTCTAATTTTGAGAGTAGTTTCATACTTATGTGATTTTTCACCTTGTATGTAATTTGAGTGTCACTTGAAAATCATAGCCATCCATTCACCTGATTATTTGCCTTCAGTAGCCACTGTTAATAAATTATAAATCTAGTTAAATAACTCTTTAAAAAAATCTTTCAGCTAAAGCACAATTACTTTTTGTGGCAGTCAACAGAACTTAAACATGATTCCATTGGCTGGAACTATAACACTCCCTTCCCTAAAATTGCCTTATATGTTACCAAGAATCAGAGATGTGTCCCTGATTTGACCGGAGTTGATGGTGACATGCTTCCTGTGGGTTTGTCTCTTTCCGGTCCACTCAGTCCGACTGGAGCGAGACTATGTGATAAACCCCAAGCCTTCCTTTAGACTGTAGTGATCCCGGGCATGTTAACACAGCCTCATTACTCACAATCTACTCCCTGGGGTTGAACTTGAAAAAAGAAAACACTGCTCCACTGCACAGTAGTCAAAGAGAAACACAGCCCAGACAAAAAAGAGAGCGAAGTTTTATCTGATCAAACGTGAATTTGGTAAACTGTTTTTGGAGGACGCTGCCAGTATGGTTAATTTTACAGTGTAAAATTAGCAAAATGAAACATGAAAGACCTGCTTTGGTTTAAGATCAAATTCAAGATTCAGTATAAGTTCATAAATGTTGTGTTTTTCTGGCAGTAATAATGCAGTGTCTATGCAGGCATTAGCTTGGTTTTAATTAAATGATATTACTTTAAACATTCATTTATGATATGTGAATTACGAGATTACTTTTTCTAAATGAGCAAAGAAGCTTTCTGTATCTTAAGGTGCAGATGTTATCTTATGTTTGGCAATTAAAAGTGATTCGACAGTGATTAAAAATGCATCTGGTTTTATTTCCTCATCTGAGTTTAGTGCTGCTAAAATGGTCAAGTGGGACTGCACTGCCATACCTACTAGGTTTGCTACTAGATTGCACACAAAAATGGAGTTGGTTTCCCTCTATTCAGTCTCTACTGGATAATGAGATGCCTCCATTACTGACTAGGGAGCAGTGTGGTGATAAAGAAGCACAGGAGCCACGTGACCACCAGTTCGATATCAGAACACATCAACCAGCTCAAATTGTGGGCAAGCTAATTAGACCTCTATTTTTTTGTGTACTTGCTCTGAATTAACACCATGTGTTGATCTACATCACAGTTAGAGATCAGCTACAAGGTGAGGCATCTTTGTTTTCTGATCAAGTGGTACTAGACTAGCTTCAAGTGTAGTCTGAACCTGGAAAGTGTATGTCATCCTATTTGCCAATACCAAGTTAACTCATTACAGATTGTGTTTCTCCTTGGAATACCCACTAGGTCAGAAAGCACTGGCACATGACTGACCTTATTGTTGACTTCAGCATTTTTTTTTACAATTGCATAGAATGCAGCAGCTAGGCTTTAACTCTTATCCCAGCCTGGCCAGTACGTTGTTGCTTCTTATTGCTGCTATCACTACTGGTCAAAATACCCTGGTGGCTTCATGCTTGAGCAGATCTACTCTACAAATAATCAGAGATTTTTCCCATAAAGTATTGATTGAGGACTGTGAATTAAGTGCTGAGGAAACACTTGTGAATGCAAGAGCCCCAGCACACTGGTCTTGTGTTTTTTAAGTGGAAGCTTTTCTGTGAAGGGTATGCACTTCCTCACTGGTTCACCGCTTCATTTCCAAAATACTATCTTTGCTTTAAGGACTGCTGACAGTCACAAGTACCCATTCTACACTTAAGGAGTTTGTTTGGCACTATTTTAGTGCACAGTAGCACAAAGCACAGCATCTGTCAGGGGTCTCAAACATTTGTCTGAAAAGAGTAAAGTGGCACAATCCAACATGATCCTCCAGTTTTGGGTCTTTTAATTGTGCTAGAGTTACTTTTAAGGTCTTTCGTGGTAGCTCAGTGGTTGAGGCTCTGGGTTACTGAGCAGGCAGTTGGGGGTTTAAGCCCTAGTATCGTCAAGCTCCCACCCCTGAGGCCCTTAAACCTCTGTGTTCCACAAGTGCTGTATCATGGATGAAACATTGCTGGGCTATGCAAAGAATTAATTTCATGTGCATGTGACAAGCATAAAGCACATTTCTTTCTTTCTTTCTTTATTGGCCTTTCCTAAGAGTCAATGTAGTAGCAAGAGAACAATATGCCCTAATGATAATCACAGCACTGGTGGCTAAAGCCAGGTTTTCTGCCCAAGGATTTATAATCCTGTTGTGGCTGATATGCACCATTTCAGTATTCATTGATTATTTCACTGTATTATTCAGTATTATTCAAATTCAGTATTATTTCAATAAAATTATGGTCATCTTCAGACCAACATCTTTATCTGCCATGGAGAAGGAAAAACATGTTGGGGCTTTTTCATCTAAATAGACTATAGCCTCTAATGTGACATAGCACTCTACATGTGTTTTAATACTTGTAAAGTCTATGGTGTCTGTATTGTCTTGTAAATTCTGTTTTTGTCTGGTCTTGTCTGGTCTGTTTTGTCTTGTATAGTCCAAGCTGAATGTATAGTGTTATTTATGTCTGTACTTTGAGAGTAACTAACAGCTGGAACCAAATTCCAAGTCAAGTGTATCAACACACTTGGCCAATAAACCTGATTCTGAAGAGGTGACTTTTCATATCTACTTCCACCATTACACCATTTACAGAAAACATACTTGACCCAAGTCAGAAACATAAACATATACAATCAATACCTATTTTCATTAAAGTAAAAGTTATAAGACTTTGGGAAGATCTGAGTAATAACAGCAGCACAAAATACATAGGTGAATGAATATGCAGTTCCTATGCATTTATAATAAGTGCAAAAGTATGAGAACCACATAAAATAGTCACCTTCCAGTTTTATACAAGACTACACAACATTATTTCCCAAGTATATACTGTATGTTAACTGTACTGATCATGTTTAAATCATTAAATCAAGCATATACAGAACACTAATTATAAATTTGCAAATCAATAATATTTACAAAAAGGTTATGCAGTAATATACATGGGTTTTTGGTGTTGTGTTCGAGGTATGTTTTGGGGCTGAGTTATGTTTTAAAACTGGTGCAGACCTGCAGACCTTTACTTGCATATTTAAAACCTGTAATAGACTGAGCTATCCTCAGGTGGGGTTTAGTCTATCAGGTGCACAAGTAAAGCATGTTAAACGCATAAGGCTTGATCTGGCCCTTGAACCAAATACCAGAAACAAAGAGCTTGGCTTTGGGGATTACTAAAATAATGCAAATGAAGCTAGAAAGCTGGGAAATAGAAGGTTTTCATTGCAAATATGCCAAACCAATTCAGACTTTTTCCCCAAAACCAATTATCATGGTCTCATAATAATTCTAAATGAAAAAATCCTAAGTGGTGGCGACTCCAAATGTTCAGGATATTGAAAGTTCTAAGAATTTAAAGTCCAGAACATAGTTCCTACAAAGGTACCCTAAACAGGAAAGAGTGGCCTGTATGTTAGCTTGCAGCTTAGCCCCAGGACAGTGACTTTTCAGTGGCCCCGCTATTGTCGTGCATCAACAAGTCTAAAACCCTGGGGGGTAACATGACTTGCTTGGACAACCTCCATTGTACTTCTAGGGCTAAGGAAGATTCCACTCCAACCCTATCTCCTCCTCAGCCAAAGTTACCTTAGTGCTGAAGAGTAGAAATGCCTATTGTGTCTGGTCAACAATGACAACAAAAACAACAATACTGGGACTTGCCCACCTGAGTATCCACCCTTCTGGAGATAATGCTGCCACTAAAGCCAATGTGCCTGGCCTGCCACTCATGTGGACCCAACCCTTGGCTTCCTGTAGACTCAAGAATGCACTCAAGAACTTTTCTTTTATTTCTAACTCTTTCTCTTTTTTAGTATTAAACACATACACATACAACACAAATAGGACTTTTATTCAACATTAATTACAAACAATATTATTTTGAAAGGTTTATTTTTAAATGTTTATGCTTTGCCTTGGATAAAATTGAGTAAACGTGATAGATTAACAACAGAGGCAGGGCCTAATATGATTTCCAAATTGTATTCATTATAAAGTCTCAGTTCTCAAATCAGCATAATTAACTGTTTGGAAACTTGACTAACAACAACAACAACAACAACAACAACAACAACAACAACAACAACAACAACAATAATAATAATAAAAATAATAATAATAATAATAATAATAATAATAATAATAATAGTATCATTAAGTCTTAAATTATTACATATTAAATCTCTTTGGCTACTAATAAAAACAACAACAACAAAAACAACAATAATTATTATACATTTTAATCATAAAATATAGTTGAATAACTAAGAAAACATGACAAATTATTTTATTATGCTCAACTCCAGCAAGTGCTTGTTAAAGGTCACACACACAGGTATATGTGATGTTGGGGGTAGTTTTTGTTAAATGGGGACCACATGGCCAAGATCACAGGGGGTATCTGTGTTATATCATACTGAGTGACAGCTGGGTGTGGGCACACCCTCGGGCAGCTTAATAACAAACCATCTCGGCCACCCACTCGACCCTCCCCAAGCTCACCATCTTGAAGCACCTATATTATGTTGTCAGGAAAGGGGCTAATGAATGAGCAAGGTTCCGGGATCATGGGCTATTTTTGGATTTTGAAGTGTAAGAGTGGTCACAGGTGAGTGGATGAGACAAACATATCCTGGCATATGACTCACTTTCAAAATCAACAGATTTGTTTCATTTGCATGAAAACCATTTCATACAAAGAAATCATTTTTCTGGAATTGTACATACTCTATAGTTATGTTAGATCCAAGATAAATGCTGGATGTAAGAATGGGACCTATCAAAACATCAGCTTCAAAAATGCTATACACTACTGCTAACACAACTACAGCCAGATGTTAGCATTTTCTATACTCTTTGGCTACAGTTTTTATTAATGGAACTGATGCCGATCAAAGGTTTTTGATTCTTGAAGATAATTTCCTGCAAAGCGTACACATTTCTTACAATAGCATGCTTTACCACTAGCTCTTTCAAGTTTTCGGTGTTTTAGTAGTTGCCATGGACCATTAAAACAATATATAATGACAATAAGCAATTTGTAAAACCACAACAGCATACACCATTGCTCTTTAAGGCACATTTAATAGACAGACTGCATTACATAAAGTTTAAGCAGGTGCATTACATCACATGGGGAACTTTCAAAAGTCTTTAGACCTTGTTTTATGTATTAAACAGTTATATGACAAATTGCTTATTGACATTACATATTATTTTAATGATCCATGGCAACTACTACTACAACACTAGCAACTAGAAAGAGCCAGTGGTAAAGTGTGCCATTGTAAGAAATAGGTATGCTTAGAAGTACATAAAACCTCATAAAATGTTTACACATCAAACAAGATTTAAGGTCCCTTAAAAGTGAAATAACCTGAGGGAAAAGGGAACCAATACAGTACTTTGAAAGTGTTTAATGACATTCCTTCTGAATTTGCACTGCTAAAATTATTCAATCTGGAATCTCAGATTTTTTTCGTTTCTCATTGGAAAATTATTTTCGTAATACATTTTATTTTATGAATAAGTAGTATGTTTTCCACAATGAGAAAGTCATCAGAATGTTGGGTTGTCTGGGTTTGGAGAGACGTCGGGATGTCAAAAAAGATATTTTTAAGAAATGCCCCTAAACCCCAGATCTGAAAGATTGGATTGATTGGATTATTGAAATTGTGTCATATGAGAGTATGTTGGGGAGACTGCAAAGAGAGACATGGAAAAGATATGGACATCATTTTAGGCAGCAAATAAGAATAGTGTGATGAGCAGGACTGCATAAAAACGGTTTAATGTTCATGTGCACTTGTTTTGCTCCATTGATGGTGACTAGTGGTTGAATATGCAATTGATTGGAAAGATGTACGTTGCATGCTGTGTTGTGCAAAGTTTTGAATGTTGAACAATAATAAAGTTCATTCATTCATTCATTCATTTTCTCCCGCTTATCCGTAATTCGGGTCGCGGGGGCAGCAGTCTAAGCAGGCCCCCGCCTTCGACTGCTGCCCAATCCTCACAGCACCGTCCCTTACGGTCCCTCCTGCAGGTGGTGAGCCCACTGGAAGGCGGCCCAACGTCACGGACCTTGATATTTCCCTCGTAAGGGACCCCTGGAGCATAGAGGGTTAAGGGCCTTGCTCAAGGGCCCAAGAATGGCAGCTTGGCGATACCGGGGCTCGAACCCCCGACCTTCCGATCGGCAACCCAGCGCCTTAACCGCTGGAACCACCACTCTCCCCAATAATAAAGTTGAATTACAAAATGTTTATAACTTCCTGATAAGTAATCTGGGAGCCTGTTCACAAGATTACTGCTTATAGCTGCTGTAACGTAAATGACAACAGAAACTAATTTGTGTCGTGGATGTTTCTTAACATTAACTATGTTCCTTAACATTAATTGCAAATGAACAGCACAAATAAATCATTTGAATAATTGGCAAATCACTGTGGTATCCGAGGAAACACTTTGGGATATGGAGTTCTAGGAAAAGAATCCACTTTGGGGTAACATTAACTCATAATAGCATCCTGTGGTTTGTTTCTCACATCTTAAACTTGTAAAAAGTTGTAAAGGTAGGAAACGTCATGTTAGGTTCAAAGCAGCTGAGCCAGGATGAATTACACATGGTCAGTTTGAAATTGACCAGACCACGTTTTATTACATTATTGGCATAATAATTTCATTATAAATATCCAGATATAGATAAAATGTGTTAATTAACAAATATATTGTTACAATGATGGGTTTTTTTGTAGATAAAACTGCATACCTTTGACATAACATAGACAAATAGATTATTATTTTGTTCAGCTTTATTTTGGACAATATTGGAAGAGGTGTTGGCAATATAATGTATAACTACGCAGAATTTATGCGTATGTAAAAGAGGTTTTTATTTAAAAATAGGAATAAAATGACAGACATTAAAATGACATTTTTAAAGAGAGCAAAGTGCATGTTCAGTGCAGCCTAGACACTAATCCTAAGCATACTTCCTAAAGCAATCAAACTGTAAACAGATTTGAAATGCCGCTGCTTTATTTCACTCTGTCTCCGGCCACAAACAGACCCCAAACAAATGAATTACTTAATGTGTCTCACACAAGGTTTGAATCATGCCAATTACTTTGTATGTCTTAAGCACTTGCCACTGATTTTTAAATATCCTCCAGAAAAAAGAACAAAATATTAGATAACCGATTTGATTGTTTTACTTTAACTACAAATAGCAAAATAAACAAAAACTGTAAAATGTTCTGTGCCTCACTCTGAGCAACCGTTACCCCTGGTGTACTAACGATAAATTGAACCAGTATTTAACCAAATTTTTGTGCTTAACAGAAAAAATGAATAGGCAGAGAGAAGAATATAAGAAACAATGGCTAATGCTAAGGAAAAGAAAGTTTGGCATTTCTGATGCTTTCAAATGGCTCAATATTTGGCAGCTATAGAGAGGAAGTGAAAGGGACACAGTGAAGATCAAGGAAAGCAGACCAATTTCACAGTCCACATATGGCTGCAATTGAGGGGACATTGGTCTGCCTGACCCTCTGCAATTTGGACATAACCCGTGTTTGGCTTTTCTTTTAATAGCTCAGATTGCCCTGTTTAGACTAAAAATAAACAGTCCAATTTAGAATTGTGGCCGGCTACTTTTTCAAGATCGTGAACTTTGGCCCAGGCCAGAATTAGTAAAGGTGCCCATGTGTGGTGGCCTGAAAAACAACAAAACACCTCACAACATAAAACACTGTGGGATCCTGTTGCTCTGATGCTATTGTGACTCACTTTCTGCTCTGTCTTGATGGTCACATGAATACCCTAACAATCTGCACAGTTGTACCCAAGTCTTAGTGAAACAAAAGCCTTTTACAATCATAAGCATATTCACAATCTACTCATACTTCTGCACTTGTTTACTCTTCTACACCTGTATAATGTATTAATTCCTTTAGCGGGTGTTACCCTAAATAGTATGGGTTCCTTTTTGTAACTGGTTCCTCTCAATGTCTCATGTCTTATGAAATTATTTTCCTTGTAACTGTCATCTCTGGCTTGCTGATTAGGAATCTCAATATAAATCCATAATTCTTTAAAGCTGCTTTGTGCCATGTGCTATGTCACTTTTAGACTCCAATTTCAAGGACAATAAAAACAGTATGCTAAATGCCCTTCATTCCTGAGACCCCTTTGCAAAAGGATGCTCGTGTTTTAATAAAATTTGCAGTCAAATTTGACTTGAATCTGTTCCAGAGCACTGGCCAGTAGTCTAGCACAGATGTTCAAATAAGCCCAAGAATAACAAGGAGAGCTTTTTTACACCTGGCAACTCTCAGCAAAAAAAGTTGGAATAGCAGAACTTGCAAGGTTGTCCCAGTCTGACCTTTCACCCCTAGTGATGTCAATGGATTCCTTGGCCAATTGGAGCATTCAGCCCTGCCCTTGACTTTGTCTGAGTCCAGACACAAAGACAAATGATTCTACCAGATTAAATGTTTTTTAATGACATGTGGAGAAAGCCAGTGTGGACCTTGCTGGAAGCCATATGTAGACTTTCTCTGATAATCTTTTCTAATGAGCCCTAATTTGTAGCCAATCTGCGAATGCTCTGTGCTTCACAGGGGCCTGGGTGGAATCTGTCTTGTTTGTTTCTCCAGATGCACTACTTAAAACGACAGTGAGGTTCTCGGCGTGAATAGAGTAGTTTTAGCATTGGTGCATCTGACCAAACATGTTCCACCTGCACCATTTACAATGTCCCACAATCAAAGGTCTGGATAAAACAAGATTCGGACATTTGACAACGATTTAATTTAATTCAATTCAGTTCATTAATTTCATTTTAATCCTGTATAGAGCTTTCAACAATAGATATTGTCAAAAAGCAGCTTTAGAGAAATCAGAAAGCCAATAGCAAAGGAAAAAAACTCCATGACATGACATGAGGAAGAAACCTTGAGAGGAACCAGACTCAAAACCAACCTCTTCCGGGAGACCCAATACATGACAATAAACAGATGTAGAAGAATACAGCCAAACAGCACTCGGTGTAGTTAAAGGATGTTCACTGTGAGCACAGGACATTTTTTAATGATTCAAGCAGCAGCTCTTAGGTACAAACCTACAAAATCCTGATCTACATTTCCACTGACGTAAGAAGGAAACTTCAACAGGTTTTTAGAAGAACTGTATCAACGTGGCACCATCCACAGCAGCAGAAAGAGCAAAAAATCTTCAGACAGAAGAAGAATATGATTTAGGACGAATCAGGGTGAGAGAAGCTTTACTTAAGCTTTGAAATCAAATAGCAGATCAAAAGTGTGCGATATGAATATTATACTGTGACTCTCCAGTGCTACTCAACAGTGGTTTCAAATAGTGTACATTGCAAAAGTAACAAGTATTTAAGCAAAATCCATGATATATGAACTAATGACATATTGCTAGCTTACGATTCTGTGCTTGGCTGTGTGTGTGTGTGTGTGTGTGTGTGTGTGTGTGTGTGTGTGTGTGTGTGTGTGTGTGTGTGTGTGTGTGTGCGTGTTTGTGTGTAAACGTGTGTGTATGAGGCAGAGATTCCTTTAAAATGTTCAATGTTTTATTTCTTTTTTTTTTGTTCATTTTAAAAGCCACACTCAATCAGTGTTCCCTTTAAACAAGCAAATCAAATACATCTGGGTAAAGAAGCTGAAGTTCAAAACAAAACGGCCCTTGGGAGGCCTCTCATGATTAACAGTGACACACAAAAGAGACTTTCGAGAATCACTGAGGTCAAGTGATGCTCCTACGCTCAGACAGACAGACAGACAGTGTCCTCCAGTGGTAGATCTTCATCAAAGAGTCTCAGGTGAGAGAGGGACTGGCTCTCAGGCCTTAACTGTGATCGCTCAGCCATGGCTGCATTACTTAGGGATGAAGAGAGCAGGTTAAAGCCCCTGGCTATGAGGTGACCTCGTCACTCAGCTCAGCCCTTGTCTATGGAAGGGACTCTCTCTGAAGCAACAAAGCATCCACATGCCACTTAAAAGAAGGTTTGTTCTTCCAGACAGAGCTCAATTGAAGATAATTGTCTCTTTCAGATCACCACCGCCAATGTGATCTTCCATGCATTGAAATTTAAGGAATGACTGATGAAGTGCACTGCCTACATTTTCACCCCCCCACTTTACAAGTGCTTTTTTTTTAACCCAATAACCTAAGCTACTCAAGCGTTTTAATCTATGTGTTGAAATAGTATTATGATTAAGGTCAAATAAATGCAATATAAAAGATTCATGCACAAGTACCAAGTATTTTTGGCATTGATCACAGCTGAATGTGATTGGCACTTGTGCTAACGTTTATCACCAATCAGTTTGACGTCATCCAGATGGGGAGATTTTCCTGCTCGAATTTTCTCTATCAGCACACACACAATCACGCACACACACACACACACACACACACACACACACACACACACACACACACACACACACCTGCAGCTGCCCCGATAATAAACTCCCAATGGCAGTCCGTTAACAGGCCAGCTGTACAGCAACAACAGAACCATCTGTGAAATTAGCATGTTACAAGGTCTGGTATAGGCTAGTACAGGGTACTATATTGCTCTCTCGCTCATACACACACACACACACACACACACACACACACACACACACACACACACACACACACACATTTACTATAACATTAAAAGTTAATGGAAATTTAGACAATATTATTTCTTTCCACGCGAGAAAAAGGACTAAACTAAACGAGACTGAACCAATTACTGAGAGAACAAAGCTCAGGATGGCAGACATGTTTTGCCAATCTTTTGTGCAGTGCCTTTCAAATTTTTGCCAAAATTAAAAAATGTACAAAAAATTATCTCTTCACATTCACTTGCATTGATGCATCCATGTGTGTCCTACAAGGCTAAGTCCCATCTCCTCCATCATGTGGTGACAATGTGTGCTCGCTGGTGGAAGTCTGTGTGAGGAGGAAGCGGGCTGTAGCCCCAAGCGCCTCGACCCAGGGAGGAATGTTTATCGTGTCCAGTGCCTTTGATCTCACCCAGTTAATCACTTCCTGCACACTGTATGTGAACTGTTGCACCACCGCAAACGGGAAGCAGGGGGACGCCATTTGATGCGGTTTCTCCTGCACTACCTCCTACAAGTCATTAGATGGAGGCCGGATAGATAAGGCGGATAGATGCCGTGGGCTTGGAGTACTGTGGCTTCTCCCTTCAAGTTCTCCGGCATTCAGCAGTCACTAATTACCATGTGGCAGAGTCTCACATCTCTACACGAGCGTTGAGGATCTCATGGTGAGCTGCAGGCAGACGCTACGCAACTCTGCTTTCCAGTCTACACTAAGTGATGTAGTACACAGTCTCACTTTCTTGTGAGTGGAAGCGTCCACTTTTACATTAACTTGTTACAACCTTTAAACACTTACTGTAAGATAAGGTGAGTCTGAGCTTCTCCTCCTGGGTTTTTCTTATACCGCTAACTGGCTCTATAATGAGGCCATAATATCAGTCATAAAACACATTCTTTAACACTAAAGGTCAGATTAGCCATTGTTCCAGTCTTTTGCTCAATTATACCTGCTTAGGTGTTAATGGGAAAGCCTACTACTTGAAACTCCCTTAGTTAACCTTTCCAGCACATTAAAGCATACACTACTCCTTAAATAACCTTAAGGACAATCATCACACAGATTCAAAAGGCAGTTTCTGAACTAGCACAAGAGTGTAAAAGGTATAAGAAAATCTATTGAAAAGCCTTCCCAGAATAAAGAAGGCTGTTCTATTGAAGCAGCAAAAAATGTTCAACAAGCACATATGATGGTGATGGTCAGGTGTCAGGTGTTCAACACACAGCTATTATGTATGTAGATGGATACTGACCTACACTTCCTTGTGGTTCTTAGCTCCTTAAAAGGGTTTTACTTGGAACCCAAGTATTGTTGTAGGGTTCGACAGAAGTTTGACAGAGGTTGTGTCAAGTTTTTGGCACTGCTCTGACATTCAGAGTCATGTGTGCATCATGCCGGGTGTGGGTGCTGGGACTTGGTGCATCAGTAAAACAAAAGTTTAATAATTTTTTTCTGTCAAGTTTTTTTTTTTATATATATATATATATATATATATATATATCTGAATACAGAAAGGATGTCGTGAATAATGCATTTTTTCAAGGTTTTAATTTTGCCTTTTTTATATAGATTTCTTTATATTTTTGTAACAATGGTGTTGTAATGGATGCGTGTTGCATAAATCGTGCACTAATAAAAAAAATTGTGCCTTTACAATGAATTTGCGTTAACACAGTAATTTTAAAAGCTTTAATATATATATGTTTTTTGTTTAGTTTTTTACCATCTGTTTAAATGTATTATATACAAATAATGAACATAGAGTTGTATAGCTCATGCTAGCGTTCATTTTCCTTGAAACAATTCCTAATAATTTTTTTGTATTGGTGTTAATCAATAGGTGACAACAGATGAAAATGAGGAAAAAAATGTAAGAAATAGGTTGAGATTATAGCTCAAAACAATTCTGAAGTCAGTATTTGGGTTTGACACCCCTGCCTTTAACCACTGTTCTTCATCAAACCATTTGTTGAATGTGTTAAATATATACCTTATATAGTATAATATCTATATAAGGTATATATTTAACACAATTATACTTATATAGTATAATATCGGGGGAGTGGTGGCTCCAGCGGTTAAGGCGCTGGGTTGCCGATCGGAAGGTCGGGGGTTTAAGCCCCGGTATCGCCAAGCTGCCACTCTTGGGCCCTTGAGCAAGGCCCTTAACCCTCTATGATCCGGGGGTCCCTTACGAGTGAAATATCAAGGTCCGTGACATCAGAGTGACGTGGGGCCGCCTTCCCGTGGGCTCACCACCTGCAGGAGGGACCATAAGGGACGGTGCTGTGAGGATTGGGCAGCAGTCGAAGGCGGGGGCCTGCTTAGACTGCTGCCCCCGCGACCCGAATTACGGATAAGCGGGAGTGAATGAATGAATGTATGAATAGTATAATATCTCATTAACAAAGGGAATGAGGTAAGAATGCACCATAGACACACACACACACATACATACACACACCTCTAAAAGCAAAGGCAACTTAGACTACAAAATACACCTACTGACACGCTGTTTAAGAGGTGGGAAGAAACCGGAGATATGAGGAGAACATGCACAGAAAGTCTGAACTTTCTATGTTGTAACCTGACCTCAGGATTAAACTAGGGGACCCTGGAGGTGTGAAGCAGCAATGCTATGCTGTGTCTCTGTGCTATCCTTTAATTACATAATCTCATTATAGAAATCAAGTATGTGTAACTACAGAAGATAAACATGGAAATTGCTGTAATCTGATTGCTGTTACTTTCTTACAGATTACTTAATTACACTATTGACGGCAATGAATCATATTCTATTCATTCATTAATGTTCTCAATGGCCATATGACAGCTTTTATGATGCCTTTGATGACATCAGATAATAACAAGTGAGTGGCTTTGAAAAGAAATAATTATAATGCAAATACATTTGTCAAGTGGAACCATTCATACTGACCAATCATAGTATTTAAAAAAAATGTTAACAAAACAATACAGGGGTTTAAAAATCACATTGTTGGTATTCAGTGTCATGAATCAGAGTATATAGTGTCGTGAACGGAAAATAATCAGATACTGTTTTACTATTTTTAAGTAATCTTATAGATTCCATTAGTCCTGGAATCTAAGCAGTGCCTCCTCTGTAATTTATCCAACACCGGTGCCAAAAAATTAAAAGGACCTGCCCTTCAGTGATATGTTGATTGCACCTTGGCTCCTTGAGGGCAGCTGGCAATGTGCGTTTGCACTTTAACAGTGCTAGTGGGGGGAGCTTGTGAGAGCTTTACAATGAATTTAATAATAATAAAAATATGAATAATAATAATAATAATCATCAACATTTAATATTAGTCTAAGGTCATTAGCTGTGATGTATTATGCTAGTTGCTAGTCATGCTGGAGAATACGATTTAAATTTTAATTCAATATATACAATTATGGGCAATGCTTTGGCACCAATTAATTATGCTGAATAATAATAATGATAATAATAGTAATAATAATGATGATAATAATAATAATAATAATAATAATAATAATAATAATCATAATAATAATAATAATAATAATTAACGCATATTAAACAATTAAGCTGCACATGTTATACAATTCTAGTCTATTAATTTGATTGGTCAAGTGGTGTTCCAAAAATGCATACAGTAGAAGTCCTCTATGCACACTGTCACTTTTCACTGTGTCAATTACGCCTCTCTACTGCATATACTATGTAAAATTATTTATCCTTGCCCTAAACTGTTTTCACAGTAATGTTAATGACACATCATCGTTAAATGAGGAACAAAAACTCGAAGAAGAGATGCCAGTTTTACCGGAACTACCTTTAAGAAGAACGGACGAATCACTGTGAGCTAGCAAGCTAGCAAGCCAACAAGTCAACGTCAAATGAAGTGAGTGTTTTTTTCTCAAAGTCTAATTCCATGTGCTTAGGAAAAGCAAACAGGCCATTGACTGTATTGTTTGATATTGGTTTCATGGAATGCACCCACAATCATGTTAAACTGAATATTGGCCTTTCGGTCTCGTGTTGAAAAAGCACAGCTTTAACCACACTATTGCTCTGTTGATATTGGTCAGTTGTTCAATGCTCATTGTACATTTTTCATTTGTCAATCATCGTATCTAATTTTGATGTATTTTCCGTCGGAAAACCCTGCTTTCCTCAAGTTATTTCTCAAAAATACTCCAAATAAAATGGCCAACAGTCAAGCATTTTTTATAGTTTAAACTTTCTGATGCAACATGGATTCCAGGGAGCTATGCCCCATTTAGATTTTCCTTTGCTGACACAGTGCCCTCGCTATCGTCAAGGTAAATGGAAATAAATGTTTTCAATTCATTACTGTGCATGTTCAATAAAATCAACATAAAAAAAAAGTAAGATGTTTTCAAGTACAGCAAATTATAAATTGAATGCTCTAACCAGCCCCCCAGCTGGGATCCATGCATTGTTTCTTTTAAGGTTTCACAGCTCTGATTCTGGTGTTTGGTATTTTATTCAGAATAATACATTTAAGGATTCATTTGAATGTGGGATTTGGGACCTTCTTGAGGGAGGGGAATGAGGTTGCAGGTTAGTTTTGAGTGTATGTGGTGAAGAAATGCAAATATTTTATCGATCTGTAAAGGAATATCTTTCCTTGGAAGGAAGCAAAAGTAACTTTTAGGTGAAGGCACTGTTTAACTGTGGTTAACACAGGTTAACTGTTTGGCTTCTGTTGTCACTGTTGTCATTGTTACGTTTGCTGATTTGTTATTGTTATGCCTTATTACATTTTGTACTTCCTGTTTGCACATCTAAATATTTCCGCACTATTTATTTAATACCGCTTTATCATTATCTTGTATATTTTCCTCATATCCTCTCTTATTTTCTTTTAGTTTCTTATATTTTCTCAACTTTTGTATGTATAAACCCTTTTATCTAATGCAGATTTCTGACATTTCACTGCCAAATGTTGTATTCAGGCATATAACTATGTTTATAACTATAAATAAAAATCTTGAATCTTGAATAGTATGTTGTGTCAAAGCGAGTAAAGTTTCTCATATCACTCTTTTAGCAATGCCCTCCAGCATTTTTTCTTTCTTTTTTTTTTTTCAAACTGATTGGCACAAACTTCTAAACTGCCTCCTTGCCAGACCGCATTCTCTAAGCACAAGCATCAAACCAGCCCTGGGACTTTACAGTAGACTGCCGGGCATGGGAGGTGGGGGTGTTTAAAGGGGGATGGGGGGTTTAAATATTTAAGTTAAATTCCAGCTTGCACTTTTTCAAGGTGTACTTAGCGAAAAAAGAAAGAAAAAATAAACCATTATGTTTCACTAGACTGTAGATGACTTGGCAAAATGCTCTCATGATTACAGCTTCATAAGAATTTGCATGCATCTACACTTACCTACTAAATGGTAGGGTGAAAGGAAATGCTTTCTTTCTTTCTTTCTTTCTTTCTTTCTTTCTTTCTTTCTTTCTTTCTTTCTTTCTTTCTTTCTTTCTTTCTTTCTTTCTTTCCTTAATTTATTCATTCATTCATTCATGACATCCAAAATACTGCTGGTGTTCATTAGAACGAATAAAATGTCTGCGTAAAGATTAGCCGAGCCAAATTCCAATATAAAACCCTTACAATTGCAAAGTGCCTATCAGAACATCCAGTCCATATTACTACAAGCAAACAGAAAGTATGCAGTTAGCTTCCTCTCATCTGGCACTGTGTGTACATGCCTGTTGCGCAGGGTTGCGTGACTGCAGAGAATGAGTGTAAAGGTTCCCGTCCTGCCGCAGGCTAGAGGCGCACCAAGATCTGCTACTCACTTGTAATCCTTTGTAAGAAAGACTTGAATAAAACAAACAAACAACAAAATACTTGGGTATCGAGGTGAGATGTTGACGCTGCCTGACTGCACTCAGAAGTGTGCTAGGATACAAGATACAGGATCAGAAATGTGAATCGGATCATGTATTGGTCAAATGTTTTGCAGAAGTGGAGCCTGAAATAGTGGAGAAGTGAAAACAGACACTAACATTTTGAGTGCGGAATATATATATTTTTTTGAGACCTAATGTGAGCTAGTGGTTAAAGTGGTTTTCTTCAGCAGCTGTTTACATGCAGGTTTTGTTGTGAGTCAGAACAGACATGCTGCTCCTGGCAGTAATACTGGAAGA
This sequence comes from Silurus aristotelis, assembly GCF_946808225.1. Classification (NCBI taxonomy): domain Eukaryota; kingdom Metazoa; phylum Chordata; class Actinopteri; order Siluriformes; family Siluridae; genus Silurus; species Silurus aristotelis. The sequence goes on from NC_139585.1 coordinate 21,310,680, forward strand.
TCACACACACTGCTGATTCATTCTGTTCCAATGCAGACTCCCAACATGATGCAGAATCACGTGTTCTAGAAAAACAAAACTGACTCTAGCATCAACTTTATATATATATGTATTTATAAATAACTGGAATTGAATATTGACAGGTCCAAAACCAACTAATGCCCTTGTTTGCTCAGGATTCTCCAAAAACCATGAGTAGGTATACATACAACTGCTGCTGCTGTGACAAAGAGGAGTGCCTTGTGAAAGTTAGGGGTGTGTGTGTTTGTTTGTGTGTGTGTGTGTGTGTGTGTGTGTGTGTGTGTGTGTGTGTGTGTGTGTGTGTGTGTGTGTGTGTGCACGCACATTTATGTCTGTCAAGATGGCTAAGCAGGAAAGGAGGGAAGGGTGGGAAGCATGGAGAACCCTGCTGTTTTCCCATCCCAGGTGGAGTGTTTCAGGCTGGAGAGATTTGTAGGAGGTGGTGAATGGGGGGTGATGGGCTGGGCTTGACCCCTGCTGGGCCACTGAGACCTCCCTCACCTGTTGCGCTCGTGTCTGAACAGGCAGGACTCGGGGCCCATTGTGTTCAAAAGCTCTGCCTCTCACCAGGCGCTGAACTCCCAGAAGCCCTTGCTTCTGTTTTCCACAGTTCCAAACGCCTCACACCCAAAACAATACGCACAGCAGTGGCAAAAAAAACCTCCCATCTGGCCGCCTTGACTGGGTGCCAGACGAATCAAAGGCTGGGAGGAAAGAGAGGAAAAGAAGGATCGGTGAGAGTCAGAATGTCTGTCACTTGATCTTGGAGCAAATGCAAAACATGGGTTTATAAAACTGGCTGTTTATGTAACTGTCTAGATTGGTTTAGGGTTCCAAATATCGATATCGTTTTTTTTATTTATATTAAAATTAAATATGAAACCTGCCACCAATGATAAGAATTTCAGCACTGTCAGCATGGTCCTATTTGCACGGTTATTTTTTATGTACCTGCCTTCAATATTTTTTGATCCAAATCCCCCAAAATATACCAACCTAATCAAAACCACTGCAACCCTGACCAGGCAGTTACTAAGGATGAGCACAAAGATAAGTACTGATGCACAGCTTTGGCAAAAATAAAAAAGAAATAAAAAAGAAACATCCACTTATCTGTCATATCTGTACATTTAAATAACATTTGCACTTCATTTTAAATATAATATAACAGGTATAACATACATCCAAATTTTCTGGTTGACTTCCAATATTTGAATATTTTATGAGTTTCTAGATTCTACCACTACAGAACCAGTAGAAAAACACTTTAAAGATATAAAGATACTCCACTTATCAGGTTTCTAAAGTGTGTACCGCATGCGCTATACTATAAGCAGAGAACAATATACAACCATGACAACCACACAAGGACACAGATTAGCTCCGAACAAGCTCCAAAGAAATATTAAATGTCGGAATGTTATTATGTGATTCTGTTTATGTCACTGAGAACAAACACATTGGTAAGAAATTGATGAGTCTACCAAGGTGCAGCCCCACCCTTCATTTACTCATGATCTGCTTAGGTTAAGCTCTCAGCTGTTATGGCATTTTAGGTGGTGTAGCATTGACCATTGTGTTCCTCCACTTTGTGTAGGTGGCAGCAAAGTGGTCCTTTTGGAAACCAAAAAAAGAAAATTAAGGAAGTCTTTTTGTTTGTGGGAACTGGCCTCAGGTGCAGGAGACCTCTAACCCCTTCCAGCTTGCAGGTGGAACAAAAGGACCCTTAAGGAGGAGACAAGTTCTTTGGAGCAAGCTGGCCTCAGGAGCTGTGGGAATTGGCCGCAGAATCGCGTTAAAGCTTACAAAAACATTGCCGTTAATCAGACGGGCCTGCTTTAGGAAAAGCAGCGATGATGTGCTTAACAGCATGGGATTAATCATCTTATTCATATTATTATAAGCAATGATTTCTTAACACTTTTTTGACACAAGCTGCCAAAGAAGCGCTGATTACACATCAACACCAGTGAATCTTGGCTTTATAAACTGCTGATTGATCATGTATGTCTTTCGTGATGATTTCTTTCTGCGACGGCCCATCCTTCATCCCAGTCAGTAAAGACCGAAAATGGCTCGGTGACAGGCAACTCTACTTGTTGAGTGGAGACGCACAATGCCTTCTCTTACTGCTGACTAACAATAGAACTAGTGAGGCATAGGTTACAGAACCAGCTGTGATGCTGGCCACTGTTTTATGTCATTTTACAGCTCTGGCCTGACAAATAGCTCAGGTGAGCATCTAGAAACTGCTATAAATGTGCACCAATGTACTGTGCACCAATGCGTCAGAAATCAGAGGTTGAAGTTACTGTTCGTTAATGAAAAGATGTTCAGGAAATTCAGTTGTTGCTTGTGCACTCCAACTCCTTTTTGACCACATTTACAGCGCTTAGACTGATACTGACTCAACACTACCACCAAGTGGTCCTCTCTTTCACTCATTGACTTCATTCCACCACTTCTAGCCTTTTGGAGTTAGTGAGCGAGTAGAGGATAGGCTGGAAAGATGACCTTACTGCAAAAAAAAAAACATCCACTGGGATAAGATTTTCCATTGCACACTTGCTTGTTATATTCAGACATTCTTTTCACATCACAAGCTGACAAACAGTAGTTAAAACATTTTTGAAATGGGTTCATATGCACTATAAGGACTTTTTTTTCCCAGTGAAAAAAGCTGAAAATCTGCTCAGAAACCAGAAAAAAAAAAAAAAAAAAAAAAAAACAGACAAGAAAATATCGCCCCCGAGTGGTCCGCCCAGTGAAACCGATGACATGCAGAACTAGTACTGTACTTGGTATTGAATTTCAAGTGACTCAGAAAGTTGCAAAAGATGGACAATCTGCAAATCAAACCTTAGCATTTATTTGTGTAAAACAAAAATGTAAAAGATTATAATTTAAAGAAGACATTTGCAATTATAGGGAGAGAACTGAAAGAGAAGGACAGAGCACTTGCATTTAAAATAAATATTGATCTTTGTTTTTCAAGAAGCCATCTGTCCACAATGTAGTAAGTAGGTGTGGCGGAGAAAGTTTTCGAGGAAGAGCTGTGCAACAGATAAATACATTTAGAAAAGAATCACCAGTGAATCATTCTGAATAGAATTGCTATTATAAAGAAGTACGAGAAACAAATCCAGATTGTATTATAGAGTGTAATCATTGTATAGTGGGGTCACAAAATATGAGACTACACTGAAAGACTAAGCTGATTTCTTTAGTGAAAAAAAAACAAAACAAAAAATAGAAACTTGTATGTATGTATATAGGTCGCTATTCAAACTGAGGCAAATTTGCAACAACTATGCTACTAAGTAAAATTTAATTCACTTGTATAATTTTTGCTGTTGCACTGTTCATATGATTAGTTTATTTCTATAGAGCTTTTAACAATGGACATGGTCTCAAAGCAGATTAGATTAGATCTGAATTAGATCATCAGTTGTAAAGGTGGTACAAATATGCGGTTTGAACGCAAAACAAAAGAGGAAAAGTACCAAATGCTAAATTAAAAATTCATCTGAAATTCATGTCAATATTGTGAAGACTGAACTTTCATTGGAGGTGGTAAAAATATGATTTACACTAAAAATGCAATTAAATCAATATATAATTTTGGTGTAAAATCTTCACTACAGGTGAACTTTCAAAATGTATTTGAAAAGATCACATGTGGTCTGGCTGAATGTTAAAGTCAATAATCCCAAAACATACAGCAGCTCAAACTACAGAACAGTTGAATATATATATATATATATATATGTTGTATGAGTGTTTGAAATGTATTTAGCATATGCATGTACAGTAAGAAAGAATGGCTCACCGCTGCAAGCGAGCGCTGATGTCATGATCTTACTCACGTATAAGGTCGCTCAAGGACCTAAAAGTTTATTTGTACGTCGCAGAAACCTGAGCCTTAATGGGAGCGGTTATATCGCCAGTGTCACGGAAACTGAATTATTCAAACAGATTCATAGGTATCACTCTAAGGCTCGTTGTCTACTAGTCATATTTACACAAATGCTCCTATATTAAAAACCTATATCAACATGGAAACGCAGTTACAATATATACTTGAGGGCAACAATACAACAAAGCAAAAACGACCGCAAAACCTATTGGGACGGTACACAAAGAAACACAAACACGTTTGCATAAACCTCTTCGCATGTGCAAACAGACACACACAAAAAAAGTGTGAGCATAAACGGTGTTGGCTTTCTTTCCGTTGTGCAAGGGCACGCTCGTGTTGGAAACTCGATCTCGCTCAATAATTCACAGTAACGCTGGGGTCCAATGCCGCTCACCATTGAGTGATCTGATGCCTCTAAATTTCATTGTCTCAACTGGTATGCCAGGTTTTCCCATTTAGATGGAGAACCGAAAAAACTACAATCTTATGACTGGTCTTAAACGAAATGGCTGGGATTGGGAGCTACTTTTTCCAGGTATATATTTGAAAAATAAGTTGTGGTGTTTTGGTCTACACCATGAGTCTTCTTTCTAGTCTCCTTTAAAAGGAAAGATGTTTTTGTTGGGGTACAGCATGAGGAGAATTGACACAGGAAGCAGCACAGAGGACTCAATCCAGGTGATGCATCTTTGTCTCCATTTCCTTAATTGAGCCAGAGAGAGCAGGTTAAGTGAGGCATAAATCTTTCGCAACTGTGGCAAAGCATCCAGCTAGTCATCAATAATGAATGCCAGCTCCTTGTGCGTGACTGATTATCACACATCACATATATTTTGACATCACAGCCAAAAGCCTGGTCCTGTTCAAATTGCTTCATGTTTACAGGAGAGTAGTGAGTAGTGAAGTCATAGGCTGAAATCAAGGGGACTTTTATTTACACCTGGGTAGAAAGATCTGGATGATGAATTTAGTAGCAGATCTATCAATAAAAGTTTGCTGCTCTCTGAAGCATCTTGGACATTACTGAGGCCAATAATCCAAGCTTAATGCTCAAGTAGACAACTGGAAATCCAAACTGGTGGGGCTCTAAATAAACCTTTAACTAGAACACAATGCTGGACCAATTCATTACTGAATCTTTGAGTTGTTTTTGTCATGTAAAAAAACACATTACTCTATCCTGGCAGTGATGCCACCTTTGTTGACTCGCTACAAAGTGCCACTTTCGTTACAGCTGGTTTCAGGATGACTCAATTGAAGCGCTGACCAAATGTCCTGAAGCATTTTGGCACTGAGGCATTAAGTCCTTGTAGCTCAAGAGTCTGAGCTAACAACTAGCAGAGTGAGTGATGGCCTCAAGGACAGCTCTAATCTTCACAGTAGCTTAAACCTCACTTGTAACTTTGTATAAAGTTCTCTGTCTTAATAAGTAAATATAAAATACCTGTTCTAATAAAACAACATAAAAATAACTAAACACTAATCACTCTTCTGAGAGGGTCTCATTGGAGGACAGACATTCCGAAGGTTGTTCCAACCTGTAATAATGAAAAGCATTTACTTTTAAAAAAGATTTTAAAACTAGTTACTTGGGAAGAAAACACTAGACAGTTGAGAATCCTTAAATGCTTTAAAATATTTATATGAGAAAATGGAAAAACAGCTACATAAACAGGCCAAGCCAGATTTCCTCTAATTGTGGGTCAAGTCTGAGTAAGAATAATAATTAATAACACCAAATTCAGTACCACATTAATTGAATAAACCACTGTTTAAGGAAACAGAATCTTTAATGCAAGTTTAATGTATTTATAGATGCCTCAGATGAAAGCTATAACTCGGCTAGCTAACTAGCTAGCATTTTGTTTCAGATTACTAAAATAAAAATCGGTCAGTGTTTTAGTAGAATATAGTGTTATTTGCATTCATGCTCACAAGCTCGTTAAAGCCTGACCATCATATACATATGTCCAGTATTTGCTGTAATAAAAAACCCACTCTTCTGGGAAGGCTTTCCATGGGATTTATGCTCATTCAGCTATACCAGGATTAGTAAGATTAGGTAGTGTTTTATACTTAAAGAGACCTGGGGTTCTGTTTGTGTTCCAATTCAGCAAGGTGTTCAGTGTAGTTGAGGTCAGGGCTTGGTGTAGTTATGTTCTTTGACAACAGCAATGGCAAACCATTGTCTTCACGGAGCTTGCTTTGTGCACAGGTGCATTGTTATGCTGGAACAGGTTTGGGCTTCTTAGATCCAATAAAATAAAATTGTAATGCTACAGCATATAAAGACTTCATATGCAAATGTTTGCTTCCAACTTTGAGGCAAACGTTTGTATAAAATGGCTGTTATGTTCAAGGGTCCACATACTTTGGCAATATAGTGAATCTGCATAGTTGGATACTCAGTATATGTTAACATACAGATATTTTCAGTAGAATACTTTATAATTGTGGAAAAGCTTTTCTTCTAAAAATGTTGTGAAATGTTATAAAATCATATTAGTTTTGGTTGGAAAAATAAATTATGGTACAATACAGTAATATATAAAAAGGCAAAAAGGAACATATCTATAATGATTCATCCTCCAGACACAGAGAAAATGAGTAATCTTAGAAGACCTTTATAGACTAATTAAATATGTTTAAATAATAATTGCTACTCAAAGTGCATTATTATTATAATAATACTAATTATTATTATTTGCTTTAGTAATAGTAGTAGTAATAGTAGTTTTATTGGTATTATTATTATTATCATTATTACTGGTGGTTTCTAATGTTTTAATGCTTTATTCTGTTTTATTTGTCTTTAATTCCAATTTGTTTGTATACCATTGTTACAACTATACATTGTACAGCTATACTTGGCAAAACAAGACCAATGAAAGGGAACTACCCTGAGATGACACGTGAGCAAATCCTTGAGATAAAACTAGATGATGTCATTCCTAAAATGTTTGCCTTGTATGTAAATGCATTTAGGGGTGGAGTTAAATATAATGTGTTACCTGTTATTGTGATCATATGTATTATGATTTTGTAATGTATTACTAAAATAAAACACGTGAATAATTCAATGAAGGGAATAAAATGGATCCAGATATCTGCCAAATATGAACAAAAAAAGGGACGCATGTGTTCTGCCCATGTGCAGCCCAGTTAGGTTTGTTTTGTGCTTTTTTTTTAACCCAGCTCAATTTACAGAGTGACAGAAACCTGTCAGTGAGAGTAAAATGCAATTAGCAAGACTTTAGATTTCTCTAGCAACTCAGCTCTGGAAGAACCTGCTCTATGTCAACATGTATGGAGACAAACTGACCTGGGGTCTCACATTTGCCTTATCTTAATTGTCATATCAACTGTCCTTAGTTAGGGATTACCTTAATGGGCGCATCCATTACATTCATGAACATGAGAGAAAACAGAGGTTAATGTAAATTATTGACACCTTACAGGCAAGCAATTACAACTTAATTATAGCTTTTGTCAGGCAAATGGTACAATTGGTAAACTCAGTCTGTGACCTAAAGCTAAGAAAAGCTCCACCTTAAACTTTTGCACGCCCTCTACAACTTCCCACCTTTTTTATTCCTTTTTTTGTCAAAGAGGTATGACAGTAAAAAAAGAAAGTGTAAAAGTACAAGGTGGAACAAAGCATAGAAATGTGTCTTCATTTAATCACATGCAATCACAGGCATTATGTATTAAGCAACATGACAAATAAAGCCCACCTCCCAGCTTTACTTTTCTATAAGCAGAGATCCAGTAGTTAGGGAAAAAAAAAAAACATGCCCATATTGGGAGCGAGTTCGAACAGAAAGCTGGGTGGTAACTGTACATTCCTGGAGCATGTTTGAATTGATTTGAGATGGGTTAAAGCAATTTGAATTCAGAATCCTATTTAATCGTTAACATGTGTTTTAGAGGAGTATATAGCAGTTTTGCTTGCAATGTTAGGAAGAGCTAATTCTAATGACTCGAAATTCCTGTGAAAACCTGGCATCAATTCATTTATCTGCAATAAACCTGGCAGTAACGATTTCACCAGACGTACTGGGGACTTTGACATATTACGACCCGAGCCACTGGGACTCTGTTGAATATTTGAGGATTTAAGTCTTATTTCGGAAATAAAAACGTTACTTTTTCCCACATGTCTGAGGCTTAATCCAGATAAGTTTGAGTCATTGTCAACGTGACAATGTTTTTTTTTTTTTATGTATTCTGACTTAGTGTGCAGTGTCTTTGCATGGACTCTTTTTTTTTTTTCCATCACCCACAAGCTCATGGGAAAAACAAGGCATCTGCCGAAAGCCGCCATCAGTGGTTGCCCACACACAGGGCAAAAAAAAGAAGTGGGGAAGGTAGGAACAATGTGAAGGTGTTGCTGGCTGACGCCGCTGTAAGCCAGTGTGGCTCAGGTGAGGCGGGTTCTCCTTTCAGGTCCGTCGTCTGCACTCTTCCCGTCATACTCATGAGAAACTCCCAGCGTGCCTTTAGGGCCATCTCTCGCCAGTAACAGGTAAGCCTGTTGACACATGTCAAATCCTTCTTCTTTCTCGTGTGTGGTTTTTTTTTGGTTCCCCTCCTCACCTCAAAGTTTTTGTGAACGTCGTGCAACGCCCTGTCTAAACCGCAGACATCAGACAAAACCGCCCGAGCGAAGCCGGGACTTGTTTGATTGCGCTGCCTCGCAACCTGGGCTAGCACACACACCCCTCTCAACCTCACAAAAAAGCACACACACAGTCACACACACCTCAACCGACGTCAACAATGCCACATGTCCTTCACCTAACAATCCCTGAGGCCTGATCCGAGCTTGGGCTAAAGCCATAGCTAGGAAAAAAAAAAAGGTGAGATGCTGATGGATAAAGGAGTGTGTGGATTCCTTGGACAGGTGTCGGATGCAAGGACTATTTGATCACTTTACATGTGTAGAGCGAACAGGAAGATGGAGAAAGCTGAGGTGGCAAAGGTTAGATGTGCTCTGTCGTCACATCAAGAAAAATATATAATAATTGAGGCCCAGGACATAATGCGACTTGTGCAAAGGGTTTTATAAATTGAACAGTTAGATAAATAAAATAAACATAATCCACATACACCACCGTGTTCAAACACAGTCCTTCTATTAGGAGACACTCTTTCAATTTAATTTGTTCATCATTTTGTTTTTTTTTAATACAAGAAAATGGTAATTATTTAGTGATGCTGTAGTGAGCGGGGGCTCGAGTTTTGTCGCAAAATGTCGCAAAAGCCAAACATTGAGAAAACACAGTGAGTCAGTGCACATCACAGGTTTCTTCACTTATAATAGGCTAACATGTCATGACTTTTAAAAGCAGTGTGTGAAAAGCTGGTAATCAACACAAACACGTGCTGCTGTTCCCCCGACATTTCCACTACAACTGCTTGCCGAAATATCGGTTTCAGTTTTGAGCTGTGATTCGTGTCTGGGTTTTCTATCAAATGATTAATGCTTATCATCACAACCATTATTATCGTTGATTAACATGACTGCTGGGGCAGGGGATTAAAAGTTTCAGTACTGCCATGAAATAAAGGATATCTTGCTAGAAGGCACCAGTTGGTCCAGTCTAGGCAGCACTGCATCAGATACTTGTAAACAAGGTCGTCTTGTATTTCCTGTTGCTTTGCACGACAGGCTCTTGGCAGCAACAGTACACGCTGGCCTGGCTGTAGCAATGCTTGGCTGCTGAGGTGTAGGAAGTAGATAGAGAGAGTGGGAGGGAGGGAGGAGAGTCAGGAGGTCAGAAATATGGAAAACACCATCATGATTGCTAGCAATCATAGGAGATCTCCAGTAGCATAAAAAAAGAAAACAATTTACCCGCCATGTTGGTAGCTTCAAGCCACTGGGAAAATCTAGTGCAGGCAAAACATAGGTAAGTGTTACACGCAAAAAGGTTACACACCTCCTCCCAATATCTCCTTTGCCTCCAAGACCCAGCTTGGTTAGATGTTTTGTACATCTAACAGACATCTTGAGGAATACATCAAAGGAAGCTTCCAAATAAACAAATCCATGCAAGAAAAAAAATATTCTGGATCTGAAATCCACCGAACACTGCAGTCCTCACTACATACAGAAATAATGCTGTGGCCAATATTTGGTTATTTTATATACCATGAACCACGCTTTGTATATTATCAGAACCCATGCTAATGGATAGTTTGGTTGATGACAGGTGTGGTGTTGGCAGCATCGTTATATGACAAAGGAAAATGGGTGGACAGAAACACCACATGATTTCAGTTTTGTCTACACAGAACACAATGTGCCAGTGCTGCAGCTTCTGGCAATTGGCAGCATCGCCCGTGCCAGCAACTGCAAGTGGCAATACATGCCAAAACCTTTAAGCTCAGCAAGGGCAACACCTGGTGGCAATAATAGTGGTCAACAATACTTTTTTATGATCTGTGACATCACTCAACATCCCATCAGCATCCACCATTGTCTTTGCATAAATTAAGTAACAGCAGCCAATGAACACATGGTTCTTGATGTTCTAATGAAGGACAAAAAAAGGATGTTTTGGTGACTGTACAGCCTGGCACTATAACTGCCAAGGCTTAGATTATGCTTTTCGTTATATACGCATCTGCCAAAGGAACACATGTAAACATATTCTAGTTCCAGAGAACCTTCAATCAGCTATCTATGATAGTTCCCTCAATGAAACACTGGTCCCATCCTAACCCAGTCTCCATCCAGCTATAGCTGCTTCCTTCCCTCCTTCTGGGTCTGGGGATGTGCAGTCTGTAATTTTGGAGTAGCCACACCACATAAGACTAGGATATAAATATCCATTTCTCCTATTCCTGTCAAAATAAAGGGTGCTGTGAAAGAAACAAGAGCTCTTTAGTGGCCTATTCCAGGTTATTCTAGGAAACCCGGCACCTACAGCACTCGAAGTGCTGCCTTCATGAATGGGATGCACGCAGCTATTGTGTCTATTAGTTCAACAGCTACAAAATACTAATACTAATTACCTCGTTTGAGTGATCAAATAAAAGAATAAAATATTTTCTAATTAAAGCTGAATGTTTCATTGGTTTGGTCTAGATAATAGTTGCAATAGCTGAGTGCACTTACATCACTTTATTATCATAACTGGTGGTTAAAAAAAAAAACAGAAAATGCAACAAGGGCTAATAGATGCATACTGGGGCAAGAATCATGCTGCCCCACAACTCTATAAAAATTTTTATTGCCGGAGGAGCAGCAGACAGGAAGGTTAATGGCAGCATTGGCATTGGTTGTGTATTAGACTCGCGAAATATTAGCGTCATTCTTGTTTTACAAAAAAATCAATTGTAACCAAAGGCAAAGCGTAAGTGCAGACAAGATGAGAGCCGGGTCTATTGCATGATATATTAAAAACATTATAAGAAGCATTTATTCTAATTTATTTACAGACGTCAGAAATGCGTGCACACCACCATGACAAACATCCGTTTAGTATGTTGTCCATCAGCTTCTGGATATAAATTAGCGGAATGATTTATAGAATAAATCACGTGGGATAACGTCTCAAATAGTTTTGTTTCTGACGATGATGTCCTTGATGTCATGAGGTTCTGCTGGTGCTATGCGTAATTCTAAAACCATGCAAACATAAAGCAAAGCAGAATAACATCACTTTCTCTCCTCGCCTAGTTTTAAACCTAAAAACATTATGTTATAATTATGCATAATTCTTTGCACTGGATTTCAGTGTCCAGGACAAAACAATATTTGCATAATAAACGTGATTAGTCACTCTTTCACAAGAAAATGTCATGGCATTCACACAATGACAGCACTCTTCTCACCACACACACACTTTTGAGGCACATGTGACGTCTTGCTCTCATTTTCCTTAGATGTTCACTATTGCTGTGCAACCTGTTGACAAAAATATAGATCAAAGCAAGAAGCCTGTCGTGTTGAATATCAGCGTGCCTGTGGTTACTACAGCGAAAACACCTGCCTTATGTGTTCAGCACACACACACACACACACACACACACACACACACACACACACACACACACACACACACAGACACACACACACACACACACTTAGATAAGATCTACCTATTGATTGTCAGCTCAGAAACCTGCAGCTGACTGATGGCTAGTTTTGCAGTTTCACTGTAATTGTAAGGTTGTTTACTAATGCAGATCTCTCAAGCCACAAATGCAAGTTATTCTACATTGTATGTAGAAATTAATCTCTTATAAGCAGCCAAACAAATATCCACCTTATAGAAATATCCACATACACACTTGTAAATATCATTATAATTAAAAGTATAACTGTAATTATCAGAATTTAGACATCTTTCTGCTATGCAAAAGTACCACACAGCCAAATGAGATCTTGTCTGGAGCTGGAAAGAAGTAGAATGGGTAACCAGGAGGAGGAGGAGAAGGAGGAGGAGGAGGAGGATTCTATGTGTGGAATGCTCCAAACCCAGGGCTGGTGTTGCGACTCGTCCCAGACTCTGTGCCGTCACCGCTGGGGTCTGTGGCCAGACCTCCTTATGCCAGACCTGCTGGCTCCAGATCCCGCCCAGGCTAGTATAGCTGCAGTGCAGGACCCATAATTACAGCACCAGTCCCCACCCCCCCACCACCACCACCACTGCCTCCCTCTCTTACTGTTAAAAAAGTGCAAAGGAAAGAACCTTGTACTGTTTAATATGAATATTATGCAGTGTAAAATTTATATACAAGTTAGCAGGAACTTTAATGTGCATGTGGTGAGACAGGGCAAGAAAAGATTCAGTGCGGTTTTAGGATCTACTAAAAACTTGTTTGAGGAAAACTTTATTACAGAGACATGAAGCCAAAAAAAGAGAGAGAGAGAGAGAGAGAGAGAGAGAGAGAGAGAGAGAGAGAGAGAGAGAGAGAGAGAGAGAGAGAGAGAGAGAGAGAGATTTTTATTCTGAAGGAAAGCAGTTATTCACTATATGGACAAAAGTTTGTGGACACCTGACAATTTGTATGTGTTTAATTAACATTTCCTTTTGCAATTATTCATGCAACTATTTGCTCTTTTAATAACCTCTATTCCTGCTGATTTAGCTACAAGGGTGTTAGTAAGGTCAGGTACTGATGAAGTCTGAGGAGGCCTGAGGTAGTCTGTGTTCACTAGGGTTTGGTTGTCCTAGTTCAAGTCAAGAGAAGATTGAATGCTACCCAATTCACAATTTCGAGACATCAAATACAACTGTGTTTCTACAACATTAAACCACATATGGCTGGAACAGTCAGGTGTCCCAATACTTTTGACCATATAGTGTAGGTGTATCAAGCATCAAAGAGACAAATTCAATTGTATATTATATTTTATATATATATATACCACATTATTATATTCTCACATCTAAAGATCCTTAATTTTCTAAAGCAGCAGCTCTGTATTAATGTGCTTGTCCGAGTTTGTTATTATTCCTATCATTCTGACAGACTTGTATGAAAAAAAAATGTAAAAAATCTATCCGTATTAATGAACTGATTGTAAAAAATATTTTGTCGAATAATTGTGTAAACGTTGAACCCCTCTGTCAAGCTCCTGAAGTTTGCAGACGACACTACAGTCATCGGCCTCATCCAGGATGGAGACAGGTCTGCTTACAGGAGGTTAAATAGCTGCCTGTCTGGTGCAACCACCACAACCTGGAGTTCAACACGTTCAAAACAGTGGAGATGATCGTGGACTTCAGGAGAAATCCCCCAGCACGCCCCCCACTCACCATCATGAACAGCACTCTAACAATAGTGGAGTCATTCAAGTTTCTGGGTACCACCATCTCTAAGGACCTGAAGTGGGACAGTAACATTGACTCCATTGCTAAAAGGGCCCAGCAGAGGTGGGTTTGTCAACTGAGGAAATTTAACCTGTCACATGAGCTGCTGAAACAATTCTACTCAGCCATCATTGAGTCTACCCTGTGTAGATCTATAACTGTCTGGTTTGGCTCAGCTACCAAATCAGACATCAAGAGGCTACAGCGGACGGTTAGGACTGCTGAGAGGATTATTGGTGCCCCACTGCCCAATCTCCAAGATCTTTACTCATCCAGAGTGGAGAAAAGCGCTAAGAAAATCACTTTGGACCCCACACACCGAGCCCACGCTCTCTTCGAACTGTTGCCTTCTAGCTGGCGCTACAGAGCTCCGTCCACCTGAACAGCCAGGAACAAAAACAGTTTTTTTTTTCTGCAGGCTATACTCAGCCTGTACAATTAAAATATTCATAACTACACATTGTCCATCATAACTGTCACATTTGTACATAAAATCCAAATGGTCCATTTGTAAACTGAACACTGTAAATACATCTAAACATTTATTTAACAACACTTTTACTTTGTATATATTGCATTATTTAACTGTCTGGTTAACAATTCTGTTACATTATGTCTGTACTTTTGCACCTGATGCCAAGTCAAGTTCCTTGTGTGTGTAAGCATGCTTAGTAATAAAGCTATTTCTGATTCTGATTTTGATATTGTGATGTTTTCTATTAGATGTACAATTTAGATGCTTAAAAACTTTACATTGTAAAGTTTTCAGGGTAGACTTAAAGACAGATATATGCCTATATAAGCTATGGAAGCCCTAAGAGGTCATGCAGAGGTCTTGTTTGCTTGTGACCATGAGAAATAAATGATGCATTGAGAACAATAAGAGAACGAGTGTGTGTGGACAGTACAAAGAAGTGGGGAAAAAAATGGTAGCCCATTTTTTTCTGATATAAAAAAATACATTGGCTGGACTTTGACCCAGGATTATTACTGAATCATTGTTTTATGATTTGAATAAATTCTATGAACGATTCATTTAAATGAAGAAAATTGTGAGTTTATTATTTTATTCAGCTTCTTATAAAATGGATGTTTTGCTTTCCTAAGAATTTCTCACAGATATTTATTTGCTACAGGTTTGTTTTTGGATATTGTTTGTGGGAATATAGTTTTCTGCATCAGCCTCCTTGCAATTTCTTTCACACGTGTCTTTGACACTTTCTAATAAAAAAACAAAAATAGTTTTCCCTACAATATCAACATAACAAAAACATTTCTCTATCATGATATCAAATCTCAATCATAAATAAATTTTTCTATGTACTTAACATAACAGCATTGTTTGCATTGTGATGGAGGTAGAAAAAAGCTTGGTGCAATGTTCATATTTTCATATATTTTATATTTTGACTTAAACGGAAAAGACAACAAACGATCATCAAATGCAAATGTACATATGTATTGTATATACAGTATGGACAGTGTTATTTAGCTTTGCATGCTTCACATAAAGCTTTGTGTATTGGTCGTTACTGCATTGTTACAGTGGTGTGTTGTTGCGCTAAATGCACACATTTGAACACCTGCTCTTAATGTAATGTTCTGTCTATAGATCTGTATGTTCTATTTAGTTTTTTTGTTATCTTGTGTTAATGCTTTATGTTGCACCTTGCTTCTTCAGAAATGTTGTTCTTTCACTGTGTACTGTACTGTATGGCTGAAATGACAATAAAGCTGCTTGACAGGAACTTACTTGCTAAAATTAATTTCAAATGAGTCAAATGAAATTTTAAAAAGGGGAATCTACACAATAAACAACCTCCAATAATATTATTTCATGTAAAATCATGAGAGATGTATTAGCTTGTACAGTAAAAATTTGTGATTGATATTCTGATGTATTATTTATTCGTTTAATTGGTTGTTTTTTACACTTAAAATGTTTTGAGACTTTATGAGGTACGAGTGCATTTGCTGTAAAATACAGTGCTGTATGTATTTGCATTAAATGCAATTAAACGGTTATCATTTTCAAAGATTCCAAAGTTCATGTAAAACCAGTCCTGTTCACAAGGCATCAAACAAAAATGAGGCTGTGAGAAAACAACCATTTTGTTATTCTTAGATTTAAAAAAAAGTCTGGCTTATAAAAAAAAAGAAGAAGAAAAGAAAAAAAGAAAAAAAGAGTCATGTATGGCCTCTAGGGCTTCCTTAGGAACAGGAAGAATCTCAAATTATGAGTATTTCGTAATATTTTACAACAAATGGATAAAAAGTGCAACATTATTTACTAACAACAAGTAAAAAAATGAATTAGCTTGCAGTACACTGTGGTATAAGTAAAAAAAAAACATTTCCGAATGTAGAATAGTAACTCCACATCATGTTGTGCTCCATTACACAACACCAGTTTTGATTATTTTCTTATCAAAAGAAACATGAAGCCGAATGAGGATTACAATGACAAGTCTGTACTCTAAAGGAAATCATCCATAACACATAAGTGTGTATCTCTGCATGTATTTGATATTTCAGACATGAAGGACCATGAATAGCAGCATTTGATACTGCAATTTCCGCTATTGGTATAAGACTATTTGATTAAAAATAAATGTACTCCACTGTGTGAATTTCAAGCCTGTTCACCGTGAATCCATTTAACCTGCAGGCCTGATGGAGCAGACTATAGCAATCACAGATCAAAGGATGAAATTGTGCATTTCTGAGACTCACAGCCACTTTCTTCTTAATGAACGGGTGCTTCGTTGCTCTTCAGTGAAAGAGATGCCAGGTAAATCTCACGTTCACTAAGATAACCATAATTGAAGTGAAATAAGCAGTACAGTATCTGATGATACCGAGCACTTCAAAGCCATAAAACCATATGCACAGAAAAGGTCTCTCATTTGAAAGCTCAAAGTGTCTTTTGTGGTCCTGCTCATGTAGAAATGTAACAGCCATGTTGGTAACTTTAGTTGGGTAAGTCTTGCGCTGGCAGATCGACTCTCAGTTTTACTCTATCGCCACTGCCTAAAGAAAGCCCAACATGTTTATCTGGCATACTTCATAAATCTGAAAAACTTTGCAAAAGGAATACATCATCCTCAGAAAAAAAAACAGGAAAATTATACACTGGATGAGTGGCCTTTCTTACTTTTTTTTTTTTTTTTTTTTTTTTACTACCGCTGTAATTTCCTTTTAAGAAGAGCTTCCTAAAATAACCCGAACCTAATAATCCCCAACCAAAATGAATACAGGAGTTCCTGGAGGTCCTCTTGGGTGGTTTTCCCTGTTTCGTTTGCTCACTTGAACCTATCCTGGCTTACTCAGTGTGAACACATCAATGAATGAGTGACCTTTAGTGGATTAAAAGAAAGTGAGAAAAGCCCAGAATTTTTGTATATTAGAAATACAAGGGTTGAAACTTGAGTTGAACTGTGAATCAATTTGACTGATGACTCATTGCCCGTTGATTTGATTCAAATGCCATTATATGGATTGTTCAATTATATTATCATGCTAAACATTTAGCATTCAACTCTATTCAGTAAGGAAGCTTCCTAAGAAATAGTATGAACATATTTGAAGTATATTGAAACTTTTTTTCTTTCTGAATCATTTTTTCATGATTCCCCCCAAAATTTCTTTGACATTCATTTAGCTTATTTAATTTTTAGTAAAAAATGTAATCTGTGGTTAAAAAAAGATTATGAAGCAATGCTAATTATTAAGCACCTGCTATATGGAGTCTCTCTATGGATCAGTGATCTATTACAACAACAAAAAATTTGCTTTTAACCTAGAGGTTTTGATAAAAAATAAAATAAAAAATGTATTGACAAAAGTATTGAGACACCTAATTTTACGTAGTATGTCTTTGGATTTGGTAGCATTAGATTTTCCCTTTACTTGAACTAGGAGACCCAAACCTTTTCCAGTATGACAATGCCTCTGTGCATAAAGTGAGCTTCATGAAGATATGGTTCAATAAATGAATGAATGAAAGATCTTGTGTGGCCTGCTCTAGAGCTCTGACTTCAACCCTCTTGACCAACTTTGGGTGAATTTTCGACACTGGACATTTGGACATTGGGCCTCTTTGAATTTTTAAAGGCTCTGGTATGGAGGAGTTGGTGTTGGATCTATGATGATCTAAAATGTTGAACTAATTTGTTCAGTAGCTCCTGGTTTCACAACGTCAACTGACTGTATAAGACTGTAGAAAGACCATACTCATAATCACACACTCTCCGGTGCTCAAATTAGTTCTCATTCTTCTGTATTTTGTATTGTTTTGACGATTTATAATCACACTCTTGATATCACCCAAA
The DNA here is from genome assembly GCF_946808225.1 of Silurus aristotelis. Taxonomy (NCBI): domain Eukaryota; kingdom Metazoa; phylum Chordata; class Actinopteri; order Siluriformes; family Siluridae; genus Silurus; species Silurus aristotelis. Next base: position 21,328,778 of record NC_139585.1, read on the forward strand.
TGAGGATGGGTTCCCCTTTTAAATCGTGTTCCTCTCAAGGTTCCTTCCTCATTCATCGAAGCGATTTTTTCCTTGCCACACTCACCCCATGCTGTTTATCAAGGATACATACACATCATAAACTTTAATTCTTAAGTTCTGTAAAGACAATGTCCATTGTGAAATATATTTTTTATATGACTTTTTCATAGATGCCCATGTATTTTGTTGAAAAATATTATTAAAAATATAATTTTTTTTCTCCATTCAATACCATTTGTTAAGTATAAAATACTATATGAATTGTAGTGTGTTATATCCACATTATTGCACTAATTAGACTGTTTATATACATATTATATTTATTAATACATCCAGAACTTCGGTAGTATATCAGCAAAGCATAATAACACATTCTCCTCAGATAAACTGTGCAATAACTTAAATTAAATATGTGCAATGTGGTACAGCAATGATTAATAGAGCGATGATATAAACTGTACATTGGGCACGTTTTACTACACTCTCTAACTACATAATGGCTGCGGCGATGTTCATTTCACATTGAGAGGTTCAAACGATTAAACATTTTTTTCACTGCCAAACAAATCGTTGTGGTCGATCGAGCTCATCAGGATGAAATGACAATTAGCGAGTTACTCAATCCTGCTGAAAAAACTTTTACCACCACTTTGCCAGAACATGAAGGAAATTTGAGTTGTGCTAAAAGTCAAATACTTTGTTTTTAAAAGAAGCCACACCATGTCATGCTTGACTGTAGGTAAATGAGTCTATAAACAATTTTATTCATCACGGTTGTTTCGAAATGTCTACAAACAGTAACACAATATAAGCACGCTTGTGTTATGATCTCGGGTTGTCACTCAATTCCGGATCTTTAAGAGTTGATGTCAATAAATTGACTTCAAACTGTAAATAATGGATAATTAGACAAAGTGATGAAACTTATTACTTACACCTTTTATTTACTACATGAATTGCTGTATGCATTTATTTATGAGTTTAATCTATAAAAAAGTATAAATTGAAATACAGGGCTGCCTGAAATTAATGGAACAGAAAGGCTGTTTTTTTTTTTTTGTTAATTATTGAGATCGAAATGTAAATATGAGATAAGAATTTTTGCCTTAATTTTCTGACATTAAATTTAGAATGCATCTCGATGCATCTCGATGCGTTAAATAGTTTAAACACCATTCTAATTTTGGTTGCAGATGTTTCAATTGAAGTACTGTAAAAAAGTAAATTATGCAAATAACATTTAATGTTGGTTGCACACCACTTGCTTGCAATAAATGCATCAAACCAGTGACCCAGTGATATCATTCGACTGTTGCATGCTTTTTTTGTGATGTTTTTCCCGGCTACAGCAACGTCTTTTAATTGTTGCTTAGTGTGTAAAATCATCAGGTCTGGTGATCGAGCTGGTCAGTCTGAAACCTCCTTTTTTTTTACCCTGGCATAGTCCTTTGGAGTCCTCTGTAGACTTTGACATTCATTCTGCTGCTCTTATAATAATTTACATCATTAATCAAGATAAGTGAGCCTGTTTCAGAAGCAGCCACGCAAGCCATATCACTACCTCCGCCATGTTTGAACCCGAAATCATATGTTCTGCATCACGAGCGGATTTGATCTTTCTCCACATTTTGGTCTTTTTTCATATTTTCAGTAGAAGTACATTTTGATAACCTGTTGTACATTTTGGCACTTCTTTCTGATTTCCAGTCGGGCCTTCTGATTTGTATTGCTGAAGAGTGGTTTGCATCTTGGTATTGTTTGCTATATTTCTGCTCTTAATGTCTTATTCCAATGCTGGAATATGATTGTGATCTTCACCCTGGTCCAGCAGAGCTTGTTGGTGACTATTTTTTTCTTCTACACAGATCTCAGAATGCATCTGTCCTCTTTATTTCTTTATTTTACCTTTTTTCGAAGTTTGGTTATTAGTTCACCCTTGGTTTTATTCTATTTCAGGGCATTCTAAATTGCTGTATCGGTTTTGCCTAAAACTTTTGCAATATCTTTCTCTTTGCTCTAATTGTCCCTCTTTTCTCAGCTTTAAAATGGCTGACCCTAGTCAGCTCTCTGGTCTTCATGTTGGTTTATTCTTTTTAACAAGAAATGCAGACTCTACAGCTGAAACCCAGGGCACAATCAGGAATAAATATTTAGGGCTAATCATTGATTAAACAGCCAACCTAACTGGCTATTATATATTCCAGCCATTTTGATCAAATAAAAATAAATGGGATAAAAAAAAAGGTTCCATGTGTCATGCAAGGTAAATGTCAATGGAAATATGAGGAAATGAAAACTGATCATTCATATTTGTATATTACATATATAATATATAGTTCAAAGTGAGCTACCAAACTTTAAGACTGCTTTAGAGGGATAGCTTTGAGCTCTATGTTAAAAAACCACTGATGTCTGCTGAAACAGAGATGCCCATGATCTCATTTGAACCAAAGTTTCCAATGGTACAGACTCCCTTGCGGAGGTCTGAATATACTCTCCATGATCTCCCCTTACACATATCTATCAACACAGCAACTAACGGCTGTTTATGTAGGCATGGAAAGGAAAAAATCCTAACCACCAAATCTAAGCAAAAGGTATGCACACTAAAAATCTGGCATCAGAAAGAAGCTAGATGCTGATTTATGTTTTATGGTTATTTGTAGAGACTGGGTCATTGGTTTTACAAATGGAGGAAACTGTGGAGCAGCTTGGTTGGTAGGTGCGATGGCATTTAACTCCAATGAAATACAGATTTAAAACATCTAAGTCTTTTTATGCACATCTACAAAATGGAACATGAATCATAGTGTATAGCCCATCAGCTCATAACATCATAGCTGACTTAAAGATACACTCCAAAGAATTCACACACACACACACACACACACACACACACCATCAGTGTGCACACACGCGGGTGGCACTGGACATGCTCTCTTTAAATAGATCAGGAGCAACCCTTCTATTTCTCAAGCCCAGATTTCCTTTTCTGAGGTCAGTGCAGGGAATGGAAGTGCTGTACAGCAAAAGTCTTGTCGCCATGACTGACCGCAACAGCTTCTCCCGGCGCACTTCAAGGAGTCGACAGCACTGACCGAATGGAGAGTACTCCAGCTTAACCTCGTTCTTCTGCCCTGGAGACGTGACAGGGGCTGCCACAGCCAAGACAGACTCTCTGTCACCATGTTTATAAGCGAGACAAAATTCACCAAGGTGGCTAGTATTGGGAAATTATGGAGACGGAACACATGCTGTAATCACGAAGACCTTTACCACTCAACTCAGGGCCTTCAACACGCTGTGTGACTTTATAACATAAACAATAAAAAGATCTTAATATAAAGAAATCGAAGAAAGCAATTAATGCATTTTACATTATAAAAATGTCAAGGCAGGAATTCTTTGGGATTAAAATAAATACAATCTGAAGTGTCAGAAGGTATATAAACAACTCTTTTTTCAAGATTTTTTATTTTTTGTTAGTTTCAAGTCATCACTGTTCTGTTTTGTTATGTCAGTTTTTAAGTCCTCTGAGAGCTCTGCATTTCCTTTTCCTGTGGTTTTCACAAGCAAGAAAAAAAGCCAAACCAAATGTGGATGCTCTGCTGCAAGCCAAGGAGTTCAGTATACCGGACAGACAAAGGCACCGGAGGCAAATCCAGCTCGTTTATTCATATTTATTTATATATCTTGGTGGTTTTGCGCTTGGCGTTCTAGACTTGCAGACCCCAGGGCGCATGTTCTCACCAGCAACATGGACAAGGACAGATGAGAAAGGCTTTATTATTTATTATTGGCAAGGCTAAGAGTGAACCATACTAGTGCACATTCCATGTGGGTAAACATGGTCATGCTGACTGTTCAAATAATGCTACAATTCTTCATGCAGTACGTGACAAATAAGGATTATTTTGTCCCTAAAAACTGATAGCATACCGTTTTTAAAAATGCACTGCAGTCATATTAAATCATATCAGTCCAGCTACATCATTTGAAAGATATGATATGCTTCAGCTTCAGTGCCCAGATCACCCATGTAGATGTTTCCCAGTGTAATGACCTCACTGTCAGCTAAGCGTATGGAACCAATTTAAACACATTCCCCTTGCTTCCTGTGTGAATCGCTCCATGTCTGGGCACACTTCCAACTCAATCAAAACCACTGAGATTACTACAGACATCAGAATATGCAGTCATCTACACTTCCTGTGTGTATGCAGTGCATTTATTGGTCAGACAGGAAATAAAAAAATGAGATTTTTCCCTGCTGGTAATTTCCTATTTTAGAAAAACCAACTGTGCGGTCAGGAGCTGCTTGCTGGCAGTGCCAATCAAAAAACATTCAGCCGGACCATTTCTGAAGTATTTTATTTTATAACATCCCTAATAAATGTGGCTTACTAATGTTAACGACACTCTGATCTATTTTATTCTATATTTATAAACTGTAAAAAGTAATCTAGTATACCTGTGTAGATTTATTCATTGCTAGAGACCCAAAGCATTTTTGTACATCGCTCTGTACAAGGTCATCTGCTAAATGTAAATGTAAAAACTTTAACATTTACTGGAAAAATATTACTAAGGCAGAAACTACTTCTCTGTCCTTGTACATACTCTAACTTACCACTATCATGGTGAATCAGAGTATGTACAAGTACAGAGAAGTAGGCTGGGCTTCTAGGTGGTGTTGGTTAATATGAAAGATTTCATAACACCAGAGCAAATGATTTTGCAATTTCAGTACATGTCCAAGGGTTTTTGTACACCTGCACATCACTCCCATATGTGTTCCTTCTTTAAACTATAGCCACAAAGTTAGAAGGACATCCTTGTATAGGACGTCTTCATATGCTATAGCATAGCAATTTCTTGCTATGCTAGAAATTGCAATAAAACCATTTTATTGGGCCTGCTCTTTTGCAAAATTTTGGCATTCATTATATATCATAACTCGCATACTGCATAATGTAAATAGTGGCTGTACCTGGTAATGCAATATATTCAAAGTAACCATAAGCAGATGGTCACAAAAGTGTATAATTGTGTAACCTGCAAGCCTAACATGTAGTCGACCACTCGTATTGGCCCTTCCTGTGAGTGTTGGCGTTGACAGTGTTGAAATCGACCAGACGTTCTGGCTATAGTTAGAAATCTGGCTTACAAAACTAAAAAATGATGCAAGAAACAGAGTTGGATTAAACATGTCTGTGATTTTTATTTTTTTTTTGCAAACGGAAAGCTATAGGCTGCTATGTTTTAAGGGCTTGAAAAAAGAGATGGAAGAATATCAACTGTCAACTTACAGTATAGAAGCTTTAAAAAACATTCGGAAGAATATCAGGATATCAAACCATGTAAATGAGAGACGGGGTTCTTTAACTTGAGTGACACTTTTGCCTGCGGGTCCACACACACAAACACACAAACACATACACAGAGCTCATTCTTTAGCCTGCTCCCACAGGCCCCTCTGGTCAGGTCTGTTGCCAATCCTAGGCCCAAACGTTGGAAGCCGCACAGAGCCTCGTCTCACGTGCTCGACCTTGCTTCTACACACACCGCAGCTTCAAGGAACAGCACTCTCAGCAGCTGGCAGAGCTGAGGTGGAAAATTCAAGCGCACTAGGAGAAGTGCCAAGGAGGTGTGCACTCAGAGCAGTTCATATGGCCGTTCACATTTTTTGGTGACTTGTGTACTCTTTAAGGTGTTAAAGGAGCAGGAAGCAGCACCGAATAAGCCACAGCTCATATTTCAAAGCACCTTCAAGGTGTGACTGTTAATTTTTTTTAGGAATTCCTCATGGCACATTGCCCAAAACTTTTCCACATCACTTGTAACCTCATTTAAAGAAAATAGCAAAAAATATACGCCACCTGACAATACAACAAAAAACCTTTCTAGCAGACGTACTTACCAACACAATCTATTGGATAATACTGACAGCAATTAAAGTGATTTCAAGCAGTGCAATCATCCTATTATGTGCGACATCCCAGTCCCGGCAACACATGTGACGCACTCAGACGGTGAACGCACTGACATTTCACCTGATGAGCTGCCGTATAATAACAGGCTTTCCCATCAGTGATGGGTCTAATGTATTTATTAACCCTGTAATTGTTTTCACTTCACTGTAATGACAGAACAATCAGGAAATATCATCAGCTCAGACGATATAAAGAGCACACAGCCAGCCATGACGTTAGAAAATAAAGGAATGTAGGTCTATGTAGATTGATATAATGTTCAGGAGTGTGATGCTGTAATGGTTCTGTAACAATTTTCACATGATCAAAGCAAATCCAATTAGACTAGCATTTTAATTGAGATACAGCTTTATCTCAATTATTTCCATGTTTGCTGTATGCTCCTTTATTGCTCTCACATTCCAAAAGTCTCCTAATTTGATATGATCATGTTGACGTAATGTGATCTAAAGCAATATTACCAATTTTGTATACACTATATGGACAAAAGTATTGGGACACTTGACTTTTCTAGCTCTATGTGGTACACAATTATATAGGGTGTCTAAGCATGGGGTAGCAATACCCCCTTCCTTAAACTAGGAGACCCAAACATGTCCCAGCATGACAATGCACCAGTGCACAAAACCAGCACCATGAAGATATGGTTGGAGTAGACGATCTTGTGTTGCTTGCTGCAGAGCTCTCGCCTCAAACACTTTTGGAGTGAATTGGACCGCTGTTTGCACCCAGGCCTCCTCACCCTACATCAGTACCTGACTTTACCAACAACCTTTTAGCTAAATGAGCAGAAATCTCCACAAGCACACTCCAAAATCTAGTGGAACATCTTTCCAGAAGAGTGGAGGAAATTTATAACAGCAGATAAGGACTGGTGAGGTGATGTTTTTTTATAGTGTAACTTCAATTCAAAATTATTCCTGATAATTCCATCCTTTTTTTTTTTGCAGTTAGTGGCAGATTAAATCCTTCTCAGCAACAAAAAATTTTCAGTAGAAATTCCAATCAGCAGAGATGACTGATTCTTTTCTGTCCTTATTTTCTTGACTTTAGTTTCTTGTTACAAGGTGAATACTATAAACTAACAGTGGACAGAGCTAGGATCAAAATTTGTGAGAATATCTGAGAAGATATGACATATGATGTGGCCAATTAGATGTGGCTCCAAGAAACGAATACGTAATGTTAGTTTAATTTCTTTAATGTCAGCTGTTGCATTGTGTAATGGTGCTCATTAATGACATAATAATGCTGAGGCATTATCGTTCATTATTAACTGTTGCATAATATAATTTTGGAAAAGAATACATACCTTGTCTTGTAAAGCAAGATATTCAAATCAATAAAAACAAAAAAAAAAGTGGAAACTGGATTTTTCGGAAAAAGAAAGGGAAAGCAAAATGTAGATTAATACATACTGGATTCAGTACACATGAGCCTCAGCACTGTGAGTTGAGCTGCAAGTAGTGCGTCACATAAAATGTTAGAAATCATCAAAAAAGAAAAAAAAATTTGTTTATAGTATTACAAAAAAAAATGGGAATTCAGACTCTCTAAAACAAGACATCACATTATAACTAATGAGCGTTAATAAAGCGCTGTGGTCTTTATGTTGTTGTCATATTGACACTGTTTATGTGAAAAGTAAAACAGCAGGCTGTGTGAGTGACTTGCGTGTGGTATGGCATCGCTCCGATCCATTAGGTCACTTTATAAAGTTAAAGACGTAATGACGTTGAGCTCCAAGAAACAGTAATTACAGGTGCAGACAACAAAGTCGAGGGTTCTGTGGTCAGTCAGGGCCAATGATTCAGCCAGATAAGAAGCTGCCCTGCACGCACTATGTAATGCTTTGTGCTTTTTGGCCTTGACGTGCACGTAACATGTCTATGACAAACTGGCTACTTCTGACAGATCCTCAGAAGTCTTGGTAAAGGTCGTCTAATAATTTGTCAGATTAGGCAGAAATTACAGCTAATCAGATAGCCACGACACAGGGCTTTGAATAGCAGGAAATTAATGACTAGAAAAAATGTCAGTATTGTATCTTTGTGTGTATATTTGTGTGTATTGTTTGCGATTGTAGGTGTACCAAAAAAAAAATCCCTCTCCTAGATGGTGATCTGGTGCATGGGAGACATTGCTCTGGTCTTGTTTGATCTCCACAGGAGGGTTTAGGGAACGGCTCCTCTCTAATCTTCCCTGTCTGTAAATGAAGGGCCCTTCAGACAGAAGCTCGGCAGGGACGTAAACACTGGAGGAGACACGCCGGTGGCACCAATACAACATGCTCTTACCCTCAACTTCACAAACACACGCAGGTGTTGGTTCCATACCCACGTTGTGCAATGTGGCATAGCCGGAATAGTGTTCAGGAGGAATGGAATACATGTAATATATGCTTGTACTAAGGCCATAGCAGATAGTAAAAATTAAGTACAGTCAAGGATCCAGAGAAAGAAAAAAAAAACACCTGTAGTAGAATATATAAACATAAACATCTGTGTACTCAAGTCGAAGATACAAACAAACGACCTACATACGCACGCCTCTACAACATAGGGACACACGCCACGTTAAACTGTGCTTATTAAATTGTTTTTTGTTTGTGCCGTAGCGTCTTTATTTACTTCAGTGTAGGTGCTGTGGGTGGGTGGATTGTCTGGCTGTGTGCGTGCGCTGTCTTTCGCTTTTGTCGGCGTATTTAAAGTGCTTTGGCATTCCAGAGAAGTTTTTTTTCTTTGAAGTGTCGCGCCATAACTTAGGTGTGGCGAAGCACATAGCTTTAGGCTGACTGTAATCACCTGAAAGCCGAGCTGATGTGTTGTTCATATCAAGTTCAACGGAATATTTGAAGCATTGTGAATGCATGTAAGAGGTGAGATTCATGAAAAAAATAAATATTAAAAATGAAAAAAAAAAATTATGTGTTCCGTGTCTGTGAGTGTTTGTGTGTGTGTGTGTGTGTGTGTGTGTGTGTGTGTGTGTGTGTGTGTGTGTGTGTGTAGTCTGATCATGCTTCCTGTCTCTGTTTCTGCCGTCCCACATAGACAGTTAGAGAACTTAGGGCGGACTGTAGGCCACATGACATTTCAGCGCTCTTGCAGAGTGATGTGCTCCCTCCCTCCCTTCCCTCCTTCCCTCCCTTCCCTCCTTCTCCTGCCCTTCAAAGCTTCGACATGTCATCTCCCACCACAAAAACAGAGGTGGGAAGACTCACTGGCGCTACTGCTGCCTCAGGGCGTCTGGCACTAAAGCTGCCTGCAAATACAGCAAGCAGAGGAGGAGCATGAAGGAAATAAAAAATAATAAAAAAATACAGGGTGTGTATTAAACAAGGCTCTTAAAGCCTACGGCACCAAACCGTGGTGAAGCGCATGTTTGTTTGAGTGCGCAAGCGATAGGTGGCAATCAAGGTAAAAGGCCCTGAATCGTCAGAGGAGAACTATGTAATACAAAAGTCGAGAACATACTAAAGCTGTTCTTCAAGGTTTGATGCCACAATTTCAGGAAAGGTGCCAAAGACATTCACCCATGATATTAATATGTGCATGTACTTAACACAAACTGGGTTTAATTAGGATCCTTAGTATGATTCTAAATGTCATACTACAACTAGAATAGTTCATTCGCAATATCATAACTGAAACACAAACAAACTCCAAGACAAGGCCGGCATTTGAAGCTCTGACACTACCTGTAGCAAGAACCAGGCTTGTGGTTTTTGCATTTCCCAAAATAGACAGGTCAGAATTGTCACAGACTCAAGAAAATAAGCAAATGCACCCATATGAATCAGAGCACACTCACTCTCAGGATATTCACATAAAAACCTAACCATGCCATGCAGCAGTTCTGGTGCTACTGAAAAAGATAAAGACGATCCAATGAAAACAGGAGTGTGTGACAGTACAGCTCCTATTGCTTTCAGGAAGTGCCCCAATTCAACCCCCTCAGGTTTACAGTATAGCACGTTGTTGGGGCTGGAGTCATTTTGCAGTCTTGACGGAATTCCCAGATATAAAACCAAATCACAATATAATTCACGATACTCACTCTCATTATCCTGGTTTGCAGTAGATCCAGAGCATGTCTGAGGAATGCCGGCCTGAGTTGGAAATAAGTCCTGGATGTGATATTAGTCCGTCACAAAGGCGCACACACGCGCGCACACACACACACACACACACCATCACAAAAGCGTTTGTTAACAAGTCCACCTATACACTTGCTTTTGGGAGGAAACCAGAGAACCCTGATGAAACCCACACGGATACAGGAAGAGGATGCAAAACATAGGATTGATGAAAACCTGAGAAAAGCATTGAACCAGAAAGACTCCAAAAGGTGTGAAGCAGGAATGCTGTGTCTGTGCTCACTGTATTAACATCTGCTGTTAGAAAATACCAAAATTGAAGTCTGACATGTTTTTTCACAAACTCTCATCTAGAATTTAACATGGCGTGCTGCAAAGCTTAGTTTACTGTAATAATGAACCATGTTTAGCTTAATGGTTTGCATAAAAGAAGACAGTAACTGTATATACGATATATACAATATAATCTGACACTTTTAAGAATTTAGCTTGAATGTATAGTTGTACCAAAATGATTTTATCAATCATGCGAGAAAAGAAACATGCTGACAACTCCAGTTAGTTAGACCAAGCTAGCATAAGCTACATCAGCTATTAGCATTAGCTAAGAGTTGGCATCCGATTACCATGTAGTTTAAAAAAAAAACAAAAAAAAAAAACAAGATGCTCCTCAGGCATGTATTTTATGTTGCTGATATATTTACGTTTGTACTGGATTAGATCAGCCACCTCATTCTTGCATTCTTGTCTTTTCCGTTATATATAGCTAGTCTTTTGTTGTCATCCGTGTAGGGTTTTTCATGCAATGTTGCACTTTTTATGTGCTTATCCGTGTAACTGTGTCTGCAAAAACAAATAAATAAATTAAAAGCATCTGATTACAATAGTCCTTTCCCATACCCGTATAATATTATTATACAATGCACCATTACTCCAGAGTACAATGCGACTACAATCCAAACAGGTCTATGTTTTTTAGCTTGAATTTATATTACAAGGATAATTTCCCCACAAGGGGTTGTTTTGTTTTGCAAAAAGCTGGAATACATCCAGCATGGGATGCATGAACACATGTACACACCCCTTGACTCCTAGGAGTGATTGAAAGACACTGATCTGTCTTGAGGTAAGTGGAAGAGGAAACTGGAGAACCCAAAGGACACCTAGGAGAAGAGAGAGGGGAACACATAGAACATTATAGAAAAAGTAAAAGAAGGGTAAATGAAAGAAAATATTTTTGCCTGTTGGTTGTTTAATGACCACTACGACCTACAGTTGCATGATAATGTTTAATTAGTTGCTAATATTTTAACTGTTGGCCTAAATATCTTGTTCTCCCGTACTACCACATTGCTACGTTCCCTGCACTGGCTTTACTACACTCAGAACATTAATGCATGCCTACAAAACCAAAACAAGACCAACTCCCCACTAGCTTACAGCATTTATCTCACACTGCACCGTACCACGCTCTCTCTAAACCTCAGCCACTGCTCGAATGATCCCACCATCTCTCAGGGTAAAAGAGAGACATACATAAAGACTCTTTTCTGTTTTGGCACTAAGGTGGTAAAATGAACTTCTGCTTGATGTTTTTTATCAGCCGAGTCACACTTAGTATTTATGATGCATGTATTTTAAATATAAAATAGAATTTTGTAATTTGTATTTGATGAAAATACTTTCGTTTTGTATTTTTGTAGTTTTAAAATACTGTACTTGTAAGAAGTCTACATGATGACATCATAAGAATGCGGCCTGTGATTGATGCCTACTCAGTACTTTTCCCAGACTTGTTGAGATCAGAACAGAAAATTGATCCATATGGAAGAAGGTGGTGAAGGTAAAAAAAAATGTGCAGGCTGCCAGGTTTCAAGCAGGTGTCTAATGACTGATAAATAAATGTTTCATTGCCAAATATTGTACCCTAATTGAAGTAGCTGTTTAGTAGGATCATCCTTTTGCATACCATTGCATGAATGACTGCCTGACACATAATATTTTATTATATTTATGATTAACGAATGATTAATTAATTAGAAACTATTTGCTATGAAAGAAGAGATCAAATAGGCTAATTGATGGAAGGTTTGTGAAGCAATTTCATGCTCCCTGGTCAAAGTTTTATAGTATTTTTTTATTTTTTTTTAAACATACAATACAATTGTAAAATACAATTGTATTATTAAAATATTTATAATACATTTTAAATATATACAAGATATAGAATACATTTACAATAAAAAAATACATTTTGATTTATCTTTGCCCAACCCTGTATAAGACCATCTGCCAAATGCCATAAAGGTAAATATAATACTATTTTGAAGGTTCAGGATGCTAACATTTGGATCATTGGCCTATCTAGAGATTTGTCATAATGAGGAAACATGCTTATCACAGTGTCTGTATTTATTCCACTGCCTCTCTTACTCTATATAAGTGAAAAGTGCACGAGTGAGTGAACCTTTTCAGATACAGCTCATGACTCACATTTGATCAAAATGGCATGAGCTCTTGGAGGGAAGCTGGCAGCTGAGCATGAATACAAATCATATTGCATAAATGAATGCCTCCAGCACTACAATAGTTACAGTTTAAAAGATATTTAATGCTACTGTAATCCCAGCAAATGACAGTTTCCTTCATTTATGTGAAAGTGAGGCCTGCAGCCTTGCGTTAGCAGTTTTAAACACTTGCTGTGTGCTTTATCTTCCGTGTCCAAATTATCCTGGTCAGGTTTGTGAGTGTACCTTGGATCCAAACACGCAGAGACATACAACTTCACATTCCCATAAGCACATTGGGAATGCCAGTTTACCCAGCAGCATGTTTGTGGAAGATGGCAGGAAACTTTTGAACTTGGAGGAGACCCATGTGAACATGGGGAGAATATTGTTGCTGGCTTTTTAATTTTTTTTTATTTTTGTACATTTTTCTGCCAAACTTGTATTATTTTCATAGGAAAAAAAAGGTCAAATTTACTACTGGGTATTTTGCAATAATGTGAACAATTTGCCCTGCACATGATTCCCACACTAATTCTTTTGAGTGAAAAATGAAAAAAGAGAATTTGAAGGAAAAACTCAATAAAAGTGTAAGAATAAGAGGAAACAGGATGCACAAAGACAAAACATGTATTTGGTGTGTAAAATATAGGCCTCGTGGGAAGGGATAAAATGCTCTGCCACTGCTCCCAGAGCTTCGACTTCATAAACATGAGAGAGAGGTGAAATGTGGTGCTCGGTGTGACACTTGATGGTTCTCTGTGATCTGAGATGCTACACCCTCTATTGTGACAAATCAGGAATTAATTTCAAACGCCTAAACGTGCCATGAGAGATCATCAACATCTCACGTAACATGGTGGTGATAAGGTTCTGGATAATATAGCAGATGTCAACCGAGGCGAATGCTCACCACAAGAAATATAAACTTCCCGCTTTCTGTGTGAGATGACTGGCAGTGAAGCAAGGCCTCGGTATGTGTGTGTGTGTGTGTGTGTGTGTGTGTGTGTGTGTGTGTGTGTGTGTGTGTGTGTGTGTGTGTGTGTGTGTGTGTGTGTGTGTGTGAGCATGCTTTTACCTTTTGATGCTATCATATGTCCCCACAACGGTAGGAATATCAGACAGTTTTGATCTTGTGGGGACATCTTAGCTGGCCCCTGACCAAAGTTCAGGTTCAGATTTATGTCTATGCATTAATAAGCATGTCACTGTAAAGATCTAGCAAATAGAGTAAGACGTATATAATTATTAATATTGCATTTATATTACCCATATAAATTATAATTTATATTATAACAACATATATATTTATATTATAACTTATAAAATATAATTTATATGAATAATATAAGTGTAGACACTTATTATTATGTGGCATACACCATTTGTTTGATTTATATCAGTATAATTATTATATATTTAATATTTGTGTTCTTTCAAAAAAAAATCAAAAATTCTTAACAGTTTAAATGCACTTGCAAGCATTAATTGTCCCCTAAGTGTTAGTTTGAGATGAACATCTGAATCCAGCAATACATTGCTCTATGCTTTGGGCCTCGGTGACGCTACTGCATTTTTAATCAATTATATGAATGACTCAAAGACTAAACTGAAACTATCTAAACAATACATTATAATGCCTCTCCAAAGCTTTACCACAAAGATTTCTCAACAACCTGGGAAAGACAGAGAGAAAAAATCAATCCAGTGCATTTCAGCTATTGTTGTTTTCCCACTGTTCGTGTCTAAAAGCAGGGTTTTTACCAGATTGCACACAGCTCAACGCATTTCAACTAGAACATACACTGAGCTACAAACAGTCATGAAGACACCAGTTTAAGATACACGATATGGACAAAAGTATTGGGAAACATACCTTCTATAGCCATATGTGTTTCTTTCCCAAACTGTTACCACAAATTTGGGGGCACTCAATTGTATAGAGTATCTTTGGATGTGGTAGCATTACATTTTCTGTTCACTTGAACTCTCACCCCCAAACATGTCCCAGCATAACACTGGTCCTGTGCACAAAGCAAGCTCCATAAATATATAGTCTACATTGCTTGGAGTGGAAGATCTGGATTGGCCTGCTGTAGAGCTCTGAACTCAACCCTATTAAACACCTTTGGGATGAATTGGAACACTGACTGCACCCAAAGCCTCCTCACCCTGCATCAGTTCCTGATGTATCGAGTGGAACATCTTCCCAGAAGAGTGCAGTTTATTCTAACAGCAAATGGAGCAAATGTGAATGGATGTTCACAAAGTAGATACAAACTTTTAGCTGAGTGTCCACATTTTTTGTCCATATTATATGTATAATCTAAATATTAATAACAAAGATTGGCATGTTGTTTATTGTATGCTTAGTGTCAGGAGATATTTATCTGATTTATGGGACTGCTTCCATTAATATCAAGGGGGGAAAGAAATGGATAATTAGGGAAATGATTATTCTGAGTAACAGGATATACCTGTAACATATACAGTGTCCTTATACCTATTAAAAGGGACAAATCACTATGTAAAAAAACCTGTTTGTTGTCACAAACTGCTGTGTAAAACATCGTTATAGATGAATAAATCCAGTTGAGGGTTGTACCCATTGGTCCTTGTTACACTCTCACTCTGTGGCATCTTTCTCTCCTTTAATAACGCACATGTCGGTTTTTATTCTTTATGTAACAGCTGCTCACAGAAGTCGTTCTAGCTTGAGGGTAAAATCACAGGTTTATATTAATGCGTTTGTTATCATATATAACTCGTCAACGTTTTTTTGGTAACAGCTTGTTCAGAAAGCATGTGTAGTGGTGATAGTTTCATGGTTAGGGTTTTATAAGATAGAACGATTGAGATCCCCCCAAAATAAAAAACTTCAATAACAATTAATATGTGATACCTGTGATGTGACTGTATAAATCTTTTCAAACACAAAGAGCAGACACTGAAAGCAGCACACTCAAAGATTCACATGCATAGCTAAGAGAAGACTGCCATCCAGTGGCGGGATAAGTCAAGTCAAGTCAAGTCAATTCAAGTCAAGTCAAATTTATTTCTATAGCGCTTTTCACAACGGACATTGTCTTAAAGCAGCTTTAAAGAATTTAAGAGTTAAGGTGAGAAATGTGTATTTATCCCTGATGAGCAGCCTGGAGGGACTGTGGCAAGGAAAAACTCTCTTAGATGTTTTGAGGAAGAAACCTTGAGAGGAACCAGACTCAAAAGGGGAACCCATCTTCATTTGGGTGACATCAAGAGTGTGATTATAGTCTTTAAAACAATACAGAACACTGGAGAGTGAGAACTAACATGAGCACTGGAATGTAAGATTATGAGTAATGTCCTTTCTACAGTCTTATACAGTCATTTGAGGTTATAGAACCAGGAGCTACTGAGCAACTCATAAAAAAGCTCAACATCTGAGATCATATATCACATGATAAGAAACCCTTTTTTTAAATCTGCATTTTATTCTTTTTCATTTATTGCCACCATAAGGGCCTTTTTAAATATCTGAACTTTCCACTCATCCACGAGTAGGGTGGAATCAATGTGCATCATGTAAAGCAGCACTTAAGGATCATATTACAAATGTTGTTCAGATAAACATGTTGAGTTGATTTACTTCAACGAGATATCTGGCTGAAACCTGCGCCCCATACTTGCACAATGCAAATAATTTTGACAGTACGTACAAACGTATGTGGGCCCCAATTAAAGTATTTAAAGATGACAATACATTAAGTGAAGAAAGTGCTTTGCTCTGAAGGAATGCATCTGAGTTAAGAAGATTTAGTTAAGGGTGCAGCGGGTCCTTTCAGAAGGCCTGCGGAATGGCTGCCCCAAGGTGTCACGGGTGGGGAGCCTGGGGCATCAGAGCTAATAAGCTATTGGCAGTTCGGGAGCAGCTAGTTAGACTGGAGTTGTCCCCGAGGACGTGCTTAGCAAACAGCCTTCACATGCAACACCTGAGAGTGACTTGACGTGGACATTTAAGGGAAAAAAAATAGAATAATAAATAAATGATTTAAAAATCCTAGCCGTCATTAATGAAAAAGTTGACTCATAAACGAATTGAACAAAAGAAAATGGGGAAAAAAACATCCAAATGCATTGAACACTGATTGGTTATTTGAATGAATCAGGGATAATCCTCTATAACACTTTGCATCATATTTTGCATCATGTCTATAATGAATGTATGATATTTGGACATCCGACAATCTGACATGGATAAATGTTCAATTCATTTGCAAATAAAGTTTCATACAGCATCTAGAGTGTATTTTTTACATTTTAAACCACACGTTTTTTGAGAAAAAAAAAACAATATCTCTCAATATCTATCCTATTTTACCTCGGACATGAAAACGTAAAATCCATAATCATTTAAAGGCTTAAATATAATTGATTGGAAATAAGTGAAACTGTGAGCTTTATTGTACATTATATGTAATAACTAATATTAAATTATGAATTACTAATGACTATTAAGTTTTGATTCTAAAATAAGCCTTAAATATGCAATATTTTTGACTGTAATATATAATAATAATAATAATAATAATAATAATAATAATATACAAGTAGTAGGCAAAGTGAATATGCTACAGAAGTTAACATTTTTTACAAATAACTGAAATATATGAAATTTTTTCTGAGAAAAGTACTGTACCCAATATCAAACTTTTGTCAAACTGAATAACACATGGGAGCATCTGAAATACTTTTATTCTCAGTGTCACTTCATGAAAATCCAGTCTTGTGGAATGGCAATATCTTAATACAATTTAACTTTAGTTTAAATATTTGTGCATGTGTGCATTTGAGTGTGCATATATATTTTATTAAGAATATATTGGGATAGTCTGTCAAACATTGCATTTTTTTTTTTTTTTATGTATTTCAACTGCCACTCTAGTATTAGTTTAGTTTGTGTCAAACTATTTGACACACGCCTTCATTAAACTTTTTGTAATTTGAAAAATACATGACATTGTGTTTTTCGTTGTCTCATTTCATTGTTCACAAAAAAAAAAAATGCCTTGGAAAACATACATAAATCGTGTTATACAGAATTTCTGGTTTATAGTTATTAGTTAGTTAGATATTAATTATCTAGTTTATAGGATCTAGTAGTTTTAATCCACCAGAAAGACTTGACCTTGATAGACATCTATGCATTTGCTTTACTTCACCAACGAATATTCGTTTTACAAGACTGGATTTTGTTTCCTTATACTGTACCTGTAGGGAAATGACTCTCTTGTGGAAACATAACTTTGATGAAAACAAAACAGGTTCGGTGATTTCATAGGTAGGTTGCATAAACGTATATGTGGCGTTAGATTTACACAGTGCTGTATTCTCTTAAAAAAAACGCCTTAGAGTCATGATACGTGGCATGGGCTCAGATAGGTAATGAAGTAATTAGTCTTAACAAGGGGGTTAACTGATCAGGGGTTAGATTTTTTTATTGAATTCATGTACATCTACACACACACACACACACACACACACACACACACACACACACACACACACACACACACACACACACACACATGCAAACATACTAAAACTAAGCCAATTCAATTTAAAAAACAGCTGAAATGTAAGACATTGGGAGAAGTGTAACACAAAGATTACATCTGATAAGTGGAGAACCAGGCCTGAGGGCTCACTCCCTTGGGTAAAACGAAATACTGTAAACATGTCCAACCTCTCTGTGTTTCATTAAGCCCCTTAGCAAACCCCCCGCCACACCCCATTATAGACACGCGCTACCTCGAGCAAGTGTACATTACCTGTGCACTTACATCCTCTCTCACGCTCCACACTGAAGTCTCTTACTTATGTAAAAAAAAAAAAAAAAGGAAAAAGGTCATTTACATTGTTATGATTCAACAGCAGAATTAAAGATAATTGACATGTTCATGACCTAAAGATTTACACACTTTGCTACATTCCTGGCATGAATGCTATTTACCACAATGTCTTTTGCTCTGTCATTCAAAATCAAACATTTTCAGACATTTTTCATGTTAGAATTCAGATGACTGAGTTTATTCTCTGCTTTTAAAGCATTATAAAAAAAAAAAACCCAATAAAAATGTATTATGTAATAATGGCAATTATTATTAGTAGTATTATTAAAATAGTAGTATTTAATGGGATCTTTGTGTATATTTTGTTGTACGGTATAATAAATAACGTTTTATATAAATTCAGATTTCTAAAAACTTAATTCATATTAGTTAGATGTTGTTTTAATTTTAATGCTATTTATTGTTCTGAATTTTCTATGTTTTAATTCTAAAGAAAATCGCATTCATTATTTTGTACAGAAAAGAGATAACCCTGTATATACCCCTTGCTTGCATTGACCACATGAAGGTGGCAACCTGTGACTATCACCAAACTGTTGCATTCCTCCAAGTGTTGCGTTTACAGAATTTTACCACAGGCACTTTCTGTTGTTTGATTCAGAGTGTTTCTCCTTTCAGTTCTGTCTTCAGTAAATTAAATGCAGTTACATTTTGTTTAGCTCTGGTGATTTATTCGGCCGGTTTCAAGTTTCCAAACTTAAGAACAACTCCTAGTTTTGCGGCAACTCAGGAGACAATAAAGCGAGGACGGATAATATATGATAGAATAATTTATTAAAATATTAGGGCATCTACTCCACGAAACCACTGTCCTATTGCCAGGCAACAGTATCACCTCATGCCAGGGACAAAAAAGGTATAAATTGCTAATGTCCAAATAGAATAAAAATCACAGTAGTACCACCTAGTGGTGTAACAAGGCATTTTTCTTACATCTGCATAAAATAAATTGTGTTATATTTATTTAAAGGTGAAAGTGTGGCCAAATAACTCTTTTTGTCGCAAAGGTTGTAAACCCTGAGAACTTTTGTCACTCATTTCTGTATTTCTGTGTGAATTACTGTCTGGCTTTCTAAATGTTTCTGCTGGAGAGTGTTTTAATTCTTAAGGTATGGCCTCTATATTTCTGATGTTGCCTGTTCTGGTTGTGAAATTTTCACCCCTGCTTTGTGGAGGTGGTTGGTGGTGGTTTTAGTGGAGTTTTTTTGCGAGCACAGATCTCACAACGTTTCTGTTATCAGCTATTGATAATTTCCGTAGGTCACCCATTCTTTGCCTGGTTGTTAGTACATATGGTTGCTTTCTTTTTCAGGATATTCCAAATTGTTGTTTTAGCTATATCCATATTCCTTTTTTTTTTTTTTTTTTTTTGTCTTTTCAACAAAGCAAAAGCTGCCAGTGATTTCATTATTATCTGATCCCTTTGGTAAATAGGTGTGGATTCAGAGGTGCCATTCTGATCTATTTTCTTATGTTTCAAAAACCAAACATCAACCCCAAATGCTTTTTGTGAATTTATCACAGAAAAAAAGAGTTCATGGTCTCTCCTTCCTTTCCTACCTACCACTCAACTTCCTTTAGACATAATTCAAATTAAAGATTTCTCCTTTGCAGTAGTAAAGCTCTTCTTCTTCTTCTTCTTCTTCTTCTTTTTCTTCTTTTAGCTCCTCCCATTATCCCCCTGCCCTCTACATCTGCCTTTTTCAACCCAACTACCTGCATGTCTTCCCCCACCACATCCATAAACCTCCTCCTTGGTCTTCCTCTTTTCCTCGTCCTACATGCGCTGTCCCTCTAATAAAATCATTTTTAATCCTGTCCATCATCGTCACTCCCAACGAAAATCTTCAGCTCTGCTACCTCCAGCTCCTCCTCCTGTCTTTTACTCAATGCCACTGTCTCTAAACCATACAACATCGCAGGTCTCACCACAGTCCAGGTACCTGAACTCCTTCACCTTCTCCACCTCTTCTCCCTGCAACTGCACCACTCCACTGCCCTCCCTCTCATTCACACACATGTACTCTGTCTTACTCCTACTGACTTTCATTCCCCTTCTCTCCAGCATGAACCTTCACCTCTCCAGGCTCTTCTCAACCTGCTCCCTACTCTCACCAAGTCAAGTCAAGTCAAGTTTTTTTGTATAGCGCTTTTCACAACAGACATTGTCTCAAAGCAGCTTTACAGAAATCAACAGTCAAGGTGAATGGTGTGCATTTATCCCTGTTGAGCAAGCCTGTGGCAGGGAAAAACTCCCTTAGATGTTATGAAGAAACCTTGAGAGGAACCAGACTCAAAGGGGAACCCATCCTCATTTGTGTGACATCAAGAGTTTGATCATAAATCTTTCAACAATACAGAACACTGGAGAGTGAGAACTAACATGAATGCTGGAGTATAAGATTATAAGTAAATGTCCTTTCTACAGTCTTTGGTAAATAAAATAGGAGCTACTGAGCTTAACATTTGTGATCATCACAGATCCAGCATCAGCTTCTCCATGCCAGAGCCTTTTAACACTCCAGGAGGTCCAATGTCAAACTCCACACATGCAGTGGGATCCAATTGGCACTGGTACGTCTCTAGATGGTTCAGGATGTTTGCGAGTTTGGCATCTACTTCTTTAAAGTCCATAATCTTCATGAGGTGGGACGTGACTGGAGCTTGGCAAACCTCAGGAAGCCTCGGGATGGGGAGAGAAAGAGAAGCAGTGGAGAGGAATTAGCGTAGCTGCTGTTCATGATATTAACAGCACAAGTTGATAATGTGCATGTGATCAGATGTTCTGGAGCACAAGGTTATGATGTTATGTGTAGGCTTTGCTAAAAATATATGTTTTTAATCTACACTTAAACTGGGAGAATGTGTGTCTGAGCCCCGAACACTGTCAGGAAGACTATTCCAGAGTTTAGGAGCTAAATGTGAAAATGATCTACCACCTTTAGTGGACTTTGCTATTCTAGGAACTACTCGAAGCCCAGAGTTTTGAGATCTCAGGGAGTGTGACGGATTGTAGTGTGTTAAAAGACTGGAGAGATATATGGGAGCCAGACCATTTAGTGCTTTATAAGTGAGTAGCAGTAGTTTGTAGTCTATTCGAAACTTAACCGGAAGCCAATGTAAGATTCACCACAAATAACAATATTATCCCCAACATCATAGAGCCATGGAGACTTCTGTCTAACCTCGTCAGTCAACCTGTCCATCACCACTGTAAACAGAAAAGGGCTCAGAGCCGATCCTTGATGCAGTCCAACCTCCACCTTGAACCAGTCTGTTGTTCCTACTGCACACTTCACTGCTGTCACACTGTCCTCATACATGTCCTGCACCACCCTCACATACTTCTCTGACACACGAGACTTCCTCATACAATATCAATATCCCTCGGCACCCTGTTGTACGCTTTCTCTAAATCCACAAACACTCCCAAAGCATGATGCTACCACCCCCATGCTTCACAGTAGGGATGGTGTTCTTGGGATGGTACTCATCATTCTTCTTCCTCCAAACACGTTTAGTGGAATTATGACCCAAAAGTTCTATTTTGGTCTCATCTGACCACATGACTTTCTCCCATGACTCCTCTGGATCATCCAAATGGTCATTGGCAAACTTAAGACGTGCCTGGACATGTGCTGGTTTAAGCAGGGGAACCTTCCGTGCCATGCATGATTTCAAACCATGACGTCTTAGTGTATTACCAACAGTAACCTTGGAAACGGTGGTCCCAGCTTTTTTCAGGTCATTGACCATCTCCTTCCATGTAGTTCTGGGCTGATTTCTCACCTTTCTTAGGATCATTGAGACCCCACGAGGTGAGATCTTGCATGGAGCCCCAGTCCGAGGGAGATTGACAGTCATGTTTAGCTTCTTCCATTTTCTAATGATTGCTCCAACAGTGGACCTTTTTTCACCAAGCTGCTGGGCAATTTCCCTGTAGCCCTTTCCAGCCTTGTGGAGGTGTACAATTTTGTCTCTAGTGTCTTTGGACAGCTCTTTGGTCTTGGCCATGTTAGTAGTTGAATTCTTACTGATTGTATGGGGTGGACAGGTGTCTTTATGCAGCTAACGACCTCAAACAGGTGCATCTAATTCAGGATAATAAATGTAGTGGAGGTGGACATTTTAAAGGCAGACTAACAGGTCTTTGAGGGTCAGAATTGTAGCTGATAGACAGGTGTTCAAATACTTATTTGCAGCTGTATCATACACATAAATAGTTTAAAAATCATATATTGTGATTTCTGGATTTTTTTTTTTTTTAGATTATGTCTCTCACAGTGGACATGCACCTACGATGACAATTTCAGACCCCTCCATGATTTCTAAGTGGGAGAACTTGCAAAATAGCAGGGTGTTCAAATACTTATTTTCCTCACTGTATTTAGTATATATTTTCCGGGAGCGGAGTTTGCTAGTCGGTTCTCGAGAGATGTCAATGACATCGTTTCGTTTCCGAGCTTCACTCTCCGAGGAGAGAGCTCACATCTCGGGTTCTGCCCCGCTTTCATTGAGGCGGAGCAGCACGGCAGTTCCTGGGCTCGCAAATGGAGTTTGCAGAGGGTTTCGAGACTGGCTTGTCCCTTTCTCCAACCTCACCCGCTTGGTCCAGCACTTGTTCGCAGGCTCGGAGGCACGCCTTTCAGCGGATTCTTCCTCCTGCGACGATAGCATTGGCTCCGCCTCTCTTCCCCTGAGGAGAAGGGTGGGGGCGCTTTGCAAGCTAGGCTCATAGAGCTATGGAGTTGGGGGCGGAGCTAGGGTGTTTCCTGAGGGATGCGGCTGCGCACATTCTGTGCATGATCTGCGCATATTGCGCTGAGCTTATTGTGCCGCGCACATTCTGCTCGCATTTTCTGTGCGATCGGTCCACTCTCGGAGAGCACAGCCCTCGTCTCCCATCGAGACGTGCAGAAACACAGTGTGGCGACTCGTTCTCCCCCTGTGAGGGATCCTGCACGGCGCTCATGTCGAATCCACGTGAGGTGACAGTTCTGAGGACTGTCATCTTCAACAGGAAGACTTCAATGAAGAGATCGTGTCACAGACCTTTGTGGGGATCTGGCCGTGAAGGGGCGTGCCACACCATTCTATCCGGTGCCCGTCCTGTCCTGGCCCCCTCAGGGACCTGGTCCGTTAACCCTGCCACCCTCGGTGCTTCAGGGCACGGCCAGCTCGAGCAAACTCTCTCCTTGGTCTCCACCCAGCATCGTTGTGGTCCTGGAGATCTCGCCACCCCTAGAGCCGTCTCAGGGTGCTCTCTTGGCTCTGGACATGCCGGAGGTCAGTTTTGAGAGACTGATAACCATAAGGCGCTTTCTGGCAACTTGGCAAGCTCTTCCAAATGTGTCTCGGTGGGTCCTGCATACTGTAGAGCAAGGCTACTCGATTCAGTTCGTGTCGCCTCCGCCCCATTTTCACGGGGTTCTTGTCACCCTGGTGGAAAGACAGCAGGCTCTGGTCATGGAACAGGAAGTAGACACACTCCTGAGGAAGGTGGCCATCGAGGTGGTCCCTCCATCAGAATGAGAGTCCAGGTTCTACACCTGGAACTTCACAGTTCCCAAGAAGGACAGAGGGTTGCGTCCTATCTTAGATCTAGGTCAGCTGAACCGCTCTCTCATGAGACTCAGGTTTAAGGTGCTAACCCTCATGCAGGTCATGCTTCAAATCAGATCTGAGGACTGGTTTTTCACGGTAGGTCTAAAGGATGCGTACTTTCATGTATCCATCCTACCTTCTCACAGGAAGTTCCTGAGGTTCGCTTTCAGGGCCAAAGCTTACCAATACCGGGTTCTTCCGTTTGGTCTTGCCTGTTCATCCCGTACCTTCACGAAATGTGTAAATGCGGCTCTGCTTCCCCTGAGGTCTCAGGGCATCCGCATTCCCAACTACATCGACGATTGGTTAATCCTAGCTCAGTTTGAGCAGTTGGCGGTCCGGCATCGAGGTGTCGTTCTCGCCCACATGAAGGTGTTGGGGTTTCGGATGAACGCTGGGAAGAGTGTGCTTCCTATCTCAGTGTCATATGGGATTCAACTTCTTTGTGTGCGCAGCTTTCCCCTGCCCGCATTGTGGCCATCCTTAAACTGCTAGGGCTTATGGCAGCTGCTTCCAGTGTGATTCCACTTGGCCTGCTGTACATGAGACCCCTTCAGTGGTGTCTCAGGACCTGTGGGTTCTCATGGAGGGGCAGCCCGCTCCGCACTATCAAGGTCATGTGGCGATGCCTACGTGCCTTAGATGTTTGGAGAGATCCCCGGTTCCTATCTTTAGGCCCTGTGCTGGGAGTCTCCGGTCGTCGCTTAATGCTAAAGATGGATGCGTCCCTCATGGAGTGGGGAGCGATCATGAGTGGTCAGAGGTCTGTAGGAGGGGCCCCATCTATGCTGGCACATCAATTGCCTAGAGATGCTGGCCATACTTTTAGCACTGAAGCATTTCCTCTCGGAACTCAGAGGTCACCACGGTTTGGTCCGTACGGACAATACTGCGGTGGTCCCGTACATCAACCATCTAGGAGGTCAGCGTTCGTGCCCCCTGTGCAGGCTGGTGCACCAGATCCTCCTTTGGACCCAGGGGAAACTCCTCTAATTGAGGGCGATTTACATCCCTGGCTGGTTGAACGAGGCAGCAGACACCCTGTCAAGGCGGGTGTTGAGACCCGGGGAATTGCCATATCTCAGGCATGGCTGAGGCTGCATCTGTACGCCCCCATACCCCACCCGTCAGGCTGCTTCCGGGAGTTTTGGAGAGTCTCCTCCTGGTAGCGCCATGGTGGCCACGCAAACTATGGTTCGCAGACATGGTTGCTCCCCTCAAGCATCCTCAATGAAGATTCCTCTGAGAAGGGATCTCCTTTCTCAGCTAGGGGGTGCCATATTTCACCCCCGCCCAGAGCTGTGGAGGCTGTGGCTGTGGCCCTTGAGGTTCTGGTCTCTCCACCGAGGTGGTAGAGATCATTCTCCGCTCCAGAGCTCCCTCCACGAGGAGGTTGTATGCCGCCTGGTGGGGTCTGTTCTGCTCATGGTGTGAGCACCACCAGCTGGATTCAGTCCACTAGCCGGTTGGTTCAATGCTGGAATTCCTCCCGGGACGGTTCACCAGGGGTTGGCTCTGTCCACCCTAAAAGTCTACGTGTCTGCCATTTCGGCCTATCATGCCCCTGTGACCGGGCCATCTCCGGGCGAGACCCGATTGTAACGCGTTTTCTCAGCGGCACCTGAAGGCTGAGGCCCCGGTGCAACCTAGAGTGCCCGGGTGGGACCTGGCCGTCGTTTTGGGGGCTCTTCCAGAACCCCCCTTCGAGCCTTTAGCCGAGGCATCGTGGAGGCACCTTTCAATCAAGACCGCGTTTTTGTTGGCCATCTGCTCTATCAAAAGAGTAGGGGACCTGCAGGCCCTGTCTGTGGCCCCCCTCCTTCCTGGAGTTTACCCCAGGTTTGGCTGGTGCCTTCCAGTACCCCTGTACAGGGGGTTACATCCCCAAGGTGTCCTCAATCGTCCCACGTCCCATACGATTACAGGCATTCTATCCTCCTCCATTCCAGGCCCCAGACCAGGAAAAACTAAACCGGCTTTGTCTGGTGCGTCCTGTGGACAACTACATCCACAGGACGGGTCCTTGGAGAAGGACCGATTAGTTGCTCGTCTGCTACAGCCCTCCCAAGAGAAGCCTGCTTGCTAATAAGCAGGCTCTGAGCAGGTGGATTGTTGATGCGATCACATCTTATGAGTCCTCTGGTCTCCTCGCTCCATTCTGGGTCAGAGCTCACTCCACCCGGAGTGTGGCTGCCTCAAAATCTCGGTCCTCTGGAGTTCCCTCCAAGACCTTGGTTCTATAACCAAAACCGCAGTGCCGCTCCTGGCCCCTCAGTCCTTCTCTAGCTGTGGTGACAGACACACACTAGGCAGGGACTGGTCAGTCTGGCGTGATTGGACACTTGTTTCCAAAGCGTTTTGACGCAGCTAGAGTTCCTGAAAGAAAACGTTTCTAGGTTACGTATGTAACCCTAGTTCCCTGAGGGAACAAGACGCTGCATCTCTATGCCACACCTCCGCCATCCCTGCAGCACTTCTTTTTCCCTTACAGAAGCTGCCGCTGTCCTTTCTCATATGCGCTTTACACTCCTGGTCATGACGTCACCTCACCGGTGACGGCCAGCTTCCAATTTTTGACTGATGTCACACATTATTTTAGAGCGTGAAAACTCAGGCCCGTTCCCAAAGTGTTTTGACGCAGCGTCTCGTTCCCTCAGGGAACTAGGGTTACATACGTAACCTAGAGACGATTGGTACCAGCACACTCCTTCTCCATTCCTCAGGCATCCTCCCACCTTCCAAAATCCTGTTAAACAGTCTTGTTAAAAACTCCACTGCCATCTCTCCTAAACATCATTATGCTTCTACCGGTATGTCATCTGGTCCAAATGACTTTCCACTTTTCATCCACTAGTAGTAAAACTCTAATTACATTAATTACTTAAGTCTGTTTACATTGCTATGAATAAGGTGTATGTGTGTAATGAAATAAAACACTGATAAATGTTCTTGCTTTGCATTGAACATTTATCTGCTACACTGGAAATGGAGCAGCACTCACTGCACAGTATATACAATCTTATAGGAAATAAATTAGTGACTGGAGCAAACTGTCTCATCCATTATGTTACACAGGTTTTTTTTTTTGTTTGTTTCTTGAAGTCTGGTTGAGCACTGAACAGTCTCAATTACAAAAACAATTATTTTGGTTCTTGCATGTGTGAGAAATAATTAAAAGTTGTGTTAGCATCTGATGGTTACAATTTCTTTACAAAAAAAATTTTTATTTTCGTTTGTAATTTTCCTGCTAACCTTTAATTATTTTGCGTAATTATATTGCGTAATTATTTTGCACCATTACATTGCATAATTATTTTGCACCATTACATTGCATAATAATTTTGCGTAGAGTGTCACCTTAAACATTGGAAGTCGCTGCAATGAGTCATTATATAACAATACATACTTTCTTCTTCTCGTGATCTCTTATGGAAAATAAATATTTAATTCATTTGTTAATGTGGAATTAGCTAACATTAGACATAGAGTATACAGCCACAGTTAGTACAGTCATGTACAAGCAATTCAAATCTGTACCACCTTACAATACAGTTTATCTTTTGACTATAATAAAATAGAAAAACCATAGTAAAGCACACAAGCACACAATACAACAAAAGCAAATAGATATAAAATAAAAAAATTTTTTACAGAGATTTAAATAATTTATTTGCTGCAGAACTTAATATATCTGTATGAGGATACCAGTTACAGTTGTTTTTTTTTTTTTTTGTATTGCTCTCTGCTGAAGGGGATGTTTTACTCTGCATTTTTCTGTCAAATTCCCTAAAGGTGTTCTGTTGGAATTTAAGACTGCTAACATATTGGACAGGTAATATCACTGATTGTTGTTCTTCTTAGAAACACTTGCATGATTTAGGCAGCGTGCTTCAGATCGTTATCATACTTGTTTTGTTTTATGATCATTATATTCCTCTTCATTAGACACAGAGTCATCTTGTTAGACAATTTGTTGGTGCATCGATAGATGTTCATGAGATATTATGTCATTAATGTCACTATTTGCAATTCATGCAGCCCCATAAGTATTATACCCTGACCTTAACTTCTAACCCTAACCCTAACCTCGAATCCTTACCCTAACCCTAAACCTAACCCTAACCCAGACCCTAACCCTAACTTCTAACCCTAACCCCTAACCTTAGGGTTAGAAGTTAGAAGGTTAGAGGTTAGAAGCTAACCCTAACCCTAACCCCTAACCCTAACTTCTAACCGTAACCCTAACCTTAAACCTAACCCTCTAACCCTAACCCAGACCCTGACCCTAACCCTAACTCTCTAACCCTAACCCTTACCCTCTAACCCCAACCCAGACCCTGACCATAACTATAACCATAACCCTAAACCTAACCCTCTAATCCTAACCCAGACCCTAACCCTAACCCTGACCCTAACTCTAACCCTTACCCTAACTCTAACCCTTACCCTAAACCTAACCTTAACCCTAAACCCTAACCCAGACCCTGACCCTAACCATAGCCCTAACCCTCTAACCCTTACCCTAACCCTGACCCTAACCCTGACCCTGACCCTAACCCTTACCCTAACCCTAAAACTAACCTTCTAACCCTAACCCTGACCCTAACCCTAACCTAACCCTCTAACCCTAACCCTAACCCTATACCCATCCCCTTAAGTATTATGTATTTGGTACTATCATGTATTATGGCTATAATGTTCCTATTATCATTGTTGTCACTTTTGCTCAGTTTATGTGAAAAGACACTAATGTTACTAATGTTAGAGTACAATATTTTCGTTTAGAACACAGTCTATTGTAGCTGAACTTTTGAAAATACCAATCTCAGTTAGTAAAGAGCACTCCACTCAATCTGCCAACTGGTTTAGCATCATTTGCTGCATGCAAAACAAGACAAAAATAGAATCTACACCCAAATATTAACAGTGATTGTCATTTCACAATATTTGAGCACTCAGCTCCGAATACTATAATACTAATAACTTCGGTAAAACAGCTAACTTAGCTGACAAAAGGAAAATATAGCTCCAGCCTGTGCATTAGTGCCACTTTGGGTTGCAGTGTTACCAATCAGCCTAACCTACTAACATATATATTATAAACAAGTACAGAGTCACGATTCTCCCGTGCTTGTGGTCAGTGGCGCGTGTCTCCTACGTGCTCCTTTGGATATTACACAGACTGCTTCTCATCCAGTTCTGGACTAGTGGACCGCACTCCCACCGCGCACCACTGGATTACTTCCCAGTTACTGCAAGTACGCGTTTTTGCAAAATAGACTTTGTTTGCTTTGACTTCGGCTCCCGCCTCTGTTTCTCGTATAACACTTACCCATGTGGTAGTGGTTGATTGCGAGTGTGAGACGCACATCACGCTCGTAACCTCCTAGGTTTCCATGGTATTTCTATTTACTTTCGTTTTCACAGCACAATCACTGATTTACTTGGGAGACATTTTTCAAGATTTCTAGTGAAATAAAAATATAAAACAAAAAAAAGTTATGTTTTTGCTGCACTGAACAACGAGAGCGACCGAGTGATACGTCATTAACTAAGGGACTGATGCGACCCTCCGCCGAAAACGGGGAACCGGCAGCGTGGGTTTGCTCGTGCCTTCGAAATTTGCTTGTAAAACAGGGTAAAATTTTGCGAGCAAGTTTGCTCGCATTTCCGTTTGCTCGTACAATGGGGTTTTACTGTACATTTAAACTGCTTTCTGGAAGCTACTGTTAGATTACTCAATCAATTATATAAATAAAATGAGCTTACATTCACATGTTTTATTAGATTTCCTTAGAAAATTCCTGTAAGAAGAAATCGTACAGTGCTAAGGCAGGCAGGGACTTGAAAATGAAGGAAGCGTTCTTCTTAAAAAAAAAAGAAATCACACAAAAAAGGCCACAGGTGTAGTGGCAATTTAGAGTCAGGAGTTTTTTCCATCATTTATTAATTTTAAAATGATGCTTGCTGTTGAACTGATGCTAAACTGTATGTTTGTTGACCAGTTAAGTTTTTATCCATTTAATAATTTTTAAAAAAATGAGCGATTTCGCTAAATTAAAAGAAAGATATTTGACTTTAAAATGTAGTGAAGTTAAAGTCAAAGTCGCCCCAAATGGAAATGCTTCAGTAAAGTACAGATAGGCGAATAAGCTACTTAAATACAATAACGAATTACATTTACTTCGTTACAGTCCACCACTGTCAGTAATTAATAATAAAAGTATGGTTCAATATTTAACAAACTTCTTATGATGTCCTTTAGCAAAGCTTAATCTTGGTGATTTTTGCTGAAGAGGGTTTTTAATATAGGACAACAGCCATAGAGTTTGACACTCTTCGCAGTATCTAAACTGATATACAAACTCTTATTTCCATTGATAATGCCATTTTCCAAGTCTAAAGCACTTGTGCAAGTCACGCACTGTCTATACCCACCGTGGCGCTACCTAGAGGCACTATAGATTATACTCTACCACTTGATTACTGCTGCAACTGTATTTTGAACAATTTTCACTTGACCATCAATCTTGATAGGAATTATTTAAATAGTGTTCTATGGCCTTCACAGGCACCAGACCCAAATCCAGTCAAAGATCTCGTGCAGGAATGATTATGGAGTGATGTGTTAGACGTGTTAGTGCTCTTCATCGCCAGCTTCACCGTCAAACCACTGATTGCAAGAATGTAAAATTAAATGAAATAGTGGTAATTAGTTAATCAAGAGAGCATCCCCTAACCAAGCCTGACCTAACCAAAAAAAATCTTCCTAACCATGACCTTGTTCAGTCTGTGAAATCAAACGCTGATCATGCCACAGGAATCTGTCAGCTCTCAAGCGAAGAATGTTCTGTTCCTCAAACAGCTCAGATTGTTCCCACGGCCCTGGCACTGATCCATCAATTGCAAAAAAAAAAACTAGGAACTCTTTTTTTAGGTTTTTAATAGCTTTGGCACATCAGGTGACTCAGTCTATCAGGAAGCGAAGATTTCTAAATGCCCGAGGACAAGTCGATCTATTCATACCGAAAGCAGTTTTCAACCATACATATAAAAACCTGGTTATCTCCTTACAATAACGACATCGGCATCCTGGCTGGATCAGTGAGTGAACATGGATGCAATCATGTCGGAAAGGGGAACAGACAGTTCTCAGTCACGACTCATCTCATCATCTCAAGAAAAAAAAAATCAAATCGGAAAAACTGATTGAACTTAAGGTGGGTTTTTTTTCTTCAGGGGCACAGATCTTGACTATGCTTTAATAATGAAGATGGCTGGGGTCCTAAATTAGACTTCAGGGAAAGTGTGTGGATAATGGAATATTTGCAACATCTTTGCAACCTTTGCAATATAACTTATTAGGTTATAATAATAATAATAATAATAATAATAATAATAATAATAATAATAATAATAATAATGAGAGACTATAATTATATTAGTATACTTAAAAATGATTATTATGGGATGTTTATACTTCATACACAGTGTGTAGAATTAGAATTATACACATTAGCCACATAATTTTTAAAGTTTCTCTTTCTCCATCCAAGGACTGTAAGTCTTAACAAGCTATTAATAATCAATTCATAATTTTTTGTTTGATGTGGAAAGACTGTGTGAAAGTTGTTCCTCATTTCACCACAAGAAAATTGTCAGTCCTCATTTTCAGTCCACAATGTGAAATCACATGCATACAAAGTAAACTAAGTGCAGTCAGAAAAAAAAACACACAATAACCTGGTTGCATCAGTATACACACCACTACATTTGGATTTTCTAGATCTCTGTACATTTTAATGCATTTGGGGATAATCGTATTCGGCTATATTTCACTTATTTTTATACACTGTAATGACATGTTTTATAATTATTATTTCATTTATTTATTACATTACGAAAATGTACATCATAAAACAACACAAAAACCCTATCAATGTAAAAGGGGTGTGTAAACTTTTCTACCTATTATCTACGTATTTTCTACCTAATGGATGAAATTTTCAATTCAGGTTTCAAAGTGTGTTTAATTCTACCTAATTGCTCATTGCATTGGAGAACAAGCTCCTTTGTTATTTGTCGTCTTTATCATAAAGCCAAAAGGCAATTTACCAGAACTGGACATTAAAGTTAATAATCATTATTAATTAAACAATCTTCCTAACCAAAACCCAGAATCCTTCCACAGAAGGATATGGTAAAATATACATACAATGTGATGTTAAATAAAACAATATAAAAGCTTCCCTACGGCATTGCCTACAGTAAGCCAGAGCCTGAACCTACCACACTGCTGGATATGAGATGGTAATACGGTGTCAGCTCTGTGGGAGCCCTTTTGAAATAGGCCGTTTTTACATGCAAATGTAGAGCTTCTGATTCCTTTTGATTCAGCACTCAACGTTAGACCTCGGCGTGCTCGCGAGCGCACAAGTGGTGTTCAGGTGAAATTACTGAAAATTGGTTTCTGGCTTTGTTAAGCACCTGTGGCAAGATCAAAGAACACTATGCCGTACGTGTCATCTCGATTTCAATGGGCGGCAATTTCGCAATACCCCAATAGGTTAGTCATCGGGAAAACAAATAAAAAAAAACTTTGCACTATGACAACAGACAACTTGTTTCTCGGAAAACATTTTATATGATTGAAGAGAAAACAACAGCAACAACAAAAAAATAGGAAAAAAATCACAATAGCATTTCAGAAGGTAGAATCATGCAATAAATAAGATGTTTTTCTTCCTTGCATAACAGATACTAAACAAAAGATTGGCTTTAACATTTACATTAGCCAGATAGCCAGATAACATTATCCAGATTGACCCCCAGAAGTGGTCCATTGAAGCATGTCTCACAGATTTTTCTGTGAAATCGTTTACTTTTCACTCCTCTACATTGAAAAAAAAAAAAAAAAAAAAGAATTTCTTTGCTATTTCTTCTTCTTCTTCTTTCGGCTGCTCCCATTAGGGGTCGCCACAGCGGATCATCCGTCTCCATACCACCCTGTCCTCTATATCTGCCTCTTTTACACCAACTACCTGCATGTCTTCCCTCACCACATCCATGAACCTCCTCCTTGGCCTTCCTCTTTTCCTCATACCTGGTGGCTCCATCTTCAGCATTTTTCTACCAATATAATTCATGTCCCTTCTCTGCACATGTCCAAACCATCTCAATCTCGCCTCCCTCACCTTGTCACCAAAACATCCTACATGTGCTGTCCCTCTAATAAACTCATTTCTAATCTTGTCCATCCTCGTCACTCCCAACGAAAACCTCAACATCTTCAGCTCTGCTACCTCCAGCTCCACCTCCTGTCTTTTACTCAATGCCACTGTCTCTAATCCATACAACATCGCAGGTCTCACCACAGTCCTATAAACTTTCCCTTTCATTCTTGCAGATACTCTTCTATCACAAATCACTCCTGTCACTCTTCTCCACCCACTCCACCCTGCCTGCACTCTTTTCTTTACTTCCCTAACACACTCTCCATTACTTTGCACTGTTGACCCCAGGTACCTGAACTCCTCCACCTTCTCCACCTCTTCTCCCTGCAACCGCATCACTCCACTGCCCTCCCTCTCATTCACACACATGTACTCTGTCTTACTCCTACTGACTTTCATTCCCCTTCTCTCCAGCGCATATCTCCACCTCTCCAGGCTCTTCTCAACCTGCTCTCTACTCTCACCACAAATCACAATATCATCTGCAAACATCATAGTCCAGGGAGACTCCTGTCTGACCTCGTCCGTCAACCTGTCCATCACCACTGCAAACAGAAAAGGGCTCAGGGCCGATCCTTGATGCAGTCCAACCTTCACCCTGAACCAGTCTGTCGTACCTACTGCACACTTTACTGCCGTCACACTGTCCTCATACATGTCCTGCACCACCCTCACATACTTCTCTGACACACCTGACTTCCTCATACAATACCACAACTCCTCTCTCGGCACCCTGTCGTACGCTTTCTCTAAATCCACAAATACACAATGCAGCTCCTTCTGTCCTACTCTATACTTCTCCATCAACATCCTCAAAGCAAATAAGGCATCTGTGGTGCTCTTCCTCGGCATGAAACCATACTGTTGCTCACAGATGGTCACCTCTTCTCTCAGCCTGGCTTCCACTACTCTTTCCCATAACTTCATGGTGTGACTGATCAAATTAATTCCCCTGTAGTTACTGCAGGTCTGCACATCTCCCTTATGCTTAAAGATCGATACCAGCACACTCCTTCTCTATTCCTCAGGCATCCTCTCCCCTTCCAGAATCCTGTTAAACAATCTGGTTAAAAACTCCACTGCCATCTCTCCTAAACATCTCCACACTTCTACCGGTATGTCATCTGGTCCAACCGACTTTCCATTCTTCATCCTCTTAATCGCTGCTCTCACTTCCTCCTTACTGATCCTATCTACATCCTGCTTCACCAACTCCACATCCTCCAACCTTCTCTCTCTCTGATTTTCCTCATTCATCAGCTGCTCAAAATACTCCCTCCATCTTCTCAACACACTCTCCTCACTAGTCAACACATTTCCCTCTCCATCCTTTATTGCTTTAACTTGCAGTACATCCTTCCCAGCTCGGTCCCTCTGCTTGGCCAATCGGTATAAATCCTTTTCTCCTTCCTTAGTGTCCAACCTCTTATACAGTTCCTCATATGCCTTTTCCTTGGCTTTCGCCACATCACTTTTAACCTGCTGCCGCATCTCCTTGTACTCCTGCCTACTTTTCTCATCACTCTGTCGATCCCACTTCTGTTTTGCCAACCTCTTTCCCCTAATGCTCTCCTGCACTTCCTCATTCCACCACCACGTCTCCTTGTCTTGCTTTCTATTTCCAGATGTCACACCAAGTACTTTTCTAGCTGCCTCCCTCATCACTCCTGCAGTAGTTGCCCAATCATCCGGCACCTCTTCACCACCACCAAGCCCCTGTCTGACCTCTTCCCTGAACCTCACACTACACTCTTCCTCCTTCAGTTTCCACCATCTTATTCTTCTTTCAAACCTTACTTTCCTCCTCTTCTTCTTCGCCTCCAAAACCATCCTACAGACCACCATCCAATGCTGTCTAGCTACACTGACCCCCGCCAACACCTTACAGTCTCCAATCTCCTTCAGGTTGCATCTCCTACACAGAAGATAATCCACCTGTGTGCACCTTCCTCCACTCTTATACGTCACCCTATGATCCTCCTTCTTCCTAAAATACGTGTTCACCACTGCCATTTCCATCCTTTTAGCAAAATCTACCACCATCTGCCCTTCCACATTCCTCTCCTTAAAACCATACCTACCCATCACCTCCTCATCACCTCTGTTCCCTTCACCTACATGCCCATTAAAGTCTGCCCCAATCACCAATCGTTCTTTCCTAGGTACACCATCTACCACTTCATCTAATTCACTCCAGAATCTTTCCTTCTCCTCCATCTCACAGCCAACTTGTGGAGCATAGGCACTGATGACATTTATCATCATCCCTTCAACTTCCACCTTCACGATCATCACCCTATCAGAAACTCTCTTCACCTCCACTACACTCTTACTGTACTCTTCCTTCAGAATCACCCCTACACCATTTCTCTTCCCATCCACACCATGATAAAACAGTTTAAACCCACCTCCAATGTTCCTGGCCTTACTCCCTTTCCACTTGGTCTCCTGAACACACAACACATCTACCTTTCTCCTCTCCATCATATCAGCTATCTCTCTCCCTTTACCCGTCATAGTACCAACATTTAAAGTACCAACCCGAACCTCTACTCTCCTACACTGCTCCTTTTCCTGCCGTCTCTGTAGACGCCTTCCTCCTCTCCTTCTCCTTCTTCGGCCAACAGTAGCCCAATTTCCACCGGTACCCTGTCGGCTAACGATACCTGTGGCGGTCGTTGTTAACCCGGGCCTCGACCGATCCGGTATGAAATTCTCATTTGTGATCCGCATATTTGATTTGGCACATGTTTTACGCTGGATGCCCTTCCTAACGCAACCCTCCCCATTTACCCGGGCTTGGGACCGGCACTAAGAGTACACTGGCTTGTGCCCCCCTAATGGCTGGGTTAATTTCTTTGCTATTTAATGCTACCCAATGAATAAACAAGAACCTGTTACATAACCACAAGTGTAACCTTAGGGTCTCATTAGAGGCCCTAAGACATCCATCAACCTAAAACAATTACATTTCAAACACATTTCTCATAAATCTGTATGATTTATGCAAAATTAATGCTTATGTTTCATCAAAAATTATAAATGCAAATATTTTTATTTTATTTTACTCAAGTTGAAATGTAAAATAAGTGCTTTTTGAGTGATGTAATATTTAAGCAGGGGATTTGTACTTGTATCCACCTCTAACTAACTGAACATACCAACTGCTAACTAACTAAACATACCATATTTCCCACAGAAATACATTTTCCCCTTTCATTTAAACAGGCTAAGCATTTCCTTTTTTCATCTTAAGGTACAGTAAGATAGTTAGACCCTCTTTAATGCTTAATTAAGTCTCCATCCCTCATCACTTCTGCCCACAAGTGATCAGGCGTATGATAAAGGCTCATCAGAGCCACTCGACTACGCCAGCAACCTTATATAACCCAATTCTCCGCTTTTCAATAGACTGTTCACGCCTTTAAAAGTCTAGTCTAGAAACAAGCAAAAGAAATGCCCTTCTGCAGGTGATGCCATAAAAAAAAAAAAAGTATCAAAAGAAAGAATGCAGAATGAATAGCAAGACCTTTAATAAGACCATCGATTTTGTCTTTTGAACTACATCTGAATTACTGCACCTTAATATTATTGAATCTCATTATAGGAACTGCAAAGCCACTATGTTCTTAAAGCAGAAGATCGGTTGGCTGTTCCCCAACTGCAGCAGGAGAATGTTTACTAAAATTCTCTCAAGACAGCAAGAAACCACTTACTTCAAGAATCACAGCGATCTTGATCGCTTTTAATTTATGCTTGACAAACAGGAAGCTTAAAAGCTTATGAATAAGTCAGTGACTAATGTGCTGAGGATTCAGAAAGTAAATACTTGGTCACGGCCAAATGCTACCATTGACAGGTACAGCTGCATTGCTCAATGGAACATAATGAATAATTCAGAATCATTTATTGGGTAAATGGGATCTTGTAATATTAAATAGGACCTAC
The DNA here is from genome assembly GCF_946808225.1 of Silurus aristotelis. Taxonomy (NCBI): domain Eukaryota; kingdom Metazoa; phylum Chordata; class Actinopteri; order Siluriformes; family Siluridae; genus Silurus; species Silurus aristotelis. The sequence goes on from NC_139585.1 coordinate 21,366,071, forward strand.
TAGTAGTAATGGGTGTTTTAAAGGAAAATGCTAGAAAATATATGTAAAACATTCACCAACTTGGGAGATTTTTTACCAAGTTAAGATCTCGCAACTAATATGGACAAATATGTGTAACATATCTAATCATGGAATTGTATTCAATATTATTGAATAAAAACAGTTAAATTTGACTACTTTCAAGCTTATAGATCATTTTGCCATTTTCTGAAATTAAGGACCTGAATTTCAGTGAAAAGTAAAATCCTCTGTGATTCAGAGATCCATAGACAAAGATTCGGGACCTGATCTTTCCAGCTATATGTGGCTCTTCCCCAAACACAACTGCAGAGGATCTGTTTTGGTTCTGTAACATTATATTTTTTCTTCACGTGGACTATGAGACCCAAACCTGCTTCAGCATGAAAATGCCCCTGTGCACAAAACCATCTCCATGAAAATATGCTTTACATGATTGAAAAGGAAGATCTTGAGTGGCCTGCTGTAGAGCTTTGACCTCAGTCCTACTGAACACCTTTGGGATGAACTGGAACACTGACAGCACCCCAGGTCTCCTCATCTCACCTACATCAGCACTTGACTTTACTAAGACCCTTGTGTCTGAATGAGCACAAGGACAGTTTTTCCTGTTGAAACAGACACACACTGAGTCCTTTTCTCCACACAAACTCTCACAAGTGCTGTATTTCTGCATTATACTACTTTGAAAAGAAGAAGAAGACTATTTTGAAGTATGTTACTTGCTATACTGTTTTCTAAAATGTATTGGAATAAAAAAAGTACAAAAAACAAGTAAGTAAAAATGCTCTTAAAACTCGAAGGGATCCTAATTACTAAATATGATTTAGATGGTGGAATAGGGCTAAATTTTAACCACAATATTGTTAATTACATTTACCTATCGTAGATGTTTTTTCGTAGCCGAGTGTCAAAAGCCTTGCATCTTGGAATTCCAGGTATCTGAATACTCCCCCATCCACCCTGGTTCCTTTTGCTTTTGTTTATTTTTTGTTGCTTGGATTTCAAAATACAAATTCAATGAATGTTATGTGTATACATAAGAACTGGCTATACAGCATGCACTAGAAGTACAACAATCAAGCATAACTTTATGGCTATCTGCCATATATTGTTTTGGTCCCCTTTTGCTGCCAAAATAGTCCTGATCTGTCGAGCATTAACAGCATTAACTTCTTTAGCAATTTGAGCTACAGAAGCTTGTTTGTCTTTACGGACCACAAGGGCAAGCCTTCGCTCCCCAAGTGCATGAATGAGCTCTTGGCCGCCCATGACCCTGTCATGGGTTCACCACTGTTCCTACTTTGGACCACTTGTGATAGATACTGACCACTGCAGAGAGGGAACATCCCACAAGAGCTGCAATTTTGGAGATGCTCAGACCAAGTCGTCTAGACATCACTTTCAATTTAACTATTGTCAACTGCGCTAAAATCCTTACTCTTGCCCATTTTTCCTGCTTTTAACACATCGACTTTAAGAACAAAATGCTCATTTGCTGCCTTATATAATTTGCTGCCACCCACTAGCCAGTGCCATGATAAAGAGATAATCAGTATTATTCATTTTACTGGTCATAACATTTTGCCTGATTGTTGCATATCAAACAACTAAAACTGTACACTCATCACTGTATGTGATCTAAAAGACAATGTATATGTAAATATCTAAAAGTTACCCATTAGTATGTGTATTTAGGATTTACATGAGTTTCTGAGCATTATAGCGCATCATAGCCTTGTATGTATGTATACAGTACATACATAAGTCTGCTGTTATGGATATGTCAAATTCACGCACAGCAATAATCCTAATCAATGGATTGATGACCATTTTTTTACATCACGAAACCATATACCAGGATTTGTTTGGAGGAAAAAAAAAAAGAAGAGGGCTGATTCAAAACTTGCCAAGAGGATATGAGCCACTTCATGTAAGTGGCATTTCTATTAAACTGATTCGCATTATGGCAAAGGAGGGGTAGGGGGGTGTAAAGAGGGTCATTTTGGTGCAGCTGGGAGGGGGTTGGCAGTCCTATGTGTATAAATGCACCAAGCAATATTTGAAGGACCAGAGAAAGACTGCAGACTTCACCACATCCTCCCCCCTCGGAAATAAATCAGAAAACAAACAAATAAATAAATACCACACTAGCACTGAATTGAATTCTTAAAAAATCAAATTCAACCATATTTCTGTCGGTTCGGGAAGTTCACCGATTGGTAAAGTTTAATTAAGTACATTTTTATTTTCTTTTGATAATGGAAATTTGGAGACTGCTGGCTGTAATCATCACCGTGAGTGTCCTTGGATGCACTGCTCAAGGAATATCTTTTACTCTTAATAAGGAACACTGGATTTCCAAGAACTGGAAGGTAAGTACAACTTGCATATTTCTCTGTAATTATGTATATTAGATTTCTATTGTATGTGTACATATATATATATATATATATATATATATATATATATATTACATACACACACAATTTTATTTCCACATTTTCCTCAGGATATGTAAATTCTAGTTTCGATTATTAAAGCCAATCAATAAGAACTGGGCTGTAATTATACAAAGCTGACAATGTGACAATGTAAATACTAATAAATTAGCAAAATCAACTGCTTTAATAGAGTAATTACAATACAGTAATAACAGGCTTTAAAAAAAAAGCAAATCAGAAAATCCAATTAAGAAAAATAGAATTTGAATCATTCCTGACAGTATGATTTGGCTGAAAACACATTGTATTTATGGTTTCTAGGACAAACCTTTGGTGGACACATTAGCAGGCGAAGTGGCAAATCTAATCAAGAGATCCAAGGCGCACCAGTTCTACGGTCTAATGGGAAAACGTGCCGGTGAGAATTTGTTCACTTGATTTTGATAAAAATGTTTCGCTTTTATTAGAAAATAAATTGCCACATACAATTTGTGGATGTACAACAAGAATATACATATACAATATACATGTTAAAATTAAGGATGCAACTGGTTTTTCATGGCATATTTCCATAGATGTTCCACAGCATAGGAGATTGGGTCAGAAAAGTGAGTACCTTTTAAACCCTTTAGTCAAACACAATGAAGTAGACAATTTGTATAGAAACCATAACTAAATATTATGGTCTTTTGGATGATTATTATTCAAGATACGTATTCTTTTTTTGCCGTCCGTACAGGAAACAAAGGCGAGAAGTTTGTTGGACTCATGGGTAGATCATTACAAGGAGGTAAATGGTGGTGCTGTTAAGGTGCACATTTTATGTAATTCATGATCAATCACCTGACACTCTCTTGATTTGTAGCTGATGTCTTTTACAGACACTTAGTCTCACCCTTACGTCATCTGTACATGATGCATAATGGTAGCTATGTCAAAAAAGAGTAACTGGTTAAACAGTGTAAGCATAATAAGCGCAGAGCCACTTATTTAAAGTTAATTATGGGGCTCATAATTAAGGAGATGCCATGTGAGGTGCAAAAAATGTGAGCTAAAGTCATGCATTGTGTACTCATAACGCCTAAAAAAAGAAATATGCATCGTGAAAGATGTTTTTCTAGTCATTCGAATGCAAGAAATAGACAATCATTAAAAGAAATCTCTGGTTTTGTTACCCTTTAATGACTCTCTTTTCAAACTGATGTGAAATCTGGTGAAAAATCCCCCCGAAAAAAAAAAAAGGAATGTGATTTTCAAGGTACATATAAAACCTATAAACTACGTTCCATAAAGTCAACTCGATTGTTAAAACATTTGTTTTTTTTTTGCAGATACATACACGAAAATAATCCCATATGAGACGAGTACAGCTATGCAATCAGATAAGCAATCAGGTGCAGCATTTCAAACAAATTCACAAATCTTTAACTAATATAGTATAAGCAACAATACCAAAGTGTTACGGCAAAGCATCTAACCTTTTTGCTTGTTTTTTTTTTTTTTAAACAGATTTGCAAGAAGAATGGGGCAATCTTCAGTATTACTGACTGACCCGATACGGCGCGAGAGCGGTTTTCATATTTAAAGAAAGCGCAAAGCATCCTTTAACGTGTAAATTAAGCCTGGAAGTGTGAAAAACAGTCATTATTCTACAAATAAAATACAAGAATGAAAAATTTCCACTTTTTAATGTTTCTTTAATCTGTGAGATTTGAGAAAGACTTATATATAAGAAAGAAAAAAAAAAAAGTCAAGAAATGAAAAAAATGCAGTGAGCTTACTGAGAGGATAAAAATTAAATTACTGCTTGCATGGTAATTCTACTGAAATTGGCATTTAACCTAGTGCAGTTAGTCAACCTATAACATAGGTGTCGAATTCCCGTTGAGGGAGGCACCCGTAATGTATAGCTGTCAGAATAGTGTGTCATCGGTTATATAAAAACACTTGACAAAAATATTCAGTTAATTATCAAGGCCTTCATCAGACCTGGGTGAGAGAGCTGCAGAAATACTTTGTAGTGATGCGTATGCTTTGAAAGTGACTGGCCCAACCCGATTTCTACCTTAATGTAAAGTTTAGTTCCCTAAGAACTGAGCCGGTTTATCAAGGCCTTCAGCAGATTTGAATATTGTGGCATGAAGGAAATAAACACTCTGAGCATTGGGTGTATCTTCTCAATGTCAAATGTCATCCTTTGAAACGCTGAAATTGAAGCTTAAAAGAGAGGATCTGTATTATAATTACAGCTGCACAAGAACAAAAACAATAATAATAATAAATCACTGCAGGGATAGAAGTACAAAGGCCACACAGAGACCAAAAAGACAATGAACGCTGTGAATTCATTGGAAAAGATGCTGAAGTGCATCAAAGACTGAGATTGGAGAAAAAGGCTAGTCGGTTGGACTTCTTAGGTTCCTTTGGGAGGGGTCCATTTCAGTGAACTGGGGTCGATGGTCTTGTTGCTGGTGCCTCGTTTGGTCTCTTTCGCTTTCCAATCATCTATCAGGTCCTGTAATGGCAGACATCCAGGAACATTTTACAGTCATTGTGTACACATGAGAAAAAAAGACTTGAGGAATGAAAGTAAATTATATATGATGCATTGCTTAAAGACACTGTCATTATATCGAAAGAAAACATAATGACCTTTCTTTCTCGCACGATATTCTCCATGTGGTTTAAATTCTTAGGAACTGACATTTTCTCTAAACGAGGTATTCAATCAGCAAACAATATTAAAGACATTATTTAAAAAAAAATAAACTTTTCTGTATGACCACGAAAACGTCCTACAGTCTGTTAGCTGACCTGTTTAAAAAGAGCACAGCTAGCTAATGATTGTAATAACTAAAGCTAATATACACTAATTAACTGATTACTTTCTAGTGTGTTAGAATGTTTAGACACTTTGAACAATGAAAGTACAGTAGACCTGTAGTGTCCCACTTACTTTGATTACTCTCTGCATGAATCTCTGCTGCATTAGACACATTGCATTATGCCATATACAATTTAGATAGTAACAATATCTTGAGAGCATGGTGGCTCTTATACTAAAAAATAAAATGTGGAATAAATAAATTGTAAAGAATATCACACTGCTAATAAGTTATTCTATCTGAGAATTTTGGTTAGACTACAAAATGTTTCTAGCGCTCATTGTGACTTTTTATTTTTTTTGGCGCATCACCCACCACTAATATCCACAAGCAAACATTAATCAGCATAAAACTAAACTTGTGTGTATGTATGTACCTGTCGCTTTAGAACCAAGTGTTTCCCCTTCCAGTACTTCAGCATCTGTAGAGACTGCAGAGTGCTGACGATATCCACTGGGTTCACAGCTGTCTCTTGGCTGATTTCTGCATAGAAAAGAAAAATGCATACAATTTCAGAACTTGTATTAGAGAGCCATTCACAGAGCGCACAGTGGCGTTCCTGTACTCTTTCTTTCTTTATTTTTGTACTATTTGCGCTCTTGTCAAATCCAAAGCATGATTTTTGGAACCTATGCACTAGTGACATGATTTCCCTCAAAACATGTATCTTTCCCTGTCTGAATAAGAAAAACATACCCAGGTACCCTGACCCCCTGACTGTATGCATTAGTGCCAGCCTGCAGCTGAGACTCTGAGGTTTTGTCTAAGGCCAACCACTCTGCTGTTCTTACCTTTAATGGAGATCTCTTTGCCCTGAAAGTTGTACATGTAGCGCAGCAGGACTTCCTTCCAGTAGCTGCGGTAGCTGATGAGGCCCAAGTCAGAAAGCGGCCTTTCAGGGGACCCCACCTTCTCCTCCACCTTCGACAGCAGATAACCTACAGCAAACAAACATGGGTCATCATAAAACACCATTTTTCCTAATGTTTACAATAAATGCTCCCAAGATAACCTCTCATTGTCCTGTAATGTAGTGAGGTACTATAATGGAGCTCTACAACAACCAGGCATAACTTCACAGCCACCAATCAGGCATAACTTTATGACCACCTTTCTAATATTGTGTTGTCCCCCCTTTTGCTTCCAAAACAGTCCTGACCAATCGAGTATTACCAGCATTAACTAATTCACTAATTTGAGCTCCAGGAGCTCGTTTGTTGGATTGGACCACACGGACCAGCCTTTGGTCTCCAATGAACATTGGTCGCCCATGACCCTGTCGTCGGTTAATCACCACTTTTGATAAAAACTGACCACTGCAGACCTGGAACACCCCACAAGAGCTGCAGTTTTGGAGATGCTCTAACCCAGTCGTCTAGACGTCACAATTTGGAACTTGTTAAAACTCGCTCAAATCCTTACGCTTGCTGATTTTCCTGCTTCTAACACATCAACTTGGGGACAAGATGTTCACTTGCTGCATTATAAATCCCACCCAATAACAGGTGCCAGGATTAGGAGATAATCAGTGTTATTCGCTCATTGGTCATAACAATTTGCCTGATTGGTGTATGCAGTGTAGTGTAGTACATCTTAATGTAGCACTCATCTTCAAAATGCCAGCTATTAAACAGTGTGGTGTGACTAAGTTATAACTGACAGACGAGTTTCAAAACTTACTAAAATCAATCAGCATCTTGCCATAGCCCTGTCTCATGTATTGCGGCATGGTGAGAATGCAGGACACATTGTAGTTCAGGAAGGAGTTTTTCTCCTGCAAAAAAACAAACAAAACAAAAACACAGCAGCTTTAGCAAAATCCTTGCACTAACGCAGCTTATGCGACCAGCAAAGCGGGCGGCATATCAATCTATTGGGACCTTCATACCTTTGAGAAATATCCCACAAGATGGCATCCTGTGTTGTCAGCCTCCGTCATGACATAAAAGAGGAAGGGCTCAACATCATAGTACAGAGTCTTATGGTCCAGAAACAGCTTAGCCAGCAAACACAGGTTCTGGCAATAGATCTAGCAAGAGGAAGATAAAATGTTATTTTGTTAGGGCACATGACTTAAAGCATGTGTTTGATCTCCAATAAAATCCCTACGTGGCAGATGCGAAATGCTGTAATGAGGAGCTATTACCTTGTTTTTTTTCCCATCCACCTCGAACACTGAGATGGCTCCTTTTCGGTAAACCTCGTCTCCGGGAGGGTGTTTCCACACACATTTGGCCTGTGGGGTTCGCAAACGGATTAGAAGCGAGAAAGAGAGCAAGCTGCTCACTAAGCTTAACGTGTAGCGTAATAATAGGGAGGGATAACTGTCTGAAATTCGGGAGAGATATTTCAGGTTGGATTTCACATGGCATGGCTTGACTTGCCATACCTCGAGGCAACGAGTACTGCAAAGAGTCAGGTGAATGAACTTTCTCTGGCTAAAATCGTTATTTGAACGTGTAAACTGAATATCCCTCTAACACTTCAGCACGTTCTGAACAATGTCAATTTAACCCAAACTATATTACTGTATTATACCTACTATACTGTATGCCCCTGAAATTCCATGTACATTTGTTCAAGTGTTTTCCGGGGCCACTACTTACATACTCTAACACTTACTCCGGAAAGGAAAAACTGTTTACTCAATGTTACATTCATTCATTTTTATCTCATCCCATTAAACCATACGAAGTTGACAAGACAAAACAGAAGCTTAAAGCATATAACATTATAGCATTATTTGTTAGTGTTGGATGTGATTTTATCCCAGATATCACAGCTGATTTGGAACCCAAACGACAATGGTTTAGCACAGAACAATTATTTTTTAATTACCATGTGCCTGCGTAGGATGGTCTGGCTCTTCATGTACTTCAGGCAGAACTCACAGACGTAGAGACGGCCAAGCCGAGCGTACTCTTCTGGGTAAGGGGAATGGTACCAGGTGTCCAGCTCGTAGCGACCAAACAGAATGTTTTTTATCATGTTACTACCTTCAGTGATTTGACCTTGCATGCGCAGCTTCTCCTGAACAAATCAGACAAAATTAAAAAAAAACAACTGAGAAATAAGAAAAGCCACCATTTATTTATACGTATTTATTAAAAATAAACAAATAAATAAAAATCAAACATTGTACTGAAAACTCTTCTTTTATCAATTTTTTTAAGGTCTGATCAAAGCAAAGTTGTCACTGATACTGGATTAATTCTTAAAAGTAAAAAAATATATATAATAATTGACGGCTGATATTATTGGCCGATAGATTCCTAGTGTTCCTATAATACAATATAAAATCATATCACTCGTCACACATGAAGATGTGAAATATACTTATTCTGTTAGCATTATTAATGTGTGAGCCGGATTCTTTTTTTTTGCCAGATTTTCTAACATCTAGTGCTCTTTTTATTACATTTAGTGTTTGAATTATTAAAAAAAAAATCTCGTGTCACCTTCAGACCTAAATAAAGCCTGGGTCAGAGTTTTCAGCTCAAAGGACTCATGGACATGGATCACAACAACATCAGAAAGGTTTAAAGAAAAAAGAACAAATGAATTATACCTTTATCATATCTTGTGGTCTGACCTGGAAACAAGATGGACAAGAATATTTTGGCTTTGATGTGCAATCTCACAAATGTTATTTTTAAATTCTGCCGGATGTTCAAGAGATACGCAGTAAATGTGTAAACTGTTCTGCTCGAGCTTCAACTGCTTCAAGTCATGCCTCGGGCATTAACAATGCTTTTTATTGGACAGTATCACACCACCCCGGCATGGGTTATTTTTCTATAACATGCCCCATCATGTCATGTTTCTCTTGTATCGGTTGCATCTAAACGTGCCCTTTCAAACACACTCCCTCACTTTTTTTTTTTTTTTAAAGGCACGTCAAGAAATATAAGATGGCCCTTCCCCCTAGACTTGTGAATCAGTGCAATAATGTTTCTTCAATGTTTAGTCACTTATGTTACACAAGTAATAAGACTGTTTAAATTATGCATGTGCAATTAACAAAAACGTAGTCCTGTACGCAATGCACAGTCAAATCCATTCGAGTATCTGAGGTTGCCTAAAATGCCAAAACAAACCCTAATCAAGTTTACGCTCACACACGTGCATGCCATTGTTTTATATAAAATACGAGGAGGTGTTTCTCTGTACAGGATTTCCTGCTGTAGAATATCTGCACCATCCGGTTTTATCCATGCGAATTACAAACAAGTCAAGCCTAAATGCAAAAGTAGTTCAAAAGAAGGTTTCTGAAATAGTCACATGTTCTCACCAGATCTTCTGATGCTCTTGCTTGGGCTTTTCTAAACAGCTCAAGATCATATTCACTTGTGATGTTCTCCAACAGAGGCTCTCTATTTGTTCCATGGGTCTGCCTGTGTTCCTAAAACAAAGGAAACAAGTTCAAAATCTATATGGTGGACACAGCAGCACAATCATATTATAGATCCCAATAAAGAAAGGTGTTATACCATGTACTTATCTTTCTGCTCTTTTGACAGTCCAGAATCCTTCTTCTTCCTCAATTCTTGAACCTTTTCCTTATATTTTACTTGCCTTGCCGTAGGAGCCTGCGTAGATATTACAAAATCAAACTCAACTGAGAAATTCCAGTGTAATGGTGGTGACAAAAGGTTGGTAGAATATTTTGGGAGAGAACAGATTACAAATGAGTATTTGATCTTTTGATATTCATGATCCAGTGTAAATTCAATGATTTCTATTCTTGCATGAAAGTTGAAAAAGGGAAAAATCTAAAATAGAATAATTACTGTCAAACTACTAATCAACCAAATTCCAACCTCGGGCAAATGCCAAAGTTTGACAGAACAAAGCAGCAAGATGTGACGGTTAATGTTTGCCCCCTAGTGTCATTTTCTTACATTTTGTTTACAATGTTAACACAGTCACAGGCCCTAAACAAACACAGGATAAAGTGATTACACTGAAAGCGTATAAGCAGCTCGTTCTAAATAACGTGTTTTTTGAAACAAAAAAACAATATTATTGGACTTTAATTTCATAGCATGAATCAAGACCTTCAATCCATAGTATGAAGATCGTGTACCTGGTGACGTGTTGCATGTCTGTTTTCCTCATTCTGAGTTTGACTTCTTTCCTCGTCTTGTTTTTCCCGCTCTGTAGCTTTCACCTTAACACAGAAAAAGAATATTGTGTAAAACTTGTACAGCCACAGATACAAGCTTTATTAAAGGCCTACAATATTAGTAGGATGTTTAAACCTTGCACTCGTCAGCTGATAGGTTATGGTAAAGAGGACAGCCGGATATGGAGAAGTGTCGTTCGTGCTTTCCGGTTAAATGTCCTGTAAAAAGAAAGTGGGGAAAGTAAGAAAACGAGGTGAGAAAAGGTCTGCATTTAGGTATACTGGAAAAACCGGGACAACAATTCAGCGTTTTCTTGCATGGCACCAGGTAAGTGCTATAGATTCACCTACCCAAGGAGTTGCATCCAGGTGTAGGACATTTCATGTTAAAGTTGTAGCTCTCATGGAAACGGCGGCGCTTTGGCCTATGAGATGGATCGCTGCCTGAGTCTTTGTGGTCTTTGGATGCTCCTTCATCGTGGGATGCATTGGGACTGGAGATGTCAATGTCAGACTCGGATGAGGGAGCGTTGCCTGTTGGAGTCCTGGGTGGTGATTCGTCTCTCTCTGCTATTTGCTTCAAGTCTGCTGGTACATCTAATATCAAGGGCAGTGAAAATGACAAATTACACATAATAAAAGCACTACAATACATGTAGGAGTTTGTTGTTATCCCTTGAGCTGTTTAGGATAAAATTTATGTTTCAGTTTACACAGTAACGATCACAAGCTGGTGACTGGCATTAAAAGTATGCCACTGTTCCAAACAAACATGTCAAACATGTTCACTGGGAATGGAGAAGCTTTTCTGTTTCACAGTCGCTTTAAAAATCAAATCAATCATGACTGGAAATTCATGTATTGTTAATGAGAGAGTCGGACCGCTGTGCAAAGTCTTCTCCAGGCTTTAATTCGGTTAAAGTCTGGACTCAGTGGTGGCCAATCCATGTGGGAAAATTATGTCTCATGCTCCCCAAACCACTCTTTTACAATTTGAGAATGATGGATCATGACATTGTCATCTTGGAATATGCCGTGCCATGAGACCAACTGCAGCAACCCCAGATCATAGCACTGCCCCCACAGGCTTGTACGGTAGGCACTAGGCACCCATCACTCGGGAACAGGGTAAATCTGGACTCATCAGACCACATGATCATACTGTTCCAATATTTATGCTCCCTACCAAATTGAAGCCTTTTTTCAGAATAGCATCACTGATGTTTTCTTAAGCCTACACAACCGTTTCGTCCAAATCCTTCGAGTTCCCTTCACATCGTGTCTCTGGAAAAGCTCTTAATTTTACTATTAAACATAACCATGAGTTCTACTGTTGTTGTTGTTTTGTTTTTTTTAAGATTTCATCAAACGATTAATTGATTGCCGATCAACCATTCATGATTTTTTTCTATCAAAAATCTATTCTTTAAAGACGGTGGTTCCCCACTATCCTTCCAGTTTTTATTAATGCGTTGGATTTTAACCCAATTTAAGTCATTTCAGCAATCTATTTAGATGTGTTTATTGTAAACTATATATTACATAATTGAGTGGGTCCCCTGGTAGGCACTGTCACATCACCCACACAAATAAATTCTCCTCTATCAGCACACCTGTCATCAGCAGTCACTTTCTCACTAAACACATCTGTATTCCACAGTATGAAGTTTACATTCACAATTTTGCACTGACTGATAAATGCTACAGTTTTACTTTTAACTTGCCTGGGCTTATGTGTTGCTTGTGTGGAATAAGTTATATAAAAAAAAAAAAAAGAAAAAAACCTACATTTACATTATATTTTTATATAATGTAAATGTAGGTTTTTTTCTTTTTTTTCTTTTTTTTTTATAATTTCATCTGCTTCTGTCATTAGCTGTTTTAAGGTTTTATACAAAGTACACAAAGCAGCATCAGAGCACCAGCTGGTCTACAGAAGCCAAAAGGTATTGAGGTAAAATTATTAAAAATAATTATAATCTGCCTTCACACACACACACACACACACACACACACACACACTTACTTTTTATACACGTTACTGATCACATGGCTGAAAAGCAGACAGTGATTCTAAACCAAAGTGGGTAACTATATAAAAAAAAAAAAAGGTTTGGTTAGACTTGTGGTGGCATAAATTGTTTTAAAACCTCAAGCTTTTACCACATTAAGGTTCAACCAGTGTAGCTTTTTTTTTTTTTACCCTGATTTTTACAGTTAGCGGTATGAGGATGACAATATGTTGACTTGTAACATGACTTGTACTATTTTTAAAAGGTTTTTCTTTGATTTGTCTGTTTTTGAATTTTAATCCCATGATATAAATTGTCAATAGGTTGAGAACTACTGACTTGTTGTGGAAATAAAGTCTGTCTGGATGTGAGCACTGATTAAGCTACCTAACAGATTGATTTTTTTTTTACCATATATATGGTACGCAAGAGCTTTTTTATTTGCAGGACTTGCATTACAGCTGAACATTTATCCTTAGTTGCACTCATGGGAGGGAAAAAAATAATAAAATCGCCAACCCCTGTTGTGACCCTTCTCAAATTAAGATTGATAATAATTTACCTTGCGAGCTCTGACTAAGCCGCACAGAAGCTCTGGTTAACCGTGCATTGCTGCGTGGATTTGCATCGCTGTGTGAGCTGTCGGTCTTCTCGTGCTCAGTGGAGTCATCAGAGTCTGCGGTCCCATCAGAACTGCTCCCGGCTGCTCTCTGTAAGCAAACAGTAAAGTAGAACGTTAAATCGATAGAAAGTTCATTTGTTGACCAGTCGGGTTCTTGAACCTTGGCCACGCATGACCCTGTCGCCGATTCAACACTGTTCCTTCCTTGAACCACTTTTGATTTCTGAGCTTCTTCTGGGTTTCTAAAAACTGCAGACTGGGAACACCCCACAAGAGCTGCAGTTTTGGAGATGCTCTGACCCAGTCGTCTAGACATCACAATTTGTCCCTTGTCAAATTCGCTCAAATCCTTACGCTTTCCCATTTTTCAAGCTTCTAACGTCAACTTTGAGCACAAACTGTTCACTTGCAACCTATTATCCCACTGACTAACAGGTGCCATGATTAAAAGATAATTATATTATTGGTCACTACACCAGTCAGTGGTCATAATATGCCTGATCAGTGTGTGTTATATAGGATGGATAGATAGATAGATAGATAGATAGATAGATAGATAGATAGATAGATAGATAGATAGATAGATAGATAGATAGATAGATAGATAGATAGATAATGAATGTGTGTGTATGTATATGTAAATTAAAACATGTCTAACCTTCTGACATACAAAAATGTGTACAATGTTTACAGTACAATAATCGAAAACACCGTTCGTTTGTGTAAGCTTGGTCACGTGATCCAAAGCTTCGAATCGGTTCAGCAGAATTGATTCATTTTGCATAAACGGTTCAGAGTCGCTCTCTAGCCATCAACGCCCGACTGAAATGTTAGCGCTTAGCTTACAAAACTTTAACGTTATCCTGGTTTACAACACAGCATGATACACTACTCAGAAACAAAACGCCAAGCCTGATAATAGTCACTGGAAAAAAAAGACTCCAGCATATCCGCCATGATAGCTAGCTATCATCACATCAGTCGTGTTTTCAATGTTAGCGCAATGTACAAACAGTTGGACTTTACACATTATTATGCTATTCACCATACTTCTAACGATGCATGTTCATAAATTTAAAATAAAACTAGGTTAAGAAAATAACTATAACATACGAGTGCGAAAAGGCGTCATACTAGCACAAAAGGGAAGTCCTGGTGTATTAGCTGCGGCTCAATCCGAAATGGAGTCATACAGAATGCTTAGGGCACTAGATAGCCGTTTGAGATATTTCCTTAGTACACTACGTAGTGCACCTACACAGTGAACACGTATATTTACCGTTGTAGCTAATAAAACGTTGACCCTTTTTTACCTTTCTTCTGGGCATTGTGACTGTAAAATAATTCCGGTTTCTTCTCAGTGACACATATAATTACGTCTACCTTCTTAATTTGTCGCTTTTTTTTTTATTGCAAAATGTTTTTCTTTTCTTATTTGGATCGCGGACTTTCAAATTCCACTAACTGTAGTTTAAGCAACAGCAGCCTCTCTCGCGCGCTACATTCTCTCTTCCGGTTGGAACCGACCAAAACCGGAAATGGAGATCAAACCAGTGTAAAAAAAAATTACACCACAAGATGGCGGCTCACCCATATGCTATATTATTGTGCGGTTTTTTTTTTTTTTTTTTACAAATACAACCAGATTGAATAAACATTGTTATTGCATTATTAATTAAATTATGTAAAAAAAATGTGAGTTAAATAAAAATAATGTCGATATATACTTTCACTAAAATAAAGTAAAAATGGACAATCCAGCGCCCAATTTAACCTTTCTACATTCAATGAAATACAAGAGAAATAAATATCAATACAATTTCTGAAATTATTATAAAAACTGAAAAAATATGTGATTATTCATTCCCTGTTGCTGCAAAACTCCTATATTGGGTCCCAGTAGTGGACAGTAAGGAAGTAACTGTAAGTTGTTACTGTACTTTACTGAAGCATTTCCATTTGGGGAGATTTTACTTTAACTTCACTGCATCTCAAATTCGAATATATTACTTTTTACTCAACTACATTTTGAAATCAATCAATAGTCATTCCTTTTTATTTTTGAGTGGATAAAAACTTAACTGGTCAAACACACAGCAAGTCACCAATCAGAGTAAAACCTGCACTCTGTCTTTAAACTTGTTTTGATTGCTGCTTGATGGTATCTACTCAGCAGGAACATACAATTCATCATCAGTTCAACAGCAAGCAGAACATTTTGAGAGTAATAAATGATGGAAGAAACTCCTGTCTCTAACTTGCCACAACACCAGTGGTGTTTGATTTTTTCAAAGTATTTAAAAATAAGGTTTTGTGTTCATGATCAATTTAGTAGATATCAATAAGTGTTTGACTCATTAATGTCATTCTATTAAAAGATTGTGTGCTGAGAGTAACATTACAGTCTTTTCACATAAACTGAGTTGATTAAGCAAAGAGTCTTGTGAAATAAATGATAATGTTTACATTATACACATAAGTAAATTGTAGTACTTTGGATACTTAAGTACATTTAAAACCAAATACTTTTGTAGTTTTACTGGAGTAATACTTTACCGAGTGTCAAGTCAAGTCAAGTCAAGTTTATTTCTATAGCGCTTTTCACAACGGACATTGTCTCAAAGCAGCTTTACAGAATTTAAGAGTTAATGTGAGCAATGTGTATTTATCCCTGATGAGCAGCCATGGCGACTGTGGTAAGAAAAAACTCTTAGATGTTATGAGGAAGAAATCTTGAGAGGAACCAGACTCAAAAGGGGAACCCATCCTCATTTGTGTGATATCAAGAGTGTGATTATAGTCTTTAAACAATACAGAACACTGGAGAGTGAGAACTAACATGAGCACTAAAATGTACGATTATGAGTAATGTCCTTTTCTCTCTTATAAAGTGGTTATAAAACTTTGAGCTACCGAGCAACTCATAAAATAGCTCAACATTTGAGACCATCATAGATCCAACATCAGCTTCTCAATTCCAGAGCCTTTAAACACTCAAGGTGGTCCAGTGACAAAACTCCACATGAATGGGATCCAATTGGCGCATCTAGATACGTCTCTAGATGGATGTTTGCTGGTTGGGATCTAATGCTTTGAAGGTCCATAATCTTCATAAGGCAAAACGTGACTGGCGCAACCTCAGTGTGTTTAATCTGCACGTAAACTGGAAGAAGTTCCTGACACTGTCAGGAAGACTATTCCAGAGTTTAGGAGCTAAATGTGAGAAACTCTACTGCCTTTAGTGGACTTTGCTATTCTAGGAACTACTAGAGTTTTAAGATCTCAGGGAGCGTGACTGATTTTAAAGTGTTTAAAGACTAGAAAGATAAATGGGAGCCAAACCATTTAGGGTTTTGTAAGTAAGTAGCAGTAGTTTGTAGTCAATTAGAAACTTAACAGGTAGCCAGTGTAGGGATGATAAGATTGGGGTTATATGATGATATTTTTTCAGACTGGAGGTCATGAACGCATGGACGAGCTTCTCTGCATCATATATAGACATGTTTAGTTTAGCAATATTTTTAAGGTGAAAGAAGGCTGTTTTTGTAATATAGTTAATATGATATTCAAAAGACAATTCGCTGTCTAAAATAACTCCAAGGTGTTTTACTCGTGTAAAAGAGTGTATCTCTACTTTAACTCAGGTACATGGTTTGTCCACCACTGTTGGTTCCGCATCTTAAATAATAATAGAATATTCTGAAAAACCCACATTATTATCTCCAAGTTAAAATAAATAGGGAGAATATTCTCTAAGTCAAGTCAAATGGCTTTTATTGTCATTTCAGCTATATATAGTACAGTATGCAGTGAATTGAAACAACATAATTAAACACAAATTAATACAAGATAACACAAAACTAACTCTGACAGTACATAATATGTGCAAAAAATATTTTAGTGCAATCGACACAACACAATGAGACAATAAAAAACAGTGACAGTGTAGCATTGACCTGTACTTTGGATGTGTATTAGTTAGGGGTGTAACTGTACATGTATTCGTACTGGAATCCTTAGATACAGAGCTTCCGGTCCTTTTAACGTGCGGAACATATTTAAAATCTTAGTTCCCTCAGGAACGTATTAAGTGGTGGACACCAAGTATGTTTAGTGTCTGCCTTGTGCTTTGAGTGCATTTTTTAAAATTATTATTATTAAACATAAAAAACATACACAATAATGGCAGATGTATATATAAAAAAACTAGAGTTAACGCAGAGTCACTGTGGCTACTCACGCCGTACCCGAAATAAGATTAGTTTTGAGCATGCATTAAAATGCTAAAGAATCCATAATAATCAATAGCACTATGGATTCTTTAGCATTTTATGTCCAGCTTCAAGAATCTTTCTTAAAAGGAGAAAATCCTGATAATTCCACACATCGAGGGAGTGAGTGAACGAAGGATGGAAGGAATAAGGACATTTGTTAAAGTATGCTAAAATAAGTAGATCAGTTTAGTAGGTCATATCTTTGGAATATTCAATGTAAAACACACACAGGCACACACGCATACACACACACACAACATACCCACACACATCTGCATTACCCAAATGGGGTCTAACAAATGTAAACTATTTAATTACATATTTTCATTTATTTAATTAAATGTTATCAATTTAATGTGTGCTAATTAAATTGAGAAATCAATTAAACTGGCACAAATCAAATTAAAACAACGTTCCTTCTGAACCCTGGTGCTACATACAACAACAATCACAGAAAACACAGGGCTAAGGACTAGTAAGTGTCCTCGCCGCATAAAGTCCAATCTGTAGCACAACAAAAATAGTAAAAAAATTCCAACAGGGTGAATATTTATACAAAGATTTTATTCGAAAATTTTGGTGTTTCTATAAAGGGGATTGAAGCTGTTTGGTTTTGTGTGAGTACCTGAATCTTTGCTGGTGTTTGTGGGGGTTGAGGAACCTGGTGTGAAAACATTTGCCCACAAGCATGGGGTCTGGAAGATTCTCCATCCCCCTCGTTCGCAGTGACACAGAAGGAAAACGTCATGGTTTTCCCGAGTGTTCCACTTAGGCCTTAAAATAGGAATAGGGTGGAGGGGCGGAGAAGGCAGCCTTTAGCAGCTGATACTGTCCATCTTAAAATAGCCCGGTGCACTGAGCTACAACACCAGACAGACTGCTTTCACTCTCAGTGGTGAGACAGAGTTTGTAAGCTTTGAGAATTCTACCGGATTACACGTTAAAGATTCCAAACATTTCCACTACAAAGGCGAACCCTGAAGACTCAAGATGCCAAAAATTGTCCGACCGGAAAACTGGTTAGTGAAACTCTAGTGTGCGGTGTAAAGGGGAGAACACATTATAATTCTAAAGTGTCCAAATGTGGTCACTGAATCACTGTGTAGACAGTGGTGTACTTACTGAATCAGAAATGATAATATATACATTAAAGTAGATAAAGGATTTTGTGGTGTTTAAATTCTGTTTTACTTTCTCTGCTTGTCTAAAGTCAACCTGCAAAAACAGTGTGGTTTGACCGCAAAAAGTATGTTACTGTGAACTTCCTGGTTCAGAAACCCACCAACGTTCAGGTGGACATCCAGGAAACCAAAATTATCCTAAGGTAAGAAACTATTGCTATACAGTGTCTTGCAGAATTATTTATCTTTAAGCATGCCACATTTTCCACATTTTATAAGCATGATTTGAAATGGACTGTCTGTCTGTCTGTCTGTCTGTCTGTCTGTCTGTCTGTCTGTCTGTCTATCTATCTATCTATCTATCTATCTATCTATCTATCTATCTATCTATCTATCTATCTATCTATCTATCTATCTATCTATCTATCTATCTATCTATCTATCTATCTATCTATCTATCTATCTTCCTTAGTTGCAATTTCTTTATTGATCAGAGGTTTGGATTTATTGTTTTAATTTGATTCTATTTACCTGTCACACTTGGCTTTAATGAAGCAAATAACAAATACAATAACTTTGATGATGCTGGGATGCTGGGACAACAGATATAAAATTTGAATTAATATTTTTTTAGTTAAGTTTTTGCCCCTCTATGCAAATACTTGTAACCACCAGTTGTTACAATTTCAGCTGCAAATCTTTCACTCAGCTTTGTATATCTGGGCATATGTTTACTTAACTTACACAAGGCATGTATATGTATAGCATCTTCTGACTTAAAATATACAGTAATCTTCAATATTAAATGGCAACCCATCGAATAATTCACTCCTTTACATGTTTGTGTTGCAGCTGCAAAGACGACGATGACAATAACATCTATAACGAGATCGAATTTTATGATCGAGTGCAAAAAAATGTAAGTTTGCAAACCTTTGTTTGAAAAGTCATTTGTATAATTTTTACATTGTGCACAAATGCTCCTTGTGCAAAATTTCCTTTGATGCAACAGCAGATCAAACCAAGTAAATGCTGACAGCTGGTGTTCCTGGTGTTTCAAAAGTACACTACATGAAAAAAAGTTTGTGAACACATGAATATAAGATTGGTATGTGCTTTAAACATTCCATTTCACATTCAGTCCCCATTTTCTGCTATAATAACCTCTACTCTTCTGGGAAGATATTCCACTAGATTTTAGAGTCTGCTTATGGAGATTTGTGCTCATTTAGCCACAAGGGTTTTAGGAAAAGTCAGGTTTTGATGTAGGGTGAGGAGGGAGGGGGTGCAGTCAGTGTTCCAATTCATTCAAGGTGTTCAGTGGGCATGAGGTCAGAGTTCTATAGCAGGCCATGCAAGATCTTTCACTAGAACCCATGTAAACCATATCTTGATGGATTTTTTTGTGCATTGTCATGCTGGAACAGGTTTGGGTCTCTTAGTTTAAGTGAAAGGATATTTCAGTTCTATCACATCTAAAGACAACAATTAGGAGAAGATAGGAGATATTGTTAGGAGATACTTTTGTCCATATCGTTTTGGCTGTTCTTGTGTAGTATTGCCTGAGAAATTTTAGAAAGTCGGCATTTGCTTCTAAGCAATGTATTTATCATTTATTTTAGAACTTATTTTATTATTTAAAATAATTGCATGGGGTGATTTAATTAATACTTCTTACTCGAAAAGTAAAATAAAATTCTGAAAAGTGTAAAGAAAGAAATGTATTTAAAAGGAGGGAAAATGTTGGGCCAAGCTCATAAAAGTGCACAAAAACAAACTTTTTTATTCATTTAAAATTGAATCAATAATACACTGTTACATAAACAAGTAAAGAGTGAAGCAACATGCAAATAAATAATAGCTTTTAATTTCAGATTTATGGGGGAAACCATGTGCTGTTTCATACACAGGAGTGTTAATGTTATTCAAATTTTATTCCCTTTCAACCGTCAAGTTGTAGTATAGGTACAGTATATTAACATGAATTGGGTTTTAATGTCAAATGTATAAATGTGTTGGAGAGTGTATATAATTATTATATCCAAAAAAAATTTTTTTTAAAGTTTTGCTAGTACTGACATAAGTCTTTGGCTTATTTTGATTTTTGGACCCAGCAGTATGATATAAAACTGGCTGTTTCTTGAGTGTGGTGACGAGCAGTTCAATTCTGAAGCCAGTAAGGACTAAAACACTATGGGGTGTGTTGGGTGTAGGAAGGCTTTTGTATGGAAGGCTTTTATTATTCCCCTTATTACCTTTTGTACCCCAGCAATGTGCCAACAATGAAAAGTTTCCTGTTTTTTACAAAATGTTTATTGTATCCGATTAGAGATACATTTAATGCTGTAAAACGTATGTAGAGTCACTGTAATCCCTGCTATCACCTACATTATAACAGCTGGTTAGAAAAAGTAAAAAAACAAAACCAAACAAAAAAAGAAAAAAATTTATTATATATATATATATATATATATATATATATATATATATATATATATATATATATATATATATATATATATACACACACACACACACACACACACACAGGAAAAGCCACCATATCCATATTAACACATTTAAAAAGCTTATAAAATTTTAAATGGAGCATCCACCATACAAATACTAACAACATTTTTATTATTTTATTATCACAGTAATGCAGTAAAGTGTGTGACAGAGATGCCAAAAGTACACACATCCTTCACTCAAGTAGAAGTACAGATACTCATGTTTTAAAAGTTGAAGTGCTGACTACACTTTTTCACTCCAGTTAAAGTAAAGAAGTTTGGGCTCCGACATGTACTTAAGTAAAAAAATCCCGTTTTAGTGTCACGCTGGCAACTGGACCTCACATCATATTAATATATCGATGTAATAGAATCAAGATGTTATCTAATGAATGTATCCAAGCTGAACATCCACCATATAGAACACAAGCATAGAAAAGATGATGATGATGATCAGGTGATCAGGAATGTCTCTGTACTCGGTCATGTTTACAACGCTGACTCATCGCTGTCTCATCCACGTTATCCCTAGACTTCTTGTTGCCTTCTGTCTTGCTCATTGTTGCTTAGTAGTCTAGTTTACGTCTGTGGTGTGTGATAGCAAGGAAATGGTACACCAGTGGTAGGTTGAAAAATCCAAGTAGATAGTTCAGATATTTGTTTAAAAAATTTTATAAATGAAAGTAAAATGTTTACTGAAAAAATAATAGTAAAGTAAAATACTGATACCAAAAAATCTACTTAAGTACAGTAACAAAGTATTAGTACTTAATTACTTTCCACCTCTGGTGTGTGAGAATTCAACAGCACTGTAGTATAAAAAGAATTTGACACACACTTTAAAAGTGTCAGATCTCTGGACTTGTCATCATCTGTGTGACCATTAAAGGCTCTCATTGATCCCCCATGGAATTTTCTCCTCTGTCTATTGATTGTGATATTACTGCTACATGTGCCTTATTCCTAGTGTCTCAGATATACTTTATAATTCTGTATTGCATAAAACATCTGTGTTTTTTTTATCTTTAGGATTCCAGGGAGAAGGTTTATGACCGCACAATTAATGTTCTTATAAGGAAAATTAAGGAAAATGTAGCCTGGCCTCGTCTCAATAAAGGCACAGATAAGGTAAGATGTATTAGCTGAAAAAATATTTGTATCATTTCAAAACATTTCCTGCAAGGAAGTGGCAGAAAGCCGCAGTGAGTAGCATCCAGAGTCAGTGGTTTGATCATGCTGTACATATGGGTTTCTTGTGGGTTCTCTGGTTTCCACCGACTGTTCAAACACATACATGTAGGTGGATTGGCAATTCTCGATTATCAATATATGTGTACAGGGTGTAATCCTGTACTTACCCCCAGCATTCCAGCAATAGCCTCCATATCCACTGCAACCCAAATCAGGATAAGTAACTAAAATAACCAACAACTAGACAGATTTAATAGTATAACTAGCATTACAGGATACCCGATTACTAAGTGTTTATATTTCAAGGCTCTTCTCTGTTCTGGCACTGAGGTGGTGAAATGAACTTCCCCTTGATGTCTGTCCAACGGAGTCCCTGATTATCTTCAAGCGATGATTGAAGACATTCCTCTTCCTGAAACAATTAAATTAGCACTTTCCAAGTTTGCTTTGTAGAATTCATGAGTTATATTTATATTAAGTTTGTAATCTTGCATACCAGTGTAGATTTATTTATTGCTAGAGCCTCAAAGCACTTTTGTACGTCGCTCTGGATAAGGGCGTCTGCTAAATGCCAGAAATGTAAATGTAAAATTGTTTAAAATCTAAGCGCTGTGTTGCTGTCTTAATCCTCACAGCCAGCCTGGCTATCAGTAGACTTTGATAACTGGAGGGACTGGGAGCACGAGGAGGAAGACGGCAAGGCCGAGTTTGAACAGTACATGGATGTAAGTACATCACTGTTCTTATCACTGCGTACACTTCAGCTCTCTTTTTTTTTCTTTTTTTTTTTACAAATGTATATTTTTTTAAGATTTACACATTTACAAGGACAAAGAATGTAATCCAAACCACAAACATTGCACGAAACAACGTGCAGATGTTATGTCTTGAATCATAGGACATAGTGAAATAAATTGTGTATAGCATGTGTTTATTCTTCACAATTCTTTTGTTGTTGTTTTTTACATATAGATGCTGTCTGATATGAAACAAAAAGGGGAGCCCCCCAGTATGGATGACCTTGAGTTTGATGTAAGTAACTAGTTTCACAAAGTACTAGTTTTGATATTAAGTATATTTCTGGAAGTTGATTTCAATGAATAAACCACGATTACCTTCACAGAGTGACTGAGAGACTCCATCATCCTAAGGTAAATATTAAAGAACATCCTATTAAACACCTGCATCTTTATACAAAACATGATAGATAGATAGATAGATAGATAGATAGATAGATAGATAGATAGATAGATAGATAGATAGATAGATAGATAGATAGATAGATAGATAGATAGATAGATAGATAGATAGATAGATAGATAGATAGATAGATAGATAGATAGATAAATAAATAAATACTTTATTCATCCCAATGAAAAATGTACATACTAATTAATTACATTCATTTATATACATAATATACTATGTTAGAGAAGTAAAGAGTAAAGAAGTAAAACAGTGGTCCCCAATCTTTTTTGTGCCATGGACCGGTTTAATGTCAAAAAATAATTTCACGGATCGGTCTTTAATGTGTGCAGGATAAATACAACAAAAATAAAATGATACAACCGGCATAAAAACTGGTATTTTCTAAATATAATAATAAATGTGAATTCACTGTGTTGTTTTTCGTTCATTTTGCTAGCTTTGGGTTTGAATTTAGCGGTAATGTATTATGTGTTAGCGGCCGGAGCAGCCCCTTTAAGAAGGTAAAGGATGGAGGTAAGACATGTGACCGAGGCATCTTGACATGCATCAAGAGTGAGTCATAGACAGATGTGGCGGAGAAAATCCGCTAAATATCCAAAATAAAACATCGTTTAGAATCAGATAATAAATAAAACGTTAATAATCTAAGTTATGTATTCTCTCTGTGAGGCCCGGTACCAATTGGGGGTTGGGGACCACTGGACTAAAACACAGGAGGTGGAGCTGGAGGTAGCAGAGCTGAAGATGTTGAGGTTTTCATTAGGACTGACAACGATGGACAGAATTAGAAACAAGTTTATTAGGGGGTAAGTAGGATGTTTTAGGGACAAATTGAAAGAGGCGAGATTGAGATGGTTTGGACATGTGCAGAGGAGGGACATGGGGTATATCAGTAGGAGAATGCTGAGGATGGAGCCACCAGGAAGGAGGAAAAGAGGAAGCTCAAGGAGGAGGTTTATGGATGTGGTGAAGGAAGAGATGCAGGTAGTTGTTTTGAAAGAGGCAGATGTAGAGGACAGGGTGGTATGGAGACGGATGATCCGCTGTGGCGCCCCCAATGGGAGAAGATGAAAAAAGAAGAAGAAGACATATATAATATACTATACATATAATAGATATAAAAAGTGTACACACCCTTATGAAATTGCAGGGCTTTTTAATTATTAAGACAGAAATATCAGATTTGTTACATCTTATATGTGATCTTTCAACAAACAAAAATCCAGAGGGGGAAAAAAAATGTTTGGCATAAAAGATAACTAGAAATATTTGGAATAAAAAAAAACCTACAACACCCTGATTGTATAAGTCTGCACACCCTCTCATAATGGGGGCTGTAACTGT
Organism: Silurus aristotelis; assembly: GCF_946808225.1. Classification (NCBI taxonomy): domain Eukaryota; kingdom Metazoa; phylum Chordata; class Actinopteri; order Siluriformes; family Siluridae; genus Silurus; species Silurus aristotelis. Next base: position 21,390,826 of record NC_139585.1, read on the forward strand.
CCTAAAAGTTAAACAATCACATTCCAAATGAAGCCTGTATGTAATTGAGAGAGAGAGACAGAGAGACAGAGAGAGAGAGAGAGAGAGAGAGAGAGAGAGAGAGAGAGAGAGAGAGAGAGAGAGAGAGAGAGAGAGAGAGAGAGAGAGAGAGAGAGAGATCTGCACTTCTGGTCAAGTGCATTTCATTGGCTCTGTACTTTTACTCTGCATTTATATCTAAAATCTTCATCAAATCTAATCGAATGTCTTAAATTGTTGAAATGGCTAATATAATTTTGTATTGTTTACTATTTTCCTTTGCAGATTGTTTTTCATTCTCCAAAAGGCTCTGGAAAATTCATTGAAAGTACATGTATAACATACAGCCAGGAATAAAACACTTAAATAATGTGCTGTTATTGAAAAGGAATGTTATGACCACCCCAAAATTGATTCTTTTTTTTAATAACAGCATGTTTTATTTCTCCTATACCACAGCATTAAGCATTTAACATAGATTAAACTTCACATACTCTTTTTAATGCATTTATAGTTGCCTTTAATATAATGTGACTACATCCATTTACCAGCATCCCAATATTTTGTATATTAAAGTACACTATATGAGCAAAAGTATTGGAACACATGACTTTTCCAGCCATAACTGTTTCTTCTGCAAACTGTTACCACAGAGTTGGAAGCACACATTTGTATGGAATGTCTTTGGATTGGTTATCATAAAATATTCCCTTCACTTAAAGTAGAAGACCCAAACCTGTTTCAGCATGTCCCTGTGCACAAAGCTCCAGCTCCATGAAGATATACTTTACATGGTTTGGAGTGGAAGATCTTGAGTGGCCTGCTATAACACTCTGGCCTCAACCCTATTAAACAACTTTGGGACGAATTGGAACGCTAACTGCAACCCAGGGCTCCTCAGCCTACATCAGTACCTGATTTAGCAACACTATTGTTTCTGAATGAGCACAAATCTCCTCAAACTCACTCCAAAATCTAGTGGAACTAGTGAAATGAGATGTTCAAAAAGCACATATAAATCGTATGGTCAGGTGTTCACAAACTTTTGTCTATACAGTGTAACTAAGACAATAACACAGCATAAAGTTATAAAGGTAGGCATAAAGTTTCACAGCTTTACTTTTGACAGTAAAGTTAAAAATGCAAATTCTGCTGTACACAGTTACATAAACCGATTCAACAATGTTGTGGTATAATTTGTAGTTCTTTGGGAGGTTAGTAATAACTAAACACTTTGGTTCATATCTGGCCATTTTGTTATTTTGAATTTTTTTTTCTACAAAATCTTTTGTAAAGACATTCAACATTGTTGATTTGTGTAATACATTTCTATAAATAAAGTTGTGTGTAATGATTGCACTTGTCATGTTGTACAAGTTGCTGTTACTATCACAGATTATGATGTTTTCAACAATTTTTGCTTCAGTAGTCCCCGCCCCTTTATTGAATTTAATAAAAGAGCGATAATAACAGTAAAACTAAGCTTACGGTATAAATGTTTTATACGTTTTCGTAACATTTTCAGAACGCGTTTCTACTTTGCAGTGCGATTTGTTACCTGAAAAAATTGGAAAGTAGGAATTGGTTTTTCACAGATTTTTTCTGTAGCCACATTTTCGAAGAAAATAGCAGTAATAGATTTCAAGCATTTAGACACTGTGTATTCCAGTCAATAATTTAAGCTTTGGAAAAACATTTTTATAGTTTAGACTACATTTTCTTGAATTCATTTATATATATATATATATATATATATATATATATATATATATATATATATATATATATATATATATATATATATATATATATATATATATTTTTTTTTTTTTTTTTTTTTCCAAAATACATTTAATCAAATATATATTTTGTTTAGGTTGTATTTTATTTATTTATTTATTTTATTGAATCTTTTCATTTATATGTTCAATGTAATTTTTCAAATCACTGGTCACTATAAAATAAGTAATGGCAAATAAGAAAACATACCCTTGCTGTGCTCTGAATAAAGTACCCCAACATCCAATAACATGCTCAGCATCCAGTGGCGTTCCACATGTACCGCTGTTCAACTAGCCTTTTTTTTAGCTTTTATAGAGGCATCACATCACACTTCCGACTACGTCAGCTCATGCAGATGCCAGGTGGATGTTAATGTGTTCCCGCTCGAATAGCATTCATTCACTCTATTCTAGCAGTCATTAATTAATCTTCACTAATCCATTGACAGACTTCTAGGACCATGGAACAGATGAGTGCACAAAGGAAAAAACAACAATGATAACAAAATGATAAGGATACAGTGTGCATCAGAGAGAAATCGCAAAATAGTAACGCATGGCTAGAGGACTGATTGACCTATTTCAAAAGTCGCTAAACCGTTTCCAATGAAGCTAAAGGTTCTCTAGTTAAATAATTAACACATTGATTCAGGACCTGCTTTTACAGCTTCTTTCCCCTTTTTGCTATATATTCTTGGGCTTGTGCAAATATATATTTTTTTCTTTAAAGAACTGTTTGGTTCACATTTTGCACGTAACCTTCATGCAAAGTGCAAAACATTGATAAGCATGTTTGCACAGTCCGTGATGTAACAGTGCTGATCCTCAGGTCTTCCAGTGACACAAACAAAATGTCCTGCTTCAAGAGCTGCAGTGGAGGTAAAGGGCTAAAAAGAGAACAACAAGGCGGTTAATGTTTAATTGTGCTTCTCAGTACGAGAATGTGCTTAGATAGGGGTTTGGGTTTGCAATGTGCAAAACAAGTGAAAGCATTTGGATTTTTTTTCCCGTAAAGGAACATTTTTTTTTTCTTCTTCAAAAAGACACAGAGACTGAGTGCATAAAAATAATTTCCAAGATGTCCATTTTGTCATAAAGTGTAATTCTGGATGTTATGGTTTTTTTTCACATTAACCTCGATTTGTCATCTATCATTTTAATACCACTGTAATGGTATACGGTAATAATAAACCCTTTATAAGCACGCATGCAGGAGGCCATTAATCAATAAACTGTGAAACATACACTACACTTAAGTGCCTCAAAATGCTTGCAGGAGAGCATTTATTAGTTTAATACTAATGAAATACTGAATTTTTTAAGTGCTTTAACATGCTGGCAGGGAAGCCAAAAAAGATTTACTGCTATTGAAATAATAGACCATTTCTAAGCACTTTAAAACACTTGAGGAGAGCATAAATCGGATTTACTACTACTGAAATTACACTCCATTTCTGGCCGCCTCAACACACTTGCAGAAGATTATAAATCAGATTTATTATTATTAAAATAATACTCAATTTCGGAATGCTTCAACACACTTGCATGAGAGTATAAACCCGGTGTATTACGTTTGAAACAGTACTCGATTTCTGAGCACATCAACATGCTTGCAGGAGAGAATGAATTATTCTACTTATAATGGAGTAACTGTAGATGTCATTGTATAGTATCAGATTCTTATAATAGAGCGACCTTAGATGTCATTCCATAGTCAATACTATACTAATTAGTCAATAAACCCTGCAGGTTCTACCAAACTAGGACACATATCTAATATTAAACATTTACACGTGAAATGGAGGTGAATTGCTTGCCCATGATAAACCAAAACAAAACTCATTCATATTTTCAGTTCTAAACATATATGAAATATGAAGATTTAAAAATGAAACTTGGATCAGAAACCAATTCAGATCAATTTTAATGATAAATAGTTATAAATGATAAAAATGGAAATTTGTTTTCAATTCAAATTTTGTTCAGGTATTGTTTTTCCTTCTTTGTTTTCCCTCATACTTCCCAAAAACATATTAGTAGGTGGATTGGCTAAACCAAATTGCCTCTAGGAGTGTGTAAATGTGTGTGCTTGCATGGTGTCTTGGCATCTAATCTAGGGTGTATTCCTACGTCATGTCTGGAAACTTGGTCCACGATGACTCAATAAAGTGTGTGGGTGAGTGAAAGTTCAATTATAAACATTTAGCTAAATATTTAAATGAATGAAAAGCACCTTGTGTGTCCAAAGTGATTGTGTGTATTATAAAAAAAAATATAAGAATAAAGAACACACTGATAGATGACATATATGCTAGAATGTCTTTCATTAAGCAAAAGTGTTTGGTGTAATATCCAACAACAAAAAAATCTGAAAGAAAAAAAGTTTTATCTAAGCATAAATAACTGCTTATGTAAGGATTATAACACAGCTGATTTAGGTCATTAATATTTATTGCTAGGTTTATATGATATATGAGAGCAGGGAAATCACCAAACATTGTCTTTGAGGACTTTCCTCCCATTAATGATAATGATAAAATAATAAAAAAAAAAGATTTTTATAAATGATCTTTAGGATGGCATTTACGTTTACTTCTACATGTAAATGCAGAGGGACTTTAAGCTCTATGAGTGCCATAGCAGTTTTATTATCTCTTAAATCTACATCAGGGAATGCACTTGTAACTGTTGGACTTGCATGGCACCAGTGGCAATTAGTAACTCAGCATTGTACAACCCCACACGCATGGAACACTATCTTCAGTGAGTTAGTTCAGAGTACAAGAGCTGACAGAAGGACCTTTGGACATGTTTTCTAAAAGAGAGTTGTCGTGAATGGGCCAGACTCATTCAGAAGATATGGAACGATATTCTCCAACAACACAAGGCTTCCATTGAACTAAGCCAAAACAAAGAACTGTTACATTTTCACAAAAGTTAACTCATTATCAGAATCTTAAAAATCTAGGGAAAAGTCATTTGAGTACATAGACTAAACCTTCAGCCTTGTCTTTTTTCAAATACAAATATTAAATCTTTCACAGAAATTAAGTGAGATTGTTGTTTGAGATGGCAGAAGGTACAAGAATAGACTTGGCTGAAGAGTTCTTAGTCACGAGAAGTGTAAATACTATAAAATGCATGTTCAGTATTTTGTCTTTGAAGTATATTCAACATACATACAAGTGTAAAGCCGGATGCTAGAGAGGTTTCTCAGCTAAATCACTGTCAAACTTAAAAAATATACTAGCCTTTAGACATTTATCATTCGCCATTGCTAACCACAGAAATATTTGTCTATGAGGTCTTTCCAACTTTCTTTTCCTGTAAAAACAAGAACAAAACTCTAGGAACAAGGATGGTAGGAACCAAAAGAGCAACAGCACTCTTTGTGAATGACAGAATGTAAAAAATTGTATGGTTATCTGAAGGGAAGGTCAAAAAGTCCAGGAGCTGAAGAAGAACTAATGATATGGCAATAGAGCCCATTTTAAAGGGTTTACTAGTGCTCTTTTTGTGCTGAGTATGGAGTGGTGAGTGCAGTCCCAGTCCCAGACCGAACAAGGTGCCCATGTTGCGCAGCAGGCTGGCGAATGGCGTCGTGTCCATGTTGACCCAGGCTGGGTTCACACACCATTTCTGAGCCTTTTCCAAAGTCCACAGCAAATCCACACCCACCGCCTTCAAGAGAACATAAAAGCCAACGGCGAAAACGAGCAGGAAAAGAGTGATGCTGAAGTACTTCTGCAAGCTGGTGATGTAAATCCACTTCTGTCTTGAGAATATCTCGGCTACAATGATACCTGGAATCAGAGATAATATATTTGTTGATGATATATTAAAGCCACTTAGGTAATTCAGTATAGATGATGGCATTGGAAAGAATTGCAGGTTCAAGCAGAGGATTGTCTACCCACCTGAGATAACTCCACATATAACCTGATGGGGGAAGTGGGCGGCAACATAAACACGAGACATGCAGACTAACAGCTCCACCAGTCCCAGCAGCATCCATAGCACCATCTTTAAAAGCCTGGCAGTAGACAATTGTCAAACGTGTACTAATATATAGGAACCATCAAACACTTCTGCAGGCTTAATACTTCAGCATACTTCATGCAGAGATTGTGTTTTGCTGAATTTCACAACCAATATGATGTGGTGCAAACAACAAACAGGCAATGCCCTTCCTAGAAATTGTGCAAGCATGCAAATGTGGTTACTTGTTCATGCAAGCTTTGCAGACATCATCTCTGCATTATGCCCTTCAGACTGACAAAAGTAATCAGTATATACACCAAGAAGGCATAACTTTATGGCCACAGATCAGGCATAACATAATGACCACGTTTCTAATATTGTGCTGGTCCCCCTTTAAATGCAAAAACAGTCCTGACCCATTGAGCATTAACAGCAGTTCATCTTCTTGCATCTTCTTCAGCAATTTGAGCTACAGGAGCTCGTCTGTTGGATCGGACCACAAGAGCCAGCCTTCGCTCCCCACATGCATCAATGAGCCTCGGCCACCCATGAACCTGTCGCCGGGTCACCACTGTTCCTTACTTGGAGCATTTTTGATAGATACTGACCACTGCAGACCAGAAAATCCCACAAGAGCTGCAGTTTTGGAGATGCTCCGACCAAGTCGTCTAGACATCACAATTTGGCCCTTGTTTAAACTCGCTCAAATCCTCGCTCAAATGCTTTTAGCACATAATTTTTGTTGACAGAATGTTCACTTGCTGCCTTGTATATCTCAACAACTAACAAGTGCCATGATAAAGAGATAATCAGAGTTATTCATCTCACCTGTCATAATGTTAGAATGACATAATGGTATGCCTGATCGATGTGTAAGCAGTAATGCAAAATCTGAAGATTTGGCACTTGCATGTTGTGTCTGAAACTCACCAGTAAAGCAAAGCAGGGGTTTTTCTCTGAGCAGCAATGGATAACACCGCTATGACCATCACATACCCTACTGCAGCAGAACCCATTGCATGACCAGAAGGACTTCCTGAAAAGAAATAAGTAGGTGCAGTCTCTTAAACACAAGCCACATGCCTAAGGTTTGGTTTTTCAACTTGTGAAACAATGTTTCTTATTCTTTTCATTTAGATGATGGTCATGCAAATGGCAAAATGAGTTGTGAAACAAATGCCATGTGTCAAAAATAGTCCATCTCTTAGCACAGATCAGGGGATGCATATATGCAATATGACCAGAAATGCCTTACACTACTGTCTTTCAAGATAAGATCGGGGTCATGCAAAGGGCCAAAGGAATAGGAGGAGGGAGCGTTTTCAAATCATCCAACCATACCAGTTTAATTCAGGTCAATGATTTATTCCTATCAATAAATTATCAACAGCCTGATTTCAAAAGTAGTGCTTAGGGTATAGCATTAAGATAACCCAAAGCAAGACATCATCTAGTCAGTTCAGCTCATTCATTACCATCTGAGTTGCACAACCGTTTACAACAAGAAAAATCGACTGACCATGCAGTATGCATCAATATGAATGTGTCAAGCATCGTACCTGGTCCAGTCTCACACGTGATGGAAAGCTGCCTGAGAGCAGGCGCTGACTCATTGCCATAAAACTTAGTTTCATGAACCCACCAGTAAGGTCTTTCTCCAAAAAGAACCCTGCAAACCAAATGTTGATTAAGTTTCAGAGCTGTTGGAACAACTTGTTTCCAAGCTTCAGAAAGTCTTACCATTTTAGCACCAGGTTAAGCCAGTCGCCCACCACACCCACCCAGATGAGCTTGATGCCGACGTTCCTTTCCAGGTGGAACCAGATAGGGAAGAAGATATAGAAGGTGGTGTGGAGGTCCGCCACATAAGAAATCAGCTGAAACCCACTTTCATAGGCAATGTACTCTTTTTGCAAATAGAACACCACACTCACCCCCCAACTATGGAGCAGATCCATGACTCAATGACGACAACGGCAGGGTGCTTAGCCCAGCACAATTATTGACGCACAGATGATGAGGATTGAAGCGTGCAGGCTGGATGGTTTTACCTCTTGTTTGGATTTTGCTTGCCCCTTCCAGCTGGACTTTATTCAAGGCTAGATCATGTTTACTCGACTCCTGTTGTATCCAGGAGTCTTCAGGGTCTATGACCTTTCCACCCTCTGTGATGGTGAAGGGGGCCAGGACTGATAACAAAAACATGGAGTAAGATGATTGGTTGTGAAACACAGAGTATGATGTCATATGATGACACGGACGTCATTAAACCAAACAGAAGAGGTTTCTTTTGGATGGCCTTTTTTCAAAACGGTAGTCGGCTTTCATATGATTCACGTTTCCATTCTATTATTGGTAAAATGGTGGCAACTTAAAAAAACACAGAAAAATGGTTTAAAAACAGCCACCCCTGTTTTTCAAACCAGCACATCACTAGCAATTATTAGCAATATTTATCCCCTTAATACACATATTGCTTTGACATATCTGTATTAGAGAATATGCTTTTTTGCAAAAATTCATTTCAAGGCTCAAGCAAAATGACTAAAGCCTTGGAAACAACCTGAAACCTCAAGTTGTAGACTGTTATTTTCATAAACACAAAATTCAACATATTCCACAAGCATCTAAACAGGCATCGTCGACAACACTGCAGAAAAACATCTTAAAGATTAAGCTCCAAAGATTAGGTCTAATCACTTTTGCTTACAATTACAACACAACCAAGAAAATGATATTATATATTAGCACTGTTCAGGTGCAGAACATACACTATATGGACAAAAAATAACTGGGTCACCTGACTTTTACAACCATATGTAGTTCTTCCTCAAACTGTTACCACCATTAGAATAATTCTACCTTAAACTGTTCCTGCATGAAAATGCCCCTGTGCACAAAGCCACCTCCATGAAGAAATGGTCTACATGGTTGGAATGGAAGATCTTCAGTGGCCTGCTATAGAGCTCTGATCTCAACCCTATTGAACACCGTTGAAATTAATTAGAATCTAGTGGAACATCCTCCCTAAAAGAGTGATGGTTATTATAACAGCAATGTGGAATGGGGAGTTTAAAAATACCTTTTGTCCATACAGTGTAGTTTGAAAAAATTGCCCAAAGCTTGCAGAATGAATACAAAACTGTCTTGAACATAACCCAGTTTCTTTAAAAAGGACATTACAGGACAAGATACATTGCAGAACTTGTATTAAACATTAAGATGATTTTCAGGCTCAACCTTTATTTGAAGAGATATATGGTGAAATATACTGGTTAAAGATGTAAATGCATTGCATAATGCACATAGTAATGCTTGGAGTGCAACTAATAAATAAATCAGAAATATGAAAATATCTGATTTGAATTCCAGTCATGTGTGATAGCAAAAATGTGTGTAATTAACAGATAAATTAATGAATTACTACAGAACACAATAACGATACCCAGAAAAGTATTTGCAAATAATATTACAACCATCAAATTTTACATTTAATTGACAGTGAATATTAGTTTAAAAAATAGAAAATAAAAAAAATGCATGGTGACTGATAAATTGTCCTTAATTTCTGGGTTAAAAGTAAATGGCTGTCATGTAATTTCATCCTCCACCTTAACTTGTTTGTGTCCCATTTGCTTTCCAACAAAGAGGCTTCTTGTTAACTGTATCTAACTATTTTCTCTGTCCACTCTGTTTTATTACACATGTACAAGGTCCAAAGATCAGTGTTGTCCATGCGTTCAGCTGGTGGGCCTGCTGATATAAAGCCTAGAGACAGCATGCTCAAGGCTATCAGTCCTTTCGCTCTCTTTCTCTCTCTCCCTCTCACTAATTCAACACATTTTGCTGAAGAGGAACATCATCAGAATGGACACCATGATGGATGCTATACATGGCTATGGTGTGAGCTCCACAGAGTACCTACAGACTCACTACAAAGATGCCCAGGGCTGGTTCCTGTTTGTCTCCTTTGCTGCTGACCTGCGCAACACCTTCTTCATCTTCTTCCCCATTTGGTTCCACCTGAGAGCATCGGTTGGCATCAAGCTCATCTGGGTGGCTGTGGTCGGGGATTGGCTCAACCTCGTTTTCAAATGGTAAGGTGTAATGAACGGATAACTTTAAATATTTGTACTTATAATAATAATAATAATAATAATAAAGATATATTATTATTAGTTATATTATTGCAATATTAAAAAATATATATATAATTTTTGAACTTAATGAAAAAATTATAAAAAAAAATATAATAATAATTCAATAAGAATGATATAAAAATTATATATAAATATGTATATAAAATGTATTTAAAGTAAATGTATACCAAATGTACATTAAGCATATATATATATATATATATATATATATATATATATATATATATATATATATATATATATATATATATATATATATATATATATATATATATATATTTTCCCGTGGGCTCACCACCTGCAGGAGGGACCGTAAGGGACGGTGCGGTGAGGATTGGGCAGCAGTCGAAGGCGGGGGCCTGCTTAGACTGCTGCCCCCGCGACCCGAATTACGGATAAGCGGGAGAAAATGAATGAATGAATGATTGATATATATATATATATATACAATTTTTGTCTAACTTGGCCCTTAATTTTAATAATTTGCATTAATTAATTAATTGATACATTTTAAAATCTAATTAAAATGTTTCCACTGAAGGATCCTGTTTGGAGAGCGGCCCTACTGGTGGGTGCACGAGACGCCCTACTACAGCAACAAGTCTGTGCCGCACATCGAACAATTTCCCATGACCTGCGAGACAGGCCCAGGTGTGTCCTCTCATCTTACACACCACAAACCATTTACCTAATAACCAAAATACATTAATGCCCTCACCAGACAACACACTACAGTAACAAAACAGACTAATTAGTGTGTCATGGGTTTAATTTGATAGCAATTACATCAAATGTGTGTTTTGCTGATGCAGGTAGTCCATCGGGTCATGCTATGGGAGCAGCTGGAGTTTACTATGCCATGGTCACCTCCATCCTTACTATCATGCTGAGCAAAAAAAACAACCCCCCCACTAAAGCACTGTAAGAGTCTTGCATTCAAATCACTTTCACATTGAACATAGTACAATTATTTCCCAATCCAAACATGAGCTTTCCATAAATAAGCAAAGAAAGCAAGGAACATTTTATTTAGCTCTGGTCACTTTTGAAGCTAATAGGAATGAAGTGCATTAGCTAGGTATATTAGTAGCCTTGGGACCAGCAGGGTTGTGTTTAGTTTTACAACATGCTTCTTGGTAGCTAAGAAGGTTTTGGTGTCTTGTGTGTTAGATGTTGTCTTTCCTCATCAGGTATATAATACTAGACAAAAAAAAAAAGCTGTGCTTAGGTTAGCCGGGGTGTTTGTAGCTGCCATGCACAGCTAGCAAAGAACTCTTCATGAATCTTATGTTTTACTTGTACTGTATGAGATTGGTGTGGTTCCTCTTTTATTTTTTTCATTATGTTGCACAGCATCACCTCATGGGTTTGAACATGGATTTAGACTGATATTTAAGACATACAGTGGGTACGGAAAGTATTCAGACCCCCTTAAATTTTTCACTCTTTTTTATTTTGCAGCCATTTGCTAAAATCATTTAAGTTCATTTCTTTTCCTCATGAATGTACACACAGCACCCTATATTGGCAGAAAAACACAGAATTGTTGACACTGTTGCAGATTTATTAAAAAAGAAAAACTAAAATATCACATGGTCCTAAGTATTCAGACCCTTTGCTCAGTATTTAGTAGAAGCCCCCTTTTGATCTAATTCAGCCAGGAGTCTTTTTGGAAAAGATGCAACAAGTCTTTCACACCTGGATTTGGGGATCCTCTGCCATTCCTTCTTGCAGATCCTCTCCAGTTCTGTCAGGTTGGACGGTAAACGTTCGTGGACAGCCATTTTTAGGTCTCTCCAGAGATGCTCAATTGGGTTTAAGTCAGGGCTCTGGCTGGGCCATTCAAGAACAGTCACGGAGTTGTTGTGAAGCCACTCCTTCGTTATTTTAGCTGTGTGCTTAGGGTCATTGTCTTGTTGGAAGGTAAACCTTCAGCCCAGTCTGAGGTCCAAAGCACTCTGTAGAAGGTTTTCGTCCAGGATATCCCTGTGCTTGGCCGCATTCATCTTTCCCTTGATTGCAACCAGTCGTCCTGTCCTTGCAGCTGAAAAACACCCCCACAGCATGATGCTGCCACCACCATGCTTCATTGTTGAGACTGTACTGAACAGGTGATGAGCAGTGCCTGGTTTTCTCCACACATACCGCTTAGAATTTAGGCCAAAAAGTTCTATCTTGGTCTCATCGGGTCTTCCTGCGAGACCAGAGAATCTTATTTCTCACCATCTTGGAGAACTCCATGCGGGTTTTCATGTGTCCTGCACTGAGGAGAGGCTTCCGTCGGGCCACTCTGCTATAAAGCCCCACTGGTGAAGGGCTGCAGTGATGGTTGACTTTCTACAACTTTCTCCCATCTCCTGACTGCATCTCTGGAGCTCAGCCACAGTGATCTTTGGGTTCTTCTTTACCTCTCTCACCAAGGCTCTTCTCCCCCGATAGCTCAGTTTGGCCGGTCGGCCAGCTCTAGGAATGGTTCTGGTCGTCCCAAACGTCTTCCATTTGAGGATTATGGAGGCCACTGTGCTCTTAGGAACCTTAAGTGCAGCAGAAATTTTTTTGGAACCTTGGCCAGATCTGTGCCTTGCCACAATTCTGTCTCTGAGCTCTTCAGGCAGTTCCTTTGACCTTAATGATTCTCATTTGCTCTGACATGCATTGTGATCTGTAAGGTCTTATATAGACAGGTGTGTGGCTTTCCTAATCAAGTCCAATCAGTATAATCAAAAATTTCTGGACTCAAATGAAGGTGTAGAACCATCTCAAGGATGATCAGAAGAAATGGAGAGCACCTGAGTTAAATATATGAGCGTCACAGCAAAGGGTCTGAATACTTAGGACCATGTGATATTTCAGTTTTTCTTTTTTAATAAATCTGCAAAATGTCAACAATTCTGTGTTTTTCTGTCAGTATGGGGAGCTGTGTGTACATTCATGAGGAAGAAGAATGAACTTAAATAATTTTAGCAAATGGCTGCAATATAACAAAGAGTGAAAAATTTAAGGGGGTCTGAATACTTTCCGTACCCACTGTATATTTTAGTGCATTATTTATGTTGATTTTTTTTTTTATGTTCCAGGTACCTGCGAGGCACTCTCTGGACTCTTTTCTGGGCCGTTCAGATCTGTGTTTGTCTCTCCAGAGTCTTCCTGGCTGCCCATTTCCCTCATCAGGTCATTGCTGGTGTATTTACAGGTCAGTTCTCATTAGAGTGCATATCATGTGGGAAAATCTGGGCACACTTTGTAAAAACTAAATCTTCCTGTCTTTCTTTGCAGGTATGATTGTGGCTGAAGTGTTTAACAGGCAGAAGTGGATCTACTACGCCAGCTTGCAGAAGTACTTCAACATCACTCTGTTCTTGCTCGTTTTCGCCGTGGGCTTTTACGTCCTTTTGAAGGCCGTAGGTGTGGACTTGCTGTGGACTCTGGAAAAAGCACAGAAATGGTGTGTGAACCCAGCCTGGGTGCACTTGGACTCGACGCCGTTCGCCAGCCTGCTGCGTAACATGGGCACCTTGTTCGGTCTGGGCCTGGGCCTGCACTCGCCGCTCTATACCGAGAGCAAAAAGAGCACTAGCGCCCCCTTTAGGATCGGCTGCGTGCTCAGCTCCCTGCTCCTCCTCCACCTTTTCGACTCCATCAAGCCGCCGACGCACACAGCGGCGCTCTTCTACTTGCTTTCGTTCTGCAAGAGTGCCATCGTTCCGCTGGTCACCGTCAGCATCATTCCGTACTGCGTGTCTGGAGCCCTGAGTTTACCAAGCAAGAAACACCTCTAAAAGAACTTAAAGACAATTGTAGCAAAAACACAAACCCTCAGCAGTATTTTCCAGCTTTCATTCTTGACAGCACATCTCATCAGGTCTACAAGCTCAACCTGGACAAAAGACTTCCTTAAGCACTGTAATAAGTTGTTTTATTGCTCAGGATTACAGTGTTGTGTTTAGATTACTGTTTTATTTAATCTCATTACTCGTAACTTAGTGCTTTTTTAAGCGTACTGAGAATAGGCTTGGCATCCGGCCCAAGCATACAAATACTTTTCGATGAGGTTCGTTTTTAAGAACTCGGATGTAGAACTTTACGACGGGGACAAAGAACGTTGTTTTATTTCACGCAATCAAACGGAAAGTGGCGTCCTGCCCGTAACGCGTCTGTTGTGCGTGTTCGGAAATAATAGTGGCTTGTGCTTTCTGTAAATGTCTATTTTTGAAAATTTGTATTTTTAATAAAACATTCAAAATATATGAAGCAGTTTATTTATCCATATTTCATATTCACATGCTTCTTTTAATTTACATTTATGGCATTTGGCAGACGTCCATATCCAGGCTGACTTACAGTTATCTCAGTTAAACAGCTACGCAATTGAAGGCTAAGGGCCTTGCTCAAGGGCCCATGAACCAATGAACCACATCTAATGCCCTGAACATTATCAAGTGACAGATACAGTTAGTTTGTTTGTTTCTTTAAAGTACTCAAGTACAACTCAGGATTTCTCAAGGATTTCAAAACATAATGTCTAGCCATTAACTAGGGAATAAAACACAAAAGAGCAGGTTGTTACGGTGGCTGAGAAGTGCAAAACACATTAACAAATGCAAAACCAAATTAACAAATCCAAAACCAAAACAACAAATCATTGGATGATTACCGATCATTAGACGAGACACCTGTCATTCACCTGTATATCTTGAATGACAGGTGTCTCGTCACCATTCCATTCAACTATACCTACCTTTTCCTGTTTGTCTGAATTTTGTCGTTGTGTTTTCGGATTTGTTAATGTGTTTTGCACTTCTCGGCCACCGTAGGTTGTGAACAGAAAATAATCAACAAAACGAGGGAGTAACAGTATGATTTCCTATTTATATCACACCGAAACTTGCTTGTGAATCCAAGTCATACTTTTGAACCCTTTAATCTATTACGATTAGCATGTAAATGTAGATTGTGTGTAAAACAAGTCTATGAGTATGAGCCGTTCCTATAGAAACAATAATTACCATAGGATTTCTATAGGATTAATCATTTCTATACACTGAATACATTCATAATAAATAGAAGCTTAATAACAACTAAATCGACAAAGCTGTGGTCTCAATTCTGTCATTCAAAATACAATCAAATCATTTAGACTGATCTGCCTGGACTTCATGTTTGTGTGTGTGTGTTTGTGTGTGTGTGTGTGTGTGTTTTGTTGATTAAATAAACAAACCAACCTGCACATATGTTAGATTCTCGTGCTTTAGATATGCTTTCCAAAAAAACCTGATGAGAACGATTAACAAATAGCCAAAAAACTTTTACCATCCACTACCATCAATAGAACCAGATTATTCTCATAACGGCTGTTTAAAAGAGAGTTGGTTCAGTCCAGTTAAAATCTGGTCCTTATTTAAACTGAAAGAGCTCCATAATCGATCTGTTCATCTGTCACTCTTCTCCTGCAGTGCGTTTGCGGCTGTGCTCCAGCAGCAATGCCTCCACCTCCGCTCTCTTCGCCAGGCTGTTGGCCTTGCCTTGGAAACGTCCGTTCTTCCCAGCACCTTTCCCCTGTAGCAGCTCCGCTACTCTGTGTGTGGACACGGACATGACAATGGGTCGGAATCGTTTCTGTTATAATATTCATGAAATATTATACAAAAAAAAAGAAAAGTGAGAGAATCCTGCTTTGCATTCTTTTTTCCTGAAATACATAAACAGATCAAAGCAATAGAATAAATTCTACCTATTTTTTGTGTCTTTTTTACAATGAAAGCTTGGTGTTTTTTTGTATGCCTTACCGTGGCCCCAGGTCAGTTATGAGGTTCTCAGGTCCTGCAAGCAGAAACATTCCTGCTCCTTTCACGTCCCCCACTGTCAGAAAAATAACTGTCTCCTGCACACAAACACCAAATCATAACTGCTAGGAAATGAAAGAAAACACCATAGAGAAGGTTTATGGCACTACAGCACTGAGGAATTTATTATAACAATACCATTCATAATGGCTTTGCTCCCTGTTGGCATGAATGTTTGAAGGCATTAATCCTGTGTAGTTTTTATTAATAAAGAAACCCTATGTTTTAGACAAAAGTATTGGGACACCTGGCTTTCCCAGCCATATGTGTTTCTTTCAATCTGTTATCACAAAATTGGAGGCAAAATTTGGGTAGCATTAGATTGTACCTTTATTTGAACAAGGAGACCCAAATTTGCTCCAGGATGACAATGCCCCAGTGCAAGTGTGTACAATGAAGATATGGTTTACATGGTTTGGAGTGAGAGATCTTGCATGGCCTGTTACAGAGCATTGCTGACTGCACCCCAGGCCCTTGTGGTTGAATGAGCATAAATCTCCACAAGCACATTCTGAAATCTAGTGGAACGTCTTCCCAAAAGAGTGGAGGTTATTATAACAGCAAATGGGCACTAAATGTGTAATGGAAAGCACATATGAATCTCAAAGGCAAGTGTCCACAGAGTTTTGTCGATATAGTGTATGTGGACGTTTATCGTTACAAATTACATCGTATAATTTTGTGTTTTCTAGAAAATCCCTTTCCAGAAGGTTCCTAGAAAGATATAAACATGAGAAATGTGCATTTTCTCAACAGTTTTCTGAACGATCAGCTCTGCTACATAGTGAAGTCCTGGAGAGTTTACTAGCTTTGGGAACGTGATGAAGAGCAAGCTTTAAGCACTTTCATATTCTAAAGTGTGTTGACAGGTTTCCAGCAGGGTTTGGATTGTTTCTGTTGTTTTATGCAACCATTTTCAAGTGTATTTGGTGTTATAAAAAAAGTATAATAGGGAAGAGCTTTCTTTGTGCAAACCTTCCAAACAGGTGTCAAGTCATCAACCAACATTAATTTGTGTTGAAACCTGTTTTGGTTTTGCCCAGAAGGCTGTTGGCTGACAAAGGGATTATACTTGTGTGGAACCACATAATTGTCCAGTCAGCAATAAAGTTTTGCATTTAAATTGCTTGGATTTGATTTGGATATTCAATTACATTTACAGCATTTGGCTGAGCATTTGATACTGAGTTACTGACAGAAAACTAAGTGGTTTCTACAGTTGTGAATGGAAAGAATTGATCACTGTTTGGTTTTTAGAAAATTGACTGGCGATTCAAATAACGGACTGCTGCTGTTCCAGTTGCTCGTGTTAAAATGCAGTAATACCGCACCTGAAAGCCAATCTCATTGGCAATGATGTTCATGAACTCGTTGTCACCGTCCTTGCTATGAGCAGAGAAAAAATAATACGGAAAAAAAGTCAACCATTTAAAGCTACCAATATTTCACTGCATATTTATTTTATGTTGAAATGAATACGCACTTGTGTAAGCTGAAGAAGTTGTCTTTCTCCAGCTGGCTCTTGAAGTTCTGCGCTATAAGAACAGCCATGTCTCTGAGGATAGTGAGGTTACTCTGCCAACAACACAGGAGTTCAATACGTGGACTTGAATTGAATAAATCTCACATAAGAGATTGTCTTACCTTCTGAAGACGCTTGACTGTTTTCTGCAGTTTGTCCACAGCATCGATGTGCTCATCAGGCCCTGTTCTGGAAGACAAACCAGAACAAAATTTTCACACATGATTATTAAATCTCGAAAAGCATGCGTTCGCTCTCTGGGCACTCACTTCAGCAGCGCTGTCAGGGACTTTTCCGCGTTGTAGCATTCATCTGCATACTTCAGTACTCGGTTTCCAGCTATGAAAATCAAGTTGGTTTTATTCTTCTTCCCTTTTTCTGTCCCCAAGATCTTGATCACCTTGTATAGCAAGCACAAAATATTGATGTGTTTGAGGTAAACATTTTTCCAAGTGTCAGTGTCACATTGTCTAAACTACAAATCACTACAAGCATTTAGCAGATTTACTGTCCTCTGAAAATAACTGAAAACACACACAACCACTATTTTCAAACAGCTGGCAACTAAAGTGAGTACACCCTCAAAGAACATGTCAAAACCGAGTCCAGTCTTGCACTGCCTCAATCCTCCTGGGCAGGGACTTCACCAGAGCTGCACAGGTTGTTGCTGGGATCCTTGTGCACTCCTCCATTGAGGATCCCCACAGGCGCTCAAGAGGGTTCAGGTCTGGAGACATACTTGGCTAATCCATCGCCTTCACGTTCAGCTTCCTCAGCGAGGCAGTTGTGATCTTGGCGGTGTGTTTGGGGTCGTTTTCATGTTGGAAAACTGCCGCTCGGCCCAGTTTCTGAAAACTGTGACATGTTGGAATCCATATTTTCTTCTTCTTATATCGTTGTGGAGTGCAACCATTCTAATTCTCAAATCCTCAGAGAGTTCTTTGCCATAAGGTGCTATGTTGAACATCCAGTGGTCAGTATGAGAGAATTGTACTCAAAGAACCAAACTGTAAGTGCTCTAATACAAGATACACAAATTTGTATCAGCTGTTATCGCTTAGGGTGTACTCACTTTTGTTGACAGTTATTTTGACAATAATAGCTGTATGTATCTATAATGCTATACAAGCTGCACACTGACTACTCTAAAATATATCCAAGTTTCATTTCTATAGTATTGTCCCTTGGGAAGAAATTATTTTGTATACACACACCCACACAGGAAGTCCTCATCTAAGTTCAGCCTTAATGGAGTTCCCATGGTGTTTGAACGGGCGGCACACCAGGGAATATTGAGGCTGTTGGAGCTGCCAGGGTGAATATCCACATTGCTGTGTAATGACACTGAAATTCCCTGTGCGCAGCACTCACACTATCTTCATTCTTAAAACAGGGGTTTTACAGCGGATGCTTGTTGTGCACCACTTCACTGCTCCATCATAACTATTGGCAAGAGGTTCTAAAGAAGGTCGCACTGGTTCCAATCAATTGCTGATGTCCAAGGGTTGCCAACTCCTAATTAAAAAATGTTCCATTTCCCTGCGCCATGCTATATATATAATACACACACACACACACACACACACACACACACACACACACACACACACACACACACACACACACACACAGTGCAACCTACTTGCAGGGGTTATGTTCTATGACCCGTTGTGAGTAACAAAAAATGGTGAGGTTTTGACTCTCCTTTTGATGTTTCCTTTTACAAGGGGAATTGTACATGTACTGTACTGTTAACTCAACAGAAATTGTGAATTACTTTTCATAAATGTTTTATTTACTACTTTACATGAACAATACAATAATAAAATAGTTTTTCTAACATTTAATGTCATTAGTACAAACTCGTCAACTTGTGAACTTTCCAGATTTTTCGCGAGTTACTCTCAGTCCGGTTCCAAATGAAAAGTCGCAAACTATCGAGGTCGCCAGTATAGAGGTTCACATTATATATACACACACACACACACACACACACACACACACACACACACACACACACACACACACACACACACACACACACACACACACACACACACACACACACACACGTGATCAAAATTAGAGAACAATTTATAAACAATTGAACAATTCTGAAATAATGTCATCTTCACTGCTCAACAGTTGAAGGAGTTTTTGTCCTGTCTATACCATGCTACCAGAACACCTTTTCCACAAAATAACTAAGGCATTCAAAAATAAACCCATTATTTTGCAGAAAACACACTGATCAAAATTAGAAAACACTTTCAGATACCCCCCAGTTATTGGTGTTATTCTGGCACCTGGTGCTAATTTCCTTGATTATCTATCAACCCCTATTTAACTGGCAGCCTAACTTCCAGTTTCACTGACTCTGCAAGATGGTGGGCCATTCTAAAGTGACTGAAAGCCTCTGGCAGCAGGTTGTCCAGATGAAGGCCAAAGGGATGACCCTATCAGCCATAGCAAGACAAGTTGGTCGTTCCAAATCTGTGATTTCAAGAATATTGAATCTTTACAACATCACAAACTCATTCAAGTCCGCCAAGAAGGCTGGTCGTCCACGGAAGACAAATACAAGAGAGGACAGGATACTGCGGAGGATCTCAATGGGCAATTGTTTCCACACTGCAGCTGGAATTGCTCACCAGTTCAGCGCTGAACAGGGTAAGGATCTGTCTCGTCATACAGTGTCTCGATGTTTAAGAGCATTTGGACTGAAAGCCCACTCTGCAGTGACCAAACCTCTCATTAGCAGAAAGAATCAAAAGGCTAGACTAAGCATGTTGTGTGGACAGAGGAGAACTGGTCCAAAGTTCACTTCAGTGATAAAAGCAAGTTTAATTTATTTGGGTCCGATGGGAAACATTATGTTCGGCGACAAACTGGAGAAAGAGTGAACCCAAAGTGTGTAAAGAAGTCAGTGAAAAGTGGAGGAGGAAGTGTCATGGTTTGGGGCATGTTTTCTGCAGCAGGAGTTGGGCCTCTTATACAGCTACATGGCAGAGTGAATGCAAATGTTTATCAGAACCTTTATCAACAACATATGGTTCCTTTCCTGCGTTCATCACCCAATCAGCCCGCAGTGTTCATGCAGGACAACGCTCCATGTCACACAGCAAAACGGTTAAAGCAGTTCCTTGAAACTGAAAACATTTAAATAATGACATGGCCTGCCCAGAGTCCTGATCTCAACCCAATAGAGAACCTCTGGAAAATCCTTGGCGACAAAGTTATGGCCAAGAAACCCACTACAGTCACCGAACTGTGGTGAAGACTGGAAGAAGAGTGGACCAAAATCACACCAGAGCAGTGTGAGAGACTAGTGCTGTCCTGTGGCCGCAGATGTGCTGAAGTCATTCAGAGCAGAAGCCTGTACAATTCCTACTAATTGCTGACTGTTGTAACCTTCAGAAAATTTTGTTGTAATATTTTTCCATGCTACAGTCATTGCTGTTCTCTAATTTTGATCAGTGTGTTTTCTGCAAAATAATGTTTTTTTTTAAATGCCTTAGTTATTTTGTGGAAAAGGTGTTCTGGTAGCATGGTATAGACAGGACAAAAACTCCTTCAACTGTTGAGCAGTGAAGATGACATTATTTCAGAATTGTTCAATTGTTTATAAATTGTTCTCTAATTTTGATCGCCAGTGTATGTATATGTGTATATATACAGTATATATACACAAACACACACACACACACAGGTAGAGTTACAATCTTTTTGATTTTACGATGACGATTGTGATCTAAAAAAAATTCGACAAATATTTTAATGTTTAAGCGGCTTTTAAATTACCACATGATACGTTGCGATGCTGCTACAACTAATGGCAAAGAGGTTATAAAGGAGGTTGCCCTGGTTCCAAACATTTGCCAATGCCCCAGGGTCGGCAACTCCTAGTGCCGAAATTTCCCGTTTCCCTGCACCACCCTCCAATAAATAGTTTGATAGAAACATTAGTTCTATCAGATTTCTGGAAACAAATTGTGATTGCTTCAGTGGTCATGGGACTGCCTCCTAAAACCGCACAGCACATTCACTATATAAAGTTATATTTACTATATAAAGTTATATTCACTATATAAAGTTATATTCACTATATAAAATCCTGAACATATCATGCAAAAATGTTTTGCTTTTGTCCTGCATGAGGGACAAAAATCTTGGAAAATAATCACTTCTAAAGACATAATTAGTCGTCTTTGAAGCGAGTGTATGATGTTTTAAACTGCTTTCTTCACTTCACACAAGCATCCACTTATTAGAGTAGATAAGAGTGCTAACCTGTAGATGACTGAGATTGGATACGTGGGTCCCACAACACATGTTGGCGTCTACTCCCTCAATATCGACGATCCTTACTGGTCCGGCATGATCATCGGGAAGCCCTCTGCTCCTTACCTGGGTACAAACACACTTTAGGGGTTAATGACTGTAGCACTGGTTCACTGGCTGTCCTTCCTTAGTGTATGCTTCACAGGTACTGAATGGCAAGCAGGGAACACCCCAGATATTTAAAGAGGAGAATGTCAGATCCTTGGCCATTTTGCCTTCTTTCAACATATCATCTTCAGGAACTGACTGTTTACTTGACACTTAACACATTCCACTGATCAGCAGGTGCCACTGTAAAGATCTAGGAATGGTAACATTTACTGACAGTGCATCGACATGAAAGTTAACAATGTAATGTGTGTACCTTCTCCACATCAGGGTCATCTATAGAGAGCAGGCGCACATTCACTGGGACATGAGCACGGATCCTGTCATTGACTGTGTCCTCCAACGCTTCCATCTCTCCCGGCTTCACAGAGGCTGTATCCAACTCGATACTGCTGCGCTGACGGCCCAACTCCCTGCAGCACAACACAAGCATTAACACACACACACACACACACACACACACACACACACACACACACACACACACACACACACACACACACACACACACACACACACACACACACACACACCTCTTTGCTTTAAGGTGAATAAAAAAAAAATTGTTGAAATTTCGTTGATAATGAATCCGGGTTGCAATAATGTTATTTTCTAAAGAAAAGAATCCAGGCTCATACCATGAGGTAGTTTTGTAGCCAAACATCGCATCCGCCAAAGCAGTGATCAGATGTTGGCCTGTGGAACAAGTACACGGCATTATTAATGCAAACACAGGGTTTTTGAAGGTTTCACAAAGTCATTTTTAAGACTATTTAAGACCCTTTTAAGATCACTAAGAATGAAATTTAAGACCTGTATCACAACATCAAACACACACACACACACACACACACACACACACACACACACACACACACACAAATACTTAACTGAGCCCTAAATAAAAAAAAAAAATTTCCAAGCCAAGTATCGCTAGACTTGCACTTCCCCATAGCTGGAAAAAACATTTACTGACTGTGATACAATTTATGTCTGTGATACAATCCAAGAGAGATTGATGCCAATAACAGAACGCTGATTGGCTGTTGCATGTTGGTCTCTAGCGACGGAAAGAGCTAAAACCCCATCTGTATTGATGATCCGCATGTTTGATTTGGCACGTTTTCACGCTGGATGCCCTTCCTAATGCAACCATCTCCATTTACCCGGGCTTGGGACTGGCACTAAAGGCTGGGGTTGGTTCCCTGACCGGGGATCGAACCCGGGCCGCAGCAGTAAGAGCGCCGCATCCTAACCACTAAACCACCAGGGAACCTCAGCAAATTTAAGACTTTTTAAGACCTAAAAATCTAAATTTTAAGATCCTGCAGTAACACTTATAACAGCAGAGGCTAAACTCTTACAGTCGATCAGGAATTATATGGTGAATTGATTGCAATAAATGGGTTAAAATGTGTGTAATTGTTTATATTTTTAGATATGTAATTTTCTATAAGGAGACATTAAGTATTTTTGGAATATATATTTAGTCTCACATCCTTCACTGCACAACTATTATTTACAATTATTGACAATTATTTGCATTACTTGTACTAGTGGAAAAACTCTGGACCTAGCCACTCTAACTCTGGACTGGACTTTACATTTTTTACCAGCACATGGACACTTTATTGACAATCACAATCATACTGGGTCACTTTAATCTGTACTTCTGTCAACATCTGTCAGACATTTTATTTATTTGCTTATATAATGTAATAATATCATCTTTTTCATGTTTACAAGTTGGACAGTCAAAAAAAAATTGTGTTATATGTCATACATTTGAATGTGTATGTGACAAAATTTTAAAGCAAGAGTCCGACATAAACAAACAACTGCAACTTGATCAATGCTTCTTCAAGATAGAAAAAAAAAGAGAAAGATGAAGGAATGACTATAGTATAGCTCCTGTAATGTGAGCAAGATTGTTAACTTGTTTCACAAACAGCAATATATGTAAATGGAAATGGAAAAAATGTCATGTTGTAGTCTAATAAATACAAAATTAATCAATGATAAAAAAGAATAAAAACACATTATTATGTAAAAAAAAAAAAATGCTTTGAATTGGGACATGTCACACCACCATGCTGTTGATTATTACCCCGAAAACAGCTGACGTGGAAATATTTTATTCCTCAGATATTTCAAATTAAATTCCATTATTATGTAATGTGTCTTTGCACATCGTTAAGAACCAGTCGTTCAATTTGAGCGAGACTTTAATGTGACTCAGAAGAACGAGTATTCTCAAAGATTGATTTTTTTATTTTCTGTGTGTGTAAGCAAAACTTTGTGTGTAAGCAAAATTGAGTAGTTATGAGCCCTCTGTTTATATATATATATATATATATATATATATATATATATATAAATTATTGGAACTATAGTCAAACTTTGTAAATCTATACGTGTTGGGGGATCTGCTTATTAAAAATTTTACATTTTATTTGATTTCTGATCAAAGGAACAAAATTAACAAAATGACAAAAAAAAAAAAAAAAAGAGATTTGTTCCTTCTGATCATTTAGATTCAAAGGACCAAGTCACTAAAATAATCTGATCTTTCCATCACTATTGCAAACTAGATTCAAATTCATTGTTCTACGGTTTTGGCAATTTTTCAGTATAAAACTTATTAGTGCATGAGCAGCAGTAAACTTTGTGGATGCCTTTGCACACTCACCTGAATGCTGCTGCATGTGATCAAACCTACGCTTCCAGTCGACCTTGAGCTGAACCTCACGCCCTTCCTCGAGAGCTGAACTAGTGAAATGCACTGCCTCCGCTCCCTGCCTCAACACTCGCAACACTTCCACATCCTCAATGGTTCCACGGTCATCAGGCTGATTCCCAAATACACACACACACACACACACACACACACACACACAGAACAGAACTTATATTATATAGATTTAAACGCAATGGAGCGCAATGATGTTAAATGCTGGGGTAGTTACAGTCACTCAGCTACACATCAGCCCACAAAGCATCACTCTGAAGTTTCCTATTTTCCTATAAAAGTGCATCCCAAAGTGTTTCATCCCATTCATTTTAAACCATCCGACTTTTACAGAGTACTGACACTGGAGACTCCTTCCATTCATAATACAATAATCTCCTTATGTCATACTGTTTACAATTAATTACAATTAAGTCCCAGTGAATTACTGCCACAACTTTACAAACCCTAATATGTTAGGCCAGTGTGTTTATACTCTCAGAGCTGCTGTTACAGGGAAATGATCGGACCAATCACATTTGAGAATTCACATTTCTGTGCCAAACCCTTTATATATATATAAAAATAAATAAATAAAAAAAACAATAAAAAAAAAAAGTTTTATACAACAAGGTGAAATTCTTTCTTCACATTTCCCAGTGAGTGCAGTGTCGGCCATTAAACAGCGCCTCTGGAGCACAGAGGGTTAATGGCCTTTTCTCAAGAGTCACTGGTGTTTGAACCCCTGACCTTTTGATGACCCAAAGCCTTAACCACTGAGCTACTGCTTCCCGTCAGATAATTAAATGGGCATTATATGACCAGTTTAGAAACTGCACCAGATTAGATAATCTGCTAGACTAGCCGCTAGCTAGTCGTCGACCGTAACGAGTTTACATGATGCGCACTGGACTTTTTTTTTTTTTTTTTTTAATACATTTTTATAATTTTTGTTTTACTTAATACAAAATATTGTGTACCGTATTCCGATTATCTCGATTTGTTTTAGTATATTTTATAGTATTTATAGCTCTTACATCATTAGGAGATATGCGCATTTAATAACGAACACAGTAACAACCTACGGACAAATTCATGGAACGAAATATCGTTCGCTTGTAGGGTGAGGAGAGACTGTAGGGGTCTTAAAGAATGGCGATCAATATATAGTAGTATACTGCAATCTGTTAATAATTTAACAAATACAGTACATAATTTAGCAAAACAGATCAATTTACACTACTATAATGTATAAACTATACAGTATATTTACCGTATTTTCCGGACTATAAGCCGCTACTTTTTCCCCACGCTTTGAACCCACCGGCTTAAACAGCGAAGCGGCTATTTTATGGATTTTTCCTGGGTTTTTTCCGGTTTCACAAACTTCAAGCCAAAAAAACTGAGCCCCATAACATTAGACCAATGAAATTGCGGAACGGGTTCAGGTGAACCAATGAAACTCTTTATATTAAATCAGATGCGCTCCCACTGAGTCGGGCCGCACCACATCATAAATATGGATGAGGTTCCTCTGACGTTTGACCTGCCGCTCACTCGGACTGTCTACAGGAAATGTGAATCATTCGTCACGCTGAAAACAACCGGGGATAAAAAAAAAACACACTTCACCTGTGTTCTGAGCTGCACGGCATCAGGAGAAAAGCTTCACCGATGGTGATTTTTAAACGCACGACGATGCCAAAAGAAAAACTTTCGAGAGAAATAGTTGTGAAAGGAAGGAGGAAGACAGTGAACAATGACTTTCTTGGTAGGCTGCTGTTTAGATACAAGCCGTGTAACAGACACTGTTTTTCGTTAAAGCCTGTGTAAAGTTAATTATTTTCAATGTAGGCACCTGCGGCTTATAGACAGGTGCGGCGTATTTATGTTCAAAATAAAAATCTTTGTAAAATTCAGTGGGTGCGGCTTATATTTGGGTGCGCTTAATAGTCCAGAAATTACGGTATGTATGTGGCGGCGGGCGCGTAAATATTTTTTACAATTTTGTCGTATCGCTATCATCATCGTAAGACCGAGAAACCGTGAGACGAACCATCGTAACTCGAGGACCATCTGTAATCATTTGGATTGGACATGTGCCAGGTCAATGTTATTGAGTCATAAAACGGAACGGCCAATCCGGTGCCAGTATGTAAATGCAGATCAAATAAAAGCACATTATCGGTTCAGGTTTCAACTTTGGGCTACAATAAAGCCCAGAGCTATGATATGACGGTTTGTATTTTATGCAGAACCAAAATCCCATAATTAATGCTTTAGTTGCACTGTGTTTCCAAAAGTATTTGGACACTTGATCATCACGCTCACGTGTTCCTTCCCCTCAAAATTATACTGAATCTCTTTGTATTCTGGAATGTCACAGTTTTCCCTTCACTTGGAACTCCATGAAGACATGGTTTGCCAACACTGAAGTGAAAGAACTCAAATGTCCTGCACAGAACCTTGACTAAAACCCCACTGAACGTCTTTGGGATGAACTAGAACGCTCATTGTGCACCAGAACTCTTCAGCCAGCATCAGGAGCTGACTTTACTGTGGCTGAATGAGCACGCGCCGAACGCCTACCTGGGAAAGTAGAGGTTATTAGAAGAGCAAATGGAGGACTAGTTCTGGAAGAAGAACATGGTTTAGATGGTCAGGTGTTACAAATCTTTTATTCTCAACAACGAGATTGATCCGAGTCACACCCTCTTGTTTGTGTATAAATGCACATTCGTGATCACCTGTCCTCCTCCCTCAGGGAACAAAATGGTATCTTTTAATATTACGTTGAAGCCCTTCACTTTTTCCTTCTTGCCATTGGTGCTGTCCAGCTTCAGTTCAGCAGGGGAACAGGACACCACCGACGTGACAAACTGCAACAAAGGGAACAGGGAAACTTCTCGCTCACACAAACACGTCTTTTTAGGTCTTATTTCACACATATGATGTTTGTGAGGACCTTCTACAGGGACCTGGTAATGCAGATAATAAACACTGCACCTACACATCAGTCTAAAGCTAAAGTTAACTTCAGTGACCAAAAACAACCTTTTCCCCCTTGTTTTTATGAATAAACACTGCAGTGTAATCCCAGGGGGGTAGTGGAGGCTACAGCCATGACATACAAAAGACAAACTGGAACCAGAACTTATACACTGCTGCTGATCACATGACCTGTTCAGAGTGTGTGTGTGAGTGTGTGTGTGTCTATTTAATTACCAATACAAATTTACAGAAACCGAGTTTCAACAAAAAATATCTCAGCATGTAATAGATATACACACTTGGAGGTTTACATACTTCTTTCATATAACTGTCTCTCATACACTGAAAAGCCATGATCCACTCTCAGACGGAAACCCGAGCAGTGCTACTCAATGAAAGAAACAGGAAAGCGGCAATATGGCGCCCGGGGATAATTTTTCAAAATAAGAGTTACCACAACGAAGGAAGAAAAAACGTAGTAAAAGTACGAAAAAAAAGAAGAATGAAATAATAATAAATAAAAGGCATTAATTGAATTGTGCCATATTTATTGCTCAAATTTGCCCTATTGCTTAAAGTGACCGAGTGCAAACGAGCAAATCATAAATTTCCTAGGCATTTATTCATTTATTTATTTGTTTGTTGGTTGAAGTGCCTGTGCATTCAAGTGACCAAGTATGAACAAACAAACAAAGAATATATATATATATATATATATATATATATATATATATACACATACATACATATATACACATACATACATATATACACATACATACATATACACATATACATACATATATACACATACATATATATTTATTTTTATTTTTTTTTTCTCATGCCTCGGTCTCCATATTGTTGTGATACATCATATTTGCGTAGCAGCAGTGGTTTTGAGAGAATGCACTTGAGAAACAGTTTAGCAAGGATATATATATATATATATATATATATATATATATATATATATATATATATATATATATATATATATATATATTATTTTTCACAAATGATTGGTTTCTAAATAATAAAAGTATGGCACATCTACAATTAATTATATATAAATAAATAGTTTTTATACTGATGCAAATATGTTAAAAACAATGCATCACAACACAAATGCTAACTTGTAACCGATGCACACTTTTTAAAATCGATGCATCACATCATTAACTTTTATGCCAATGCGCTGATGTGAACCAGTAAATATTACATATTAATAATATACACTATATGGACAGAGTATAGGGACACCTGACATTCCCAACCATATTTGGTTCTTTCCTAAACTCTTATTGCAAAGCTGAAGGCACACAATGGTGTATGATGTCTTTGTATGCATTAAGATTAAATTTCCCTTCACCTAAACTAGGAGACCCAAACCAGCAGGACAATGCCCCTGTGCACAGAGCAAACTCTATGAAGAAAAGCGTTGCATGGGTTGGAGTGATCTCCTGCTTTAGAGCTCTGATCTTAACCCAACTGAACACCTTTGGGATGAATTGGAACAGTGACTGCACTCAAAGCCTCCTCACCTCACACCTAGCACACGGTCGTGTCATCGGCGAACTTGACGATGTAATTCGAGCTGTGTATTGCTACACAGTCGTGAGTCAGCAGAGTGAACAGCAGTGGGCTGAGCACACAGCCCTGAGGGGCCCCAGATGCTGTTCTTGATCTGGACTGACTGAGGTCTCCCAGTCAGGAAGTCCAGGATCCATTTGCAGAGGGAAATGTTCAGGCCCAGTAGACTCATCTTCTCAATCAGGTGCTGAGGGATGATTGTGTTGAATGCTGAACTGAAGTCTATGAACAGCATTCGTACATACGTGTCCTTATTGGCCAGGTGGGTGAGGGCCAGATAATCATTGAGGCG
Source organism: Silurus aristotelis (assembly GCF_946808225.1). Classification (NCBI taxonomy): domain Eukaryota; kingdom Metazoa; phylum Chordata; class Actinopteri; order Siluriformes; family Siluridae; genus Silurus; species Silurus aristotelis. The sequence goes on from NC_139585.1 coordinate 21,420,184, forward strand.
GGAGACTGCAGACTTCTTCGGCATGGGGGCGATGGTCGTTGTCTTGAGGCACGTAGGAACATCTGCGCTGCTATATATATATATATATATATATATATATATATATATATATATATATATATATATATTATAACTATTCTTAATTAACATAATGTGGCACTCTTACATCATAACAAACAAACAAAATCCAAGACCAACATATGTGTGTATGGCTGAGTTTTTCTGTCTGTTTTTCTCTCCCTATTTCTCTCCACAGCGGGGTCGCGCACGTCGTTACGCGCGCCCTCGCTCGCGAACGCGCCTGCGTTCCTACGTAACTGTAAAGGGAACGGAGGGGCGCGCGCGGCGCGGAGGACGTCTTCTCCACACAGCGGTTTGGAAAGGAGCCGTTAGTAAAATAAGCCCCGCCCCCTGGTAACCGCTCCACTCCTGTGGTCTGTGAGACAGAAGGAGACAGAGAGAGAGAGAGAGAGAGAGAGAGAGAGAGAGAGAGAGAGACAGCGGGAGACATCTTGGGCCGCGTCCAAAACTGCATACCAGCTCACTCGAGAGTCCTCGAGGCCGTCATGGGTTCACGTTGATCTCGGAGCCTTCGCGCTGACCCGAGCACGAGCCTGACAACGGAAAGGAAGAGAGGCCTGGGGATTTTCGCCCCCCCACCCCCCTTTGCCCCTCCTCACCCCTCCTTTCCCCACTTCCTCCCCTTCCTTTCCTTCTTCAAAACATCTTCAAAGTTGAGGAGCAGGAGCGTGGCGGACATGTTCTCCACTGAGCCGCACTGACACCAGCACAGCGACCCGGGAACGCATGGTAGGTTATTATGGGATGTTTCCCAGGTTCACTCACATTGGCACGTTTGTTGTTTTTCTCTCTGTAGTTAATGTTGATGCAGGAACCCTATAGGATGTGTGATTGTTTTTCTTTTCCTCCACCTCACATCTCAGTGCTCATCAGCTGTTGATCATTTGTTCTAACTTTCCCCTCCCCGTAACCTGTTTGACAGTCTGGCTGAAAGATTCATAAAAATAACGGTGTGCATGCAATCGCACAGGTTTTTACACACCATAATATCCAAGCTCATGTGAAATCCGATCTCTGGCCTCTTTATTTTTTCTCCCATCACCAAGAAAGACTCATGTAGGCTGGATCACACCTAAGGGTTATTTATATAGCGATTAAAATCGACACATCGGCATGTTTTTGTGTCTTGCTGAGTCTTTCTTTCCATTTGTTTTGCTTACTTTTAATCCTCACTAAACCAAAAACAGTTGAGCTGAATAGACAGGAGCCAAGTTTAAGCCAAACCATCATCAATCTATACTGATGAGAGCTTCATTGGTGGCCTGATTGATCGATCTGTTTACCTATTGACCGTAAAACATCTAGGGTTATCTGGCCGTCATAGAAAAGTGGCAGTGTTTAATGATAATTCCCAAATGACCTGTTACTCCTTTAGATTTATTCACTTCTACACTCACTAATAGGAAGACATTTAGGATAAAACCTTGGTTAAATTCCTCCCACACACACACACACACACACACACACACACACACACAAGCCTATCTGTTTACTCACACATGTTTCCTGTTCTGATAAAACCCCTAAATACTGTTATTAATGATTGAATACGTGAGTGATGGAAGGGGGTGGGGTAGTTATTTTTTCGCCTCATCAGGGACCTCTCGGGTGTGTTTTTTTCCACCTTGGAGAAGAAAAAGGAACGCAGGTACTCTAGCTTTACTTGATCTTCCCTTACATCTCATTCCTAAACCTTCACAAGTGCTGGCTGGTTTGTAACTAGAGCCACCTTGTATTTGTAAACAACTACGTTCCAACTTTAACTACATCCGAATGAACAAGCTTTTGCTCATAAACAGACAAAATACGTCCTCCATGCAAGCAAGACGTGACTTTCTCGTTTTGTTTCATTTTAATACAAATCTGGGCTGGCGTGGTTAAGGCATTGGACTCTGGATCCGGAAGGTTGTGAGTTCAAGTCTTAGCAACACCAAGCTACCACTTCTGGACCCCCTGAGAAAGGCCCTTAACCCATAGTTGAGTTGTATGAGTGAGATGAGTTGCTCTGAAAAAGGGCATCTGCTAAATGGAAGTAACAAAGCATTTCAGTAGGTCATATGACCAGAAGATATATGGAGGCTGAACTTAGTAACGTACTTAATATCCCTGGTAGTGTCGCTTTTCACACATTTGTTCTATCTGTACTCGATTGAAGTGATGTTAAGTGCTGTTTCCATACTGGAGAAAATTCCCAGAGGGTAAAACCAAATTTTTTACATTTCAGATTGAATGTGGTATACACCATTTTTTAAACATTCTCCTAGACATGTACGCGTACAGTGAGTATAATATTACCGACAGGACTAAAATCCCAGAGATTATGTGAAAATTAAATTACCCCACCCCCCCTGGGAACAGTGTTTATATAGCTGTGTGTGTGTGTGTTACCCATAATGCACTGTGCCCACGTTTTATTTCTCACTCAGAAAAGGTACTGATCAATACGCTGTGTACACTGTCAATACGTTTAACCGTCCCCCCCAAGTGACTTGCTTGATTAAATCAATAAGGGAAAAAAAAGCCTTCAACTTTTGACACCAGCATTTGTGATGTACTGTAGTGCAGTGAGAGGTCTTGAGGACTTTGTGTGTTTGCCTAAGCAGTGATTAAATACACGACAGTCAAGCATAACCTGCTTATAGATAAAGGGCTATTTAGAGTTCCCACTCTCAGGTTGGAGCTTGATTTAGTTTTTTTATTATGAAAAAAGTAGAAACACCAAATTTCAGATAACACAATAAAGCCTTATTAAAAGAGTTTTACTTGACAAAAAAAAAAAAAAAAGAACACGAAAAACATTCACACTAGCAGGTCACAGTGAGATCTACACAAGCTCACAACCTGGAGTGATCAGGGATGCAGAAAAAAAACCGATTTGTTTATTTTGATACATGTTAAAAGAAACTTCTAGGATTGTATGAAAGTTCTGCAACTCTGCACATTTAACCCTTAAAAAAAAAAAATCACTCGGATTCGAATCTCATGTTATTAATAGACTCGTTGTTGAGTTCGGGGGGGGGGGGGGATGCTAAATCATGGTGATTTAGTTGAGAGTTGCACTAGAAATCTTAAATAATATATGTATGTATGTATGTATATATATAATATATACATAAATAAATATACTGTAAGAAGTAGACCGGAGACCCTTTCACAATTTTTTTTTTTGTACGGCTTTACAATATTGCATCGTGACCTTATTTTAGTCATCACGGCCAAGTCTTGCGCCTTCAACAAGACTTTCCGCTCATGTACCTGAGGTCAGTCAGATCCCCGGTTCACTATGATCATATAAGAGATCTACACGGAGTGCGTCCCACGTTCCCCGAACTCAAAAGACACGAAACCCACGTCACTAAATGCTACAAACAGCTTGCAAAAACAATGAACAATAGCTGGTTAGAGCCCTACCCTTCAACATCATTACACTCGCCACCAGACATATTTAAAGACCTGGGTAACTGTTTGAGCCTCTCTTTGACAATTTGAATACAGAAGTCACTATGTGGGTAATTGTTAAGCTCTCCAACCACAAGAAATAGAAATCTCGCGCAGCCACAGCGACGTTAAACGTGCTGCCGAACCCCGTTTTCTATTTTAAAACATTCCAACCGTCATTCAGATAGTCATTAACTGTTTATCAAAGCAGAAAACATGACCTTCTTTTCAAGTCCGCAAAATCCAGAAAACTGCTACACATGCAAGAACATTTTCACTTTGAATGCTGTGGGAGGTTTTTTTTAAGAGAGTGGGAAGGTAAACTGGTTAGTGTTACGCTGCCCAGAATCGTACCTGATGGTACCATGAGACCATGGTGCTCTCTTACCGTTGATATCGGTGGGCAGGTTGCTTTAATTTGCACATGCGATACTTGAAAGTAGCCCTCGTATAGTAGCCCTCTTTTGATCAACCTGACGAGAGGTAGAAAGAGTACCTGGAAAACCTACTTGAGTAAAAGTATAGAAACCTCACTGCAACACTTTACAAGTCCACTACATGTGTTAGTGAAAAGCCAAAAACAATCGATTTGAGGTTTAATTCCTAAAATACAAACCAAACCGTACATACCGCAACACTACATTAACCCAAGATCAACACAACAGCCTCTTCAACATGTCAGAATGAAACACAAATTTCAAAAAGAAATATAATAAAGCAATCTTTCAAAAATGTATCGTCATTTAAAAAAAAAAAAAAAGACAAATATAGAGCAATCTTTCAAAATGGTATCTTCATTAAAAACAAAAGACGTCACAATATATAAAAAAATCATTTTAGATCTTTTACACCAATAAACCTGACTCAGCATAACCTGCAATCATTATTATTATAATCATTCATTGGGAAAGTAGTCATATAAAGTTAGTAAATCTATTGAATTTCAATAGTTTACGTTTTAAATTGAATTTTACGTGCGCGTAGAGTTTGTGACGCTCGATTGCACAAGATCAAAGACGTTTCCCCCAAGCAACACAAAAACTTGATCCATACGTAAAACCAGTCGACAAATTTGAGAGATCAGATCAGCGTTATACACATTCGCAGTATAATATCTAACTATTTGAACTAATGTATAATGATATTCAGATTTCCTTATTGCGGTTCTTTAACACCCCTGGTTAATATCTAACTCTGCCTGGTGTTTGGAACAAAGTCAGGAATTTACTGATTGTGTTTCATGTTCTCCAGTTCAAACCTTGATTGTAAATTGGGAATAAATTAATTAATAAATTTTTTTGATAAATTGAAATCAATTTAGTAATATATATACCGTAATTTCCGGACTATTAAGCGCACCCAAATATAAGCCTCACCCACTGAATTTGACAAAGATTTTTATTTTGAACATAAATGAGCTACACCTGTCTATAAGCCGCAAGTGTCTACACTGAAACTAATAAACTTTACACAGGCTTTAACGAAAGACAGTGTCTGTTACACGGCTTGTATCTAAACAGCAGCCTACCAAGAAATCAATGTTCACTGTCTTCTTCCTTCCTTTCACAACAATTTCTCTCGGGAGTTTATCTTTAACACAGGTGAAGTGTGTTTTTTTTCATGCCCGGTTATTTTCAGCGTGACGAATGCTTCACATTTCCTGTTGACAGTCCGAGTGAGCGGCAGGTCAAACGTCAGAGGAACATCATCCATATTTATCATCCATATTATACCGATTCAGTGGGAGCGCATCTGATTTAATATAAAGAGTTTCATTGGTTCACCTGAACCTGTTTGGAAATTTCATTGGTCTAATGTTATGGGGCTCAGTTTTTTGGCTTGAAGTTTGTGAAACCGGAAAAACCCAAGAAAAATCCATAAATTAGCCGCTTCGTTGTTTAAGCCTCGGGGTTCAAAGCGTGGGGAAAAAGTAGCGGCTTATAGTCCTTTTTTTAAAATAAGATAAACCTTTAATCGTCATTAAATCGGGAAATTTCTGTGTTACAGCAGCAAAGAAAAAGAAAAGTGCAAATATATATATATAAAACCATTTTTCGAACATTTCGAACCGGAACTCCCCTAACCCGCTATCGCAACGAGTTCTTTCATATCTCTACTAGGTGGTCCGTTATGCAAGATCTTTGGGAGTGCAAGCTGGTGAAAAAGCAAGAGAAGCGTGAAATGGGGCGTGTATACGCGAGCGTTTCCCCCTAAAAACGGCTGTGCAACGTTTCCTGTTGTGCATC